>NC_081558.1:76813556-76827109 GCF_022355385.1 Mustela nigripes | reverse complement strand
CGAAGCAGGCTCCCCGCTGAGCAAGGAGCCCGATGTGGGACTCGATCCCAGGATGCTGGGATCATGACCTGAGCCAAAGGCAGCTGCTTAACCAACTGAGCCACCCAGGTGTCCCGAGAGAGAAAATCTTAAGAGAATTTTTTTTTTTTAAACATTTTTTTTTCTTTTGTCAGAGAGAGTGAGCACAGGCAGACAGAGTGTCAGGCAGTGGCAGAAGCAGAAGCAAGGAGCCTGATGTGGGACTCGATCCCAGGACGCTGGGATCATGACCAGAGTTGAAGGCAGCTGCTTAACCAACTCAGCCACCAAGGCATCCCAGAATCTTAAGAGAATCTTAAGCAGGCTCCATGCTCAGTAAGGAGCCCATCATGGGGCTCAGTCTCCCGACCCTGAGATCATGAACTGAGCCAAAACCTGAGCTAAAAATCAAGAGTCAGATGCTTAGAATAAATGAAACAAGATGGGATCCAGAGGGAGACAAACCATAAGAGACTCTTAATCTCACAGAACAAACTGAGGGCTGCTGGGGGGAGGGGGTAGGGAGAGGGTAGTTGGGTTATGGACATTGGCGGTGGGGTGGGGGTATGTGCTGTGGTGAGTGCTGTGAAGTGTATAAACCTGACGATTCACAGACCTGTCCCCCTGGGGCTAATAATACATTATATGTTTATTAAAAAATTTAAAAATAAAAAAAAAAGTCAGATGCTTAACCAACTGAGCCACCCAGGCGCCCTCATCTATTACAGTTTAAAACACACTTTCAAAGTATTTTAAAAAACTATATATTGTTTTATTCCAACACACAAACTTAGGCTCAAAGAATAAGTAGATACTGGTGTTCTCATTTTTAAGATGGGATAGTGAGGCTCAAGGACGCGTAGAGAACCATGTGGGTAGAAAGTAGTAGTCTCTGCGATTAAAGCCAAGTGCTCTGAGCCCTATTTAGATAAATCATGCCCCTCAGCTGCATTACATTCCACTGATGGTGGCTGATCCCGTCTGAAAATTCAATATGGAAGCAGGTCACTCCCACATCAACTAATAAGAATCTCTGAGGAAAGGACCCAGGCACCGGCATTTTTTTTTTTTTTTAGTGCCCCAAGTAATTTAAAAATGCAAACAGTTGAGAACCATTGTTCTAAAAACAAAACAAACAATCAAAAGGAAAAAAAAAAAACATCATTTGAGTGTCAGAGGCAAAAAATAATTCTTGAAACCTGAAATCTTGAAGGCGCGCTCATAATTTTTTTTTTATGTTTCCCGTTTAAATGCTGGCCTGTTTCCATACGAACTTGGATTTATACCTGCCAATTCTGCAGAAGACAACAGGATGAGAAGTTGGGGTTGCTGGGGGCAAGCCAATTTACCAAGGAAACCAGCTGAGCCAGGGAGCAACTTGGAGTGGAGCAGCCCACAGCGAGAACGTGATCTGCAGAAGGGCATACTCTCTGTGGTTCCTTAAGCAGAAATTGGAACGTTATTCCCTTACCACAGGAAAAAGAGCAATTTGCTCTTTGCTGGAAGATGCATTTATGTAACCAAGACCTCCATTTTCCACCTCTGCCACAAAGAAAAGCGTGGTCCCTCTAGACCGGTAGGAGCCAAGTATCAGAGGTCATTTCTTTTTTCCCCTCTCCCAGGTGTCCCTTATTTCCCAAAGCTTTCTAGAGTCTAGTTCTTTTTTTACTTAAGAAAAGGAGTGTGTGTCAACTGGGAAGTTCCTGGGGGAACTGAGCTAGTCCGAGACTCAGGTAACAGAAGGGCTCTCAACGCTGATAGAAGATGCCATTCCCAGTTCAATGCTGAAATTAAGTGGGAGCAGAACCAGGGTTTTCCCTCTTCTGTGCAAAATAAAGGAATCAATAATGGTCAATTTTTTTTTGCTTCCTAACTTTTTGTTTCTTCATTATATGACTCCAATTGTGCATCAGCCTTTATGATCTATTTGTTCTCTCAGTGTTGCATTTACTGTTTAATAGAAATAGCTATTAATAAGTGGTTTAAAACCAAAAGATTTAGGAAATTGATGGTTTTGAGCTGAATCTCAGCTTTTAACACATGCTTCAGATCCCACACCCAAGGTTCCAGATAGCACAAACTATAGTCTGTGAGAGAATGAAGATCCTCTCAAGCGATAGACTGGGGATTCTAAACCAAATAAAGGCAATTTTATAAACTAATATCCCAGAGATGGGCTCATGTCAGTATCTCATCTGTAAATGCCACAATGTCAGCAATTTAAGTATGATGATGTCTCATGATAACTCAAAGATGTTTTTAGTTATTTGTTTTTATTTTTTGGATGTCTATTTGTCAAAGCTGTCATTCTGGCTATGTACAGATGAGCAACAATGCCTTCCTTAACAGCCATGGTCAAATCTAGGTTAAATTTTTGCAAGTTAACCAGGAGCTTTTTTTTGCCTAAGTCCTCATCAATATTTGGATATTAGCTTAGCAGTTTCTCTCCCCCCCAGGCTTCCCTGACACCCATTCCCACCGTGAGTTACAAACTCTTCCTCTGTCTTCACCTTTCCATGACACCGATCACATTGAACAGAAATTTCTAGTTAAAACTACAAGTTCTTCGATGCAGGCATTAATTTCATTCATTCATCTGCTCAAAATACTTTAGTGCCTTCCATGTATCAGGTACTGCCCTAGGTCTTTTTTTTTTTTTCCCTCAGTGATTTTTTTTGTTTGTTTGTTTTTTTTTTTATTTCTTTGCAGTGTAACAGTATTCATTGTTTGCACCACACCCAGTGCTCCTTGCAATACGTGCCCTCCTTAATACCCACCACCTGGTTCCCCCAACCTACCATCCCCCGTCCCTTCAAAACCCTCAGGTTGTTTTTCAGAGTCCATAGTCTCTCATGGTTCACCTCCCCTTCCAATTTCCCTCAACTCCCTTTAAAGACACAGTCAAAACAAGCATCCCTGCCCCTTTGAAGCTTACATTTTGGAGAAGATAGAGGGGTATATGAAATGTTCATGTTGTGGTGGTGGTGGAGGATGGGGATGGAATTTGGGGTGGGAGAGCCAGAGCCGGTCTCCCTGGAAGGATGACGTTTGAGGGACATCTGAGGAAGGAAGGTAAGAAAATGAATAAAATAAAATTCTGGGGAAAGAGGCTTCAGGCAGGGGTAACAGCATATGTTAAGGTTAAGCTCTAAGCTTAACCTTAACCATGCCTCCTGAAACAGCAAGACGGCCAAGAACGTTAGAAGAAAGAGAGAGTAAGAGTAGAATATGTTCTGTGGTGCTATGTCTCCCATATAGAAGGTACTAAGTAACTATTTCTTGAGTGATTAAAAATAATAAAATTAATTAATTTCATAGGACACTATATCATAAACTGTTATTCTCATATAATTAATTTAGTATTCTTTCTGGTTAGAAATACTCATTTGGGGGCACCTGGGTGGCTCAGTCGGTTAAGCATCCCTTCAGCTCAGGTCATGATCCTCCCAGAGCCCTGGGATGGAGCCCTGTGCCAGGCTCCCTGCTGGGCAGAGTGGCCGGCTTTTCCCTCTGCCTGCTGCTCCCCCTGTTGTGCTCTTTGTCAGATAAATAAATAAAAATCTTTAAAAAAGAAAAGAAAAGAAATACTCATTTGCTTCATCTGCAGAATGAAGAGATGATGACAAACTTATTCGTATCTCTGGGAAATTGGTGGGGGTGCTTTATGAGCCAAACTACCTGAGAATAGATGGACTGTATGCAAAAATAACCAAGTTTTACTCATGAAATTTAACTTCCTTCAAGACAACCTTGACTGTTAAGGTGAAATCACTTTTACTGTTTTCATTTTCATTTACTGTTTTCTCCCCATGAGGGGTACTCTGACCCCTTGAGTACATTACTTTGGGGTGAGGTTTGGGATGAACAGAAATGACCCTGGATTCTCCCTGTTGACGACCCTCAATATTTCAAAGGCTTTTCCTAAAGATTCATTCTCCTATGGATTCTTCCTTTCTGTAGACCTCTGCCCAAAACAGTGAGTTAAAGAGCGTGGTGGTGGCCACAACGTGATGGGATTGAGAGTGAGGAAAAGGCTCCATCTCAGTGTGTTAGCAACTCTGACAAGTAAAAGTGAAAGAGAAAAACATAGTTCTCGACCCTGGCTCCACAGAACCATTCCAGCAGGCACGGACAGTATACTAGGCAGGTTGCTGTACTTCTAAACAACTACCAATGAAAAGGAACATGGAGACCCATGTCATCTGATCCCTTTCTCATGCTCAGCTGGGCTATACTACAGGGAAACCAACCTAATGAATTGGGCTTTAAATCCCAATTTATTGCTTTATTACACAGACAGTCATGGGTGACTCCCTTTGTCCCAAATTAAGCTCACTTTCTTTATAAAAACTGGGATAGGAGAAACTGCATGAGTTGTCTCCCAGGGTTGGGCTAAGGACCAAATAGAATAATAATATACATGAAAGTATTAAGAAAATAATGGACTATTAAAAAAGAAAGAAAGAAAGAAAAAGATTCTATAAACTGAAACAGAAAAGCAATACAGAAAAAAAATGGTAGGGAAAACAGGCAAGTATTTTCCTTGAAAGTTACTTTAAATATTATTTGAAAAATAAAAGGTGAATATTCTTAGCTACCTGCAGTTCTCCAGATACCAGATGCTGTCAGCTCTACCTTGGAAATACATCTTCATCTATTGCTATTTCCCTTTTCCAGGGCTGTCCAAGTCAGCATCACAGAGCTGTGCTACTGTCCCAGAAACCCCTACTTCCAAATATCACTCCCTCCCCCTTTTCATTCCTCTCCCACAGAACAGCTAAAGTGTTCTTTGGTTAATCAGATGATGACACGACATGTTTCTCTTTAAAACCCTCCAGTGGTTTATGATCACACCCAAAATCCCAAATCTTCATCTTAAAAACCCTCCATGCTCCACCTCTGCTCACCCCCTCCAATTTTATCCACTACTTGAGTCTCTGTCTGCCACAATGCCTCTACTTCATAGGCTTCTTTCTGTTCCTGGAACTTTCAAAAATTGTATCTGCTCTGGGACTTAGACACTGCTGTCTCCTCTGCCTGGAAATCTTCTCCCGTTTGTGTTTGAATTGCTTCTTCCTATAATCTTGGTCTCAGCCAAAATTAATCTCCTTGGGGAGGCCTCTGTGGCCCACCTCATGTAATGGTGCCTCCCTTCCCTAGCCATTCCATCCCTCTCTCTTCGTAACATTTAGAGTTGGTGAAGTGATGTTATCTGTTTACATGTTATTGCCTACGCTCTTCGGTCTAATATGAGCTCCATGGAAGCAATGGCCTTGCTAGCCTTTTTCATCGCTGCATTTTCTGCTTATGAGATTTTTTACCTGGAACATAATAGGTAGTCACTAAATATTTACTGAATGAATGAATGAGTGGAACTGAAGATTAATTAATGGTAATGAAGTGCCATTCAAAACTACGAGATTTCAAATCTTTTAGATGAAATGATCATTCAGTATGAACATATGTCCTGATGTCCTAGGAAGGGAGAATTAGAATTAGGAAGGACGATGATAGCTTGTTTTTAGCATGTATGTGGCATAACAGTTGGAAGCCAGCCAGACACTTGTAGTCAGCTCTTTCCAAGTCTGAAATGTCTATCCTGACTTGTCACAAGTCATAATGAAACCTGACAACGAAATTGGAAGCCTATGTCTTTATTGTAACTCGCATTTTAGAGAAAACACAAATCCATCTACCATCTCTGGGCTGGCACAGTAAGGATCCAACCAATCCTAAAGATATTTTAAAAATACATCTTTTTTTTTTTTTTTAAACAGCTTTATGTCAGGGGACCACAGTAACATCTCTGTGGCTGCACTTGGAAAAGAATGAGAGTTGTTTTCAATCATTCTATGTATAACATGACATTTAAAGAACAAGAAAAGAAAGGAAAAATGATAGATACTTTAAAAGTAGTTTCAGACCTTGGGGACCTTGAAAACAGAAATTGATTCATCTTCTTGCACCTGCATTGAATATATACATGAATAAAATAAAGGACCTGAAACAAAGAATACAGGTCCATAATTCGACAGATGTCAAGATCAGATCTTACTAATCAAATGTAGACATGGACTATAGTAATTTCATATAATACAGATAACATCAAAATATCTAGAAATTACTTCAGGTCCCAGAACTTTACAATTTGGTAGACAAAGAAGGAATTTTTTCCATCTAGTAGAGCCACGTTAGACTGCCAAAACCAAAAATTCATCCAGGATGCTGACAACAGTCATCTCTCTCACCCAAGATCTTAGGAAAGAAATCTGACAAAAATAAGCTAGACAATCCAGGAGACCAGAAAAAGACTGATCTACTCTGGTTTTTTGGCAAACAGTTTTTTTATTCAATCAAAACTGAATTAATGTAAGAATTCAAACTCTGCATTTCCAGGGCTTAGGGCAGTGCCATTATTTTTTTGTTGTTTGTTGTTTTTTAAACTCCAAAGAATTTGTAACTATTATTGATATTAAATTTTTAAATATCAACAAGAAGAAATAACAATAGAAATATTCTGAACAATGAATGAAAGATCCATATTCAGGATGAGAAAATCATATGTTAAAAAGTACTATAGGTGGGGCGCCTGGGTGGCTCAGTGGATTAAGCCTCTACCTTCAGCTCAGGTCATGATCCCAGGGACCTGGGATCGAGTCCCGCATAGGGCTCTCTGCTCAGCAGGGAGCCTGCTTCTCCTCATCTCTCTCTCTGTCTGTCTCTCTGCCTATTTGTGATCTCTCTCTCTGTCAAATAAATAAATAAAATCTTTAAAAAAAAAGTACTATAGGAAAATAAAGTAAAAATTTAAGTTACCAGCTCTATAATTCCAATAAAATTTGGTAAGTTATAAGATATATAAAATCTGAGGTGAAAAGGTGTTAACAGAGGTACAGAAAGAGATGAAGAGATAGGTAAGAAAATATTTCCTACTTTTGATACAGGTTTTAATTTTGCTTTAGAAGTAGAAAAGGAAAACTGATACTATAATAAATCAAATCATGGTGTTGAGGACAAAGAGGATTAATAAAGGAAAGTATTAAGTGAGAAGATGACAGAGTAGAGGACTGAAAATAGAGATTTTTTTTAAAGATTTTATTTGTTTTTTTGACAGACAGAGATTACAAGTAGGCAGAGAGGCAGGTAGTGGGGAGGGGGGAGCAGACGCCCAGTTGAGCAGAGAGCCCAATGTGGGACTCCATCCCAGGACCTGGGATCATGACCTGAGCCGAAAGCAGAGGCTTTAACCCACTGAACCAACCAGGTACCCCGAAAATAGAGATTTAATTCATAGATACCTGTAGTTGCTAGAGAAAAGAATATAACAAATAGAGTGGACATCAACCATAAAAGAAACAAACAAACAGATAATAGAATGCAAACTGTGGAAAGACTTAAAAATCAAAGAGGCCCACCTAATACCAAAATTAACTGAAAGGAAGCCCAAATCTAAACATTTCATGATTAATATTATGAAGGAAAAAAATTATTCCATGAATCTACTTGAGGGAAATTTTGCCTACAAGTGTTCATACTCAGATCACCCTTTAGCTTTTTTCTTTTTCAATACCAGGAAACATGGGGGATATATTATAGACTTCTGAAAGCAAGTGTAGGTTCCCCAAATGTTTTAGTCAAGTATGTTTCATATAAGAAGACAAATGTATGATTCTGGAATGTCTCAGAAAATATATCACCTATGCTTCTGGATGTCTAAAGCTATAATCCAAGTAAGCAACAAGTGAATATAATAATGCCCCAAAAGTAACAAGCTATAAAGATGTAAACATAAATATTGTAAAAAGTTAAAATGTTAAGCCTAACTATTTGTCAAATTAGTATTAAAAATTGAATTCAAACTAACTTTTCAATAGTAATAAACAATATCTAAAATCCTGGATAATGTCAACTTTAAAAGTGAATGGATTAAAATAAAATTTACTGATTAAATCTTAAATAGGAGATGTCAAGAAAACTATTTGTTTAAAAAATAGTTCCATTTAGATAAAATTGAAATGCAATAAATTTCATATACTTAAAGGATATAAATTAGTTTTCATATTTGAATATGACTTTGAAACTATCACCGCAGGGACAGCTGGATGGCTCAGTCAGTTAAATGTCTGCCCTTGGCTCAGGTCATGACACCAGGGTTCTAGGATCCAGTCTCCCATCGGGTTCCTTGCTCCGTATGGAGTCTGCTTCTCCCATACTCACTCTCTCTCTCAAGTAAATAAATAAAATCTTTAAAAAAACAAAATAAAACACTATAACCACAATTAAGTTAATGAGCCATCATCCCTGAAAATTTCCTCTTATATATTTGTAACTATAACCTCAACCCTTCCAATTCCCCTGTTAACTCTAACTATAGATTAGTTTATATTTTTTAGACTTTTATATAAGTATAATCATACCACATATATTGTTTTTGAGATTCATTCATGCTGTAGTGTGCATTAGTAGTTTGTTTTTGTTTAGTCGTACTCCATTGTATGAATATACCATAATTTATATACCCATTTACCTGTTGATAAATATTTGGCTTGTTTGCCAATTTTCAATTTTACAAGCAAAGCTATTATAAACATAGTTGTACAAATCTCTTTTTTAAGATTATTTTATTTTAGAGATGGAATGAGAGAGAGAATGAGAGAGCACAAGTAGGGGCGAGGAGCAGAGGGAGAGGGAGAGAGAGAATCCTTAGGCAGGATTCTCACACTAAGCCCAGAGCCCATCATGGGGCTCAATCTCACAATCCTGAGATCATGACCTGAGCTGAATCAGGAGTCAGACGCTGACAGAGCCACCCAGGCACCCCATACAAATCTTTATGTAGCTATTTGCTTTTATTTTTCTTAGGTAAATACCAAGACATGAAAAGGTTGACCATATGGTAGATCAGTTTAACTTTATTAGAAACTTTCAAAACTGCTTTCTAAATTGGTTGTACCATTTAACATTCTTACGAGAGTTCCAGTCCTCCACATGCTCAAAAAGGGGATCTTTCATTTTAATTTAGCCATTCTAATAGGTAGTGGATGATGAAATACTGTAGTTACCATTTAATTTCAACTGATTAACGACACTGAGCATCTGTCAATGTGATTTTCTTTATCATGGGTATATCATTTTGAATAAGCGAAATATTTTCAACATATTTTCAAAATATTAGAATACTTTTCTATATTATTTTTGTTGTCTCTTTGTTAAATTTAGAGAGTATTTTATATTGTCTACATAAATCTTTTTAATATCTTCTCAATATCTTCTGTATCTCTACTTAATTTGTTGAGTGTAGGTAATGAAGTAACTATTTGAAAGCCCTTGTCTACTAGTTCTAACATCTGTGTCAGTTCTGATTAAGTTTGAATCAGTATGTGTTTTTCCACATTATAGGCAATGACATCTATTTGTTTGTAAACTTGATATCTTCTTATTGGATGCAAAATAATGTTTATTGGATGCAAACTTGTTGGATAATGGATACTTTTGTATTCTCATAAATATTCTTGAGCTTTGTTTTGGGACAAAGTTTAATTACTTGGATATAGTTTGAAACTTTCAGTCTTGCTTTTAAGATTGTTTCATGGGACCAGAAGAGCAGTTAGTCTTGGACTAATTTCCCTCCACTGTGGAGGCAAAACACTTCTGAGTACTCTACCCAATATTCAAATGAATTATGATATTTTCCCATCTCTCTAGTAGAAAAATGGCTCTGTTCCTAGCCCTGTGTGAACATCAAGGTCTGTTTCTTCTGCTCTTTACATTTATTTGTTTGTTTTTTGGTGTGACAAAACTGGATTTATTTTTCTCAGCTTCATTAAGGTATAATTAACAAATAAAAATTATATATATTTAAGGTGTACAATGTGATGTTTTGATATACATATACACTGTGAAATCATTATCACATTCAAGTTAATTAATATATCCATCACTTCACATAGTTACTTTTGCAGGTGTGTGGGTGTGAGTATATGCATGTGTGGTGACACTATCTTAGATCTAGTCTCTTGGAAATTTCAAGCATATGATACATTATTTTTAATTATAGCCTACTTGTGATAGCTAACAAGTGTTGGTAAGGATGTATGGATAATATATATTGGCAAGGTTATGGGAACCCTAATACACTGTTGATGGGAGTGTCAATTGATACAGTCATTATGGAAAAAAGTATAGTGGATCCTCAAGAAATTATAAATAGAGCAACCATATGATCTAGCAAATCCACTTCTTAGTATATATCCAAAAGAAGTAAAATCCCTATCCCAAAGAGAAATCTGCACTCCTGTGTTGACTGCAGCATTATTCACAATAGCCAAGATATTAAAACAACCTAAATGTCCATTGATGGATGACTGTATAAAAAAATTTGGTATAGAGGCCCCTGGGTGGTCTGCCTTTGGCTGAGGTCATGATCCCAGGGTCCTGGGATCAAGTCCTGTGTCAAACACCCTGCTCAGTGGAGATCCTTCTTCCCCCCTCCCTCTGCTGCTCCCCCTGCTTGTGCATTCACACACACACTCTCTCTCTCTCACTTCAAATAAATAAATAAAAATCTTTTAAAAATTTTGGTACATATATATACAATGGATATTATTTAGCCTTTAAAAAGGAAAAAATCCTGTTTTTGTGACAATATGAATGAACCTAGAAGGCATTATGTTAAGTGAAATAAACCAAACACAGAAAGACAAATAATGCATGATCTCACTTGTATGTGGAATCTAAAAATGTTAAACTCATGGAAACAGAGTAGAATGGTGTTCAGCAGGGGATGGGAGTGGCAGAAATGGGGAGATGTTGGTCAAAGGACAAACTTTCAGTTATAAGATGAATGAGTTCTGGAAATCTAATGTACAGCATGGTAACTATAGTTAATAATAATGTATTGTTTTCTTTTTTCTTTTTTTTTTTTTAGAATTTTATTTATTATTTGACAGAGAGACTCACAGTGAGAAAGGGAACACAAGCAGGAGGAGTGGGAGAGGGAGAAGCAGCATTCTGCTGAGCAAGGAGCCCAACACGGGGCTCCATCCTAGGACCCTGGGATCTTGACCTGAGCCAAAAGTAGACACTTAACTGAGCCACCCAGGTGCCCCTGTATTGCTTTCTTTTGCCCTTTAGAAGGGTATTTCCATAGCCTCTAGAAGTTTCCCTACATGCCTACAGAAGAATTCAGGGGCCCCTTTACATGCAACTCTCTCCTCCCCCATAGTCTATCCTCTGAATTCTAGTTGCTTCATCTCCCCAAATTCCCACCTATGCCCAAGTGAAGTCTAGTGGACTTTGCCTAAGCTCTCCCTCCCTGCCACACAGTCTGGAAAGTCTCAAGGCATGTTGCTGGGTCAGTCAGAGGACTAATATTATTTGGTTTCCATATCTCCTTCTGGGATCACTGTCCTTTGTTATCCCATACCCACTGTCTTGGGAACTTTTCTTTTATATATTTTGTTCACTTTTTTCTTTTATAGTTATAGCACAGAGAGTAACTATTATTTCATATTAGCTGAAAGAAAAAGTCTTAAAATTCATTTATTCTTTTTTAAATATTTTATTTATTAATTTATCAAAGATAGAGAGAAAGAGCACAAGCAGGGGCAGCAGCAGATGAAGGGAGAAACAGCCTCGCCTCTGAACAGAGGGACCAATGCAAAACTTGATCCAAGAATCTTGGGGTCATGACCTGAGCCCAAGGCAGACACTTAACCCACTGAACCACCTAGGCATCCCCAAACTCATTTATTCTTGATGACAACAAATACATATAGATTCACTAATACATTTTGCAGATTTAAATAAAACCATTCATAAAATTTTAAAAACTAAGAAAAAAAAATCATTTGAGGAAAAAAAAGAAACCCATAAAGCATTATACAAAATAAAAATCAAATGTAAACATAGGACAAAAAGAAAAATAAGTATTACTCAAGATAAACGTAAATAAGTTAAAATTTCTGTTTAAGAAACATTTCTTAACTACCTGCTATTTATAGAAGGCAGAGCTAAAAATAAAGTGACTCTGAAAAGTAAAACTAAAAGATGAGCACAGATACATTAAATGAAAACAAGCCAAAGGTAAGCATGAGTGATGTGATTTATGTTAGTCTAATTTAATACAAAATAAACTGTACTAAACAGAGTAAAGAGAATCATACCCATGAGAAAAAAAAATAATAATCCAAAACCCAGAATTATACATGGAAGTTTCGTACCATAAAGACCAAGATAGAATCTGTACACAGATCTCTGCTTTCTCTACATTAAATTAGATCCCCAAATGCAACTGCAGCACTCACTCTTTACTTTGAAAATAAAATGCGATGGGGCGCCAGGGTGGCTCAGTGGGATAAAGCCTCTGCCTTCGGCTCAGGTCATGATCCCAGGGTCCTGGGATGGAGCCCCACATCGGGCTCTCTGCTCAGCAGGGAGACTGCTTCCTCTTCTCTCTCTCTCTGCCTGCCTCTCTGACTACTTGTGATCACTCTGTCCAATAAATAAAATTTAAAAAATAATAATAAAAGAGGAGGAGTCAAGATGGCAGAGAAGTAGCAGGCTGAGACTACTTCAGCTAGCAGGAGATCAGCTAGATAGCTTATCTAAATATTGCAAACACCTGCAAATCCATTGGCAGATCGAAGAGAAGAAGAACAGCAATTCTGGAAACAGAAAAACAACCACTTTCTGAAAGGTAGGACTGGCGGAGATATGAATCAAGCGACGGGAAGATAGACCCCGGGGGAAGGGGTCGGCTCCCAGCAAGCTGCGGAGCAATGGAGCACAAAATTAGGACTTTTAAAAGTCTGTTCGGCTGAGGGACATTGCTCCAGAGGTTAAACCGGGGCGAAGCCCACGCGGGGTCAGCATGGCCTCAGGTCCCGCAGGGTCACAGAAGAATCGGGGGTGTCTGAGTGTCGCAGAGCTTGCGGGTATTGGAACGGGAAAGCCAGCAACAGAAACAGAGCCAAGAGTAAGCTCACAGCTCGGACTTACCTTGAACTGGTCGCAGGCTCAGTGAGCTCGGAGCGCGGCCGGAGGTCAGGTAGATGGGAGTAACTGGGCGCTGTTCTCTGAGGGCGCACTGAGGAGTGGGGCCCCAGGCTCGTGGCTCCTCTGGGCTGGAGACCAGGAGGCCGCCGTTTGTATTTCCGTCCTCCAGAACTCTACAGAAAGCGCTCAGGGAACAAAAGCTCCTGAAAGCAAACCCGAGCAGATTACTCAAGTCCGGCCCCTGGTAAGGGCGGTGCAATTCTGCCTCGGGCAAAGACACTTGAGAATCACTACAACAGGCCCCTCCCCCAGAAGATCAACAAGAAATCCAGCCTAGACCAAGTTCACCTACCAAGGAGTGCGGTTTCAATACCAAGGACAGCAGCAGAATTCCAGAGGAGGAGAAAGCAAAGCATGGAACTCATGGCTTTCTCCCTTTGATTTTTCAGTCTTGCAGTTAATTTAATTTTTGTTTCTTTTTCATTTTTTTCACTTCTTCTGCTAATTTTTTTTTAGCTTTTACCCTTTTCTTTTTTAAC
>NC_081558.1:76812783-76813456 GCF_022355385.1 Mustela nigripes | reverse complement strand
AACAAGAAATCCAGCCTAGACCAAGTTCACCTACCAAGGAGTGCGGTTTCAATACCAAGGACAGCAGCAGAATTCCAGAGGAGGAGAAAGCAAAGCATGGAACTCATGGCTTTCTCCCTGTGATTTTTTTTAGTCTTGCAGTTAATTTAATTTTTTTCTTTTTCATTTTTTGTTTCTTTTCTCGCATTCAGGTAAATTTTTTTTAACTTTTACCCTTTTCTTTTTTAACGTTTTTTCACTAGTTTATCTAATGTATACATTTTTTCTTTTTTATATTTTTCTTTATTTGTTTTCTTTTTTTAAAATTCTTTTTTTTTCTTTCTTTTTTCTTTTTTCTTTTTTTTTCTTTCTTCCTTTTTGAACCTCTTTTTATCGCCTTTCTCCGCCCTCACGATTTGCGATCTCTTTTGATTTGGTTAAAGCATATTTTCCTGGGGTTGCTGCCACCGTTTTAGTATTTTACTTGCTCCTTCATATACTCTTAGCTGGACAAAACGACAAGGCGGAAAAATTCACCACAAAAAAAAAAAAAAAAAAAAAAAAAAAAGAACAAGAGGCAGTGCCGAAGGCTAGGGACCTAATCAGTACAGACATTGGTAACATGTCAGATCTAGAGTTCAGAATGACAATTCTCAAGGTTCTAGCCGGGCTTGAAAAAGGCATGGAAGATATT
>NC_081558.1:76331789-76374495 GCF_022355385.1 Mustela nigripes | reverse complement strand
TTCCAATACCCGCAAGCTCTGCGACACTCAGACACCTCCGATCCTTCTGTGACCCTGTGGGCCCTGAGTCCACGCTGACCCCGCGTGGGGTTCACCCGGGTTTAGCCTCTGGAGCGATGTCCCTCAGCGGAACAGACTTTTAAAAGTCCTGATTTTGTGCTCCGTTGCTCCGACACTTGCCGGGAGCCGGCCCCTCCCCCCGGGGTCTATCTTCCCGTGGCTTTGGATTCACTTCTCCGCCGGTCCTACCTTTCAGAAAGTGGTTGTTTTTTTGTTTCCAGAATTGCTGTTCTTCTCTCGATCTGCCGATGGATTTTCAGGTGTTTGCAATCTTTAGATAAGCTATCTAGCTGATCTCCGGCTAGCTGAAGTAGTCTCAGCCTGCTACTTCTCTGCCATCTTGACTCCTCACCCGCACAGATGTCTTTTATTAGGTTGAGGAAGTTTCCTTCTATTCCCAGCTTGTTGAGTGCTTTTGTTATGAAAGAGAGTTGGAATTTATCAAATGCTTTTTCTGCATCTATCGAGATAATTTCTTTCATGCTGTCAGTGTAGTGTATTACATTGATTGATTTTCATATTTCAAACCACTCTTGAATTTCTGAGATAAATCCTAATTATTCATGTTATATAAGCCTTAATCCATGTTGTTAGGTTTGGTGTACTAGTGGTTTTTGTGTTTTGTTTTGTTTTTTTAATTTAAATTCAATTAAACAACATGTAGTGCATCATTAGTTTCAGATGTATAGTTCAGTAATTCATCAGTTGCATATAACACCCAGTGCTCATCGTATCATATACCCTCCTTAATGCCCCTCACCCAGTTACCCCATCCCTCACCCACTTCCCCTCCAGTATCCCTCAGTTTGCTTCCTATAGTTAAGAGTCTCTCATGGTTTTTCTCACTCTGATTTCTTCCCTTTCAGTTTTCCCTCCCTTCTGCTAAGATCCTCTGTACTTTCTTATATTCCACATGACTGAAACCATATGATAATTGTCTTTCTCTGATTGACTTATTTAGCTTGTATAGTACCCTCCAGTTCCATCCACATTGATGTGTTAATGTCTTGTTGAAGGTTTTATGTCTATATTTATAAAAGATACCGGCCTGGGGTGCCTGGGTGGCTCAGTGGCTTAAAGCCTCTGCCTTCTGCTCAGGTCATGATCCCGGTGTTGTGGGATCAAGCCCCGCATTGGGCTCTCTGCTCAGCAGGGAGCCTGCTTTCTCCTCCCTCTCTCTCTGCCTGCAACTCTGCCTACTTGTGATCTCTGTCTGTCAAATAAATAAATAAAAATCTAAAAAAAAAAATACTGGTCTGTAGTTTCCTTCTCTTATTACGACTTTAGTTTTGGTATCATGGTAATACTGTCCTCTTGAATGAGTTATGGAGTGTCCCTTCCTCTTCTGTTTCTTGGTAAAATTTCTGAATGATTGATATTCCTTCTTTACACATGGTAGAATTCACCAGTGAAGTCATCTGGTCCTGGGTTTTCCCTTGCAGGGAGTTTTTTGATCATTAATTCAATATTTTGTTATTGGTCTATTCAGATTTCTCTTTTTCTCCTTTAGCCGATTTTGGTATTTTTGTGTGTTTCTAGTAATTTTTCCATTCCCTCTATGCCATCGAATTTGGTACAATTGTTCTTAGTATCCCCCCCACTTTTTTTTTTTTTACTTCTTTAAATCAACAGTAGTGTTTCCTCTTTCATTCCTAATTTTGGTAATTTGAGTCTTCTCTTTCATTTTTTTCTTGGTCCGTCTAGCTAAAGGTTGTCAATTTTGTTGATTTTTAAAAGATCCAACTATTGTTTTTATTCCTTTTCTCTATTGTTTTTCTATTCTCTATTTTGTTTTTGCATTAGTCTTTTTATTATCTTTCTTCTTTGCTTGGGGTTTAGTTTGCTGTTCTTTTTCTAGTTTCTTAGGGTAGTAGGTTAGGAAATATTTTTAAAATCTTTCTTCTCTTATTATATAGGCATTTTTAGCTGTAAATTCCCCTGCAAGTGCTGATATAGGGACATCCCATATTTTTTACTATTTTGCATTTTTGTTTTCATTCATCTCAAGGTATTTCCAGCTATCCTTTTAACTTCTTTGATCTATTGGTTATGTAAGAGTGCATTGTTTAATTTTCACAGGTTTATGTATTCCCCAAATTTCCTTCTGTTAATACTGTCTAATTTCATTCCAGTGTGGCTGAGGAACATACTTTGTATAACTTCAGCCCTTTTAAGTGTATTAATTTTATCAATTTTTGTGTGTATCATAAATGAGAGAGATCAAATTTTTAAAAAGTTTTAAGAAAATAAAGACAATGAGAAATAAAATGGAGTTTTTTGTTTTTAAATATTTTGGGGCTTTTTCTATGTGTGAGGCTTATTTTTTTATTTGATTTTATTACATCATAGAATATACCTTATATAATTACAGTTTTTCAGAGTAAGTTAAGAAATTCTTTATATTCTGATGATTCAGATAGTCATTCACCCCCAGGTGGGTGGATTAATACAAAAATACTATTTGTTCAAATTCTACAAATTGGTCAGGGCTTTTTGAGAATAGTTTATATCTGCTCCATGCCACATCAACTAGGCAGCTCAACTAGCGCAGGAGAAATCGCTTCCAATGATGGTTGATATTGCTCATTTGCTGGGAGCTCACCTAGGGATATTGGCCCTTGGTTTACTTCCATGTGTTCTCTTCACATGGCTACATCATGTAAATCTGATGGCTACGTCAGGTTTCATTTCCTACATTATGGTGGCTGAGAGCTGATAGGGAATATTTCAAGAGTTAGAGTTAGAAAAATATAGCCTCCATGTACAAGCACTTACCAAACATCTGTTAGCATAACACTTGCCAATGTCTCATTGGCTAATGCCAATCATGTGGCCAAGCCCAGAAATAATGTTTGATAGGAGTATACAAGGGCATGCTTACCAGTAAAAGTGCTTTGTCAGCAAGTCACCAAGGATTAGTCTGCCACACATAAAATATAAAGTTTATGGAAGTTTTGTAGATTCTTTGAAAACACTGTATTTTATTTTTAGGTCACAGAGCTCAATATATGTTTATCTGGCTATATTTATTGACAAATTATTCAGATCTTCTATATCCTTATTTATGTCAGTGATAAATTGGTGTGTAAAAATCTCCATCTACTATTGTGTTTTGTTTTTGTTTTTTAATTTAGTGGTTATTCTAGTTTAGGCTTTTAAGAGAATGCCACGGACTGAGTGGTTTATAAACAACAGAAATTTATTTCTCACAGTTACATAGGCTGTGAAATCCAAGATCAAGGCACTGGCAGATCTGGTGTCTGGTGAGGCTTGCTTCTTGGTTCACAGAGACCTCTCTTCTTACTGTTTCCAACATATGTTGAAGGGGCAAGAGAGCTTTTTGGGGTTTCTTTGAAAATGTCTCACTAGTCTCCTTCAATCCTATTCATGCGGGCTCTGACTTTATGACCTAACCATCTCCCAAAGACCCCCCCCCCACTCTTACTACCATCACATTTATGGTTGTGATCTCAACATAATGAATTTTGGGAGCATGCATCATTACATAATAGTGGTCTTTATATTTATAACAGTTCCTATTTTGTTAATTTTTATGAAGTTTAGTGCAAATATGTTATGATTCATGAATCTTTATTTTCAATTTTACCTTTTATCAGTGATAACTGGCTATCCTTGTACTAAATACTTTTTTTGTTTGTTTGTCCTGTTTCCTTTGTTTCATATTAGTATTATAAATTTTTGTTTTGACCCTCAGTCACTTTTATTATTTCTTATTGTCTTGAATTTGTAATGACTCTATCTGGAATTCTTTGTCTTTTCATTGATGATTAAGATCCCTCCTTTTGAGTATGATCTGTTTTCCTAGACAATGAACCCATTCACAAAGCTTGTTAGTTTATTCTTTTCATAAATTTGAAAATGGCATTTTTCAAAGAGCTGGAACAACAGTCCTAAAATTTATATGGAACCAGAAGAGACCCCATACTGCAAAGGAAATGTTGAAAAAGAAAAACAAAACTGGGGGCATCCCATTGCTGTATTTCAAGCTTTACTACAAAGCTGTGATTACCAAGACAACATGGTACTGGCACAAAAAAAGACATAGCCCAGTGGAACAGAGTAGAAAGCCCAGACATGGACCCTCAACTCTATGGTCAAATAATGTTCGACAAAGTAGGAAAACATATACAGTGGGAAAAAGGCAGTCTCTTCAGTAAATGGTGCTGGGAAATTTGCACAGCTATGTGTAGAAGAATGAAACTCGACCATTCTCTTACACTGTAAGAGAAGATAAACTCGAAATGGATAAAAGACCTCAGCTTGAGGCAGGAAAAAGGAAAGGAAACAGACTGAGTAATCGACTTAAAAGCATTGAATCTTTCAGTGTTGGTACAATAAATTAAGGTGACAACTCTAAATGTAGTAACAAAGCAAAATAAGCAAATCCTTATTTCACTTTTTCTGTTTCTCTTTTTCTCTTTCCCCTATTTAAACTTCTAACATTTGAGGAAAAGGGAGGAAGTAGACATTATTTGAATGAATATGGTATCCCTTTACCTTATATTTTAAAAATGTGTTGCATTTGGCAATCTTTATAACATACTTGACAGGTCATTTTCCTGTTGTACTGGGAAGGAAAAAAAGCACAAAGAAAATAGCTGATTTTCCACAGTCCCACAGTGTCAAGGTGTCATTCTTTCAGCCACACCAGGTTCATTGCTAAATTGATTTATTTTCTCCATAAAGAACTGGTATCCCATGGACTACACAGATAACAGTTAATTCCTAAATGGAACACATTGGATTTGGTACTGAATGAAGTGCTTCCTGTTTTGAATATCTCTAGTTATTGTGTATAAAAGAGAGAAGAAGGATTATTTTTATAAACGTTTCATATTGTTAAAATTAGTTTCAGTGGTTTTGGGAGTTGGGAATATGGAAATTTTCAAGGTTGATGCTTCTAAAGAAAGCAAAAGCTGCCTGCCTAGCATTTCAGTGACTTGGATGAGAGAAAAGTTTAGATAGACCATTTAGTTCTTTGGTAAAAGGAAGAAGAAAATTAGCAATTTAGTGTGGATAAAATGGTGATAAAAATGGGCCCTCATTCTTTAACTTTTACACAGAAATCTAGGAGTTATCCAGTGGACAATTGCTTTTATTTTATTTATTTATTTTAATTTATTATTTTATTTATTTATTTTAAACCTTAATTTTAGTCAGGTTAATAGAGACAATAACCAATGATGGCAGAGCAGAATGTCAGCAAAACCAAGTATGAAGGAAAACAGTTTCTTTTGTCCTATCAGAGTTACAGTCAGCAAAGAGCAGTTGTCGTAAAACATGACTTAGTTCTGTCTCCCTTTCTCTCTGGAATCTCTTCCTTCCATATTCTTCTACTCTGTTTTCATTTCATACTCTAATCTAGGAACTGTAGTATAGAGATGCTTCCCATGTGGCCCTGAGCTCCATCTATCAGGCTGTTGCCTTTAGCTCACTGTCAACCAGTTTATCAGTACTATGGCCATTGATGCCCTGTGTTTTCATCTCTCCTCTGTCATTTCTCCTTATCAATTTCCTGGGAACATCTCCTGTGTTTAACACAAAAGAAGAGATCTCTAACTGTGAGATGCAGACATTGGCCTCAGAGAAGGTACTGTGGGTGAAAGAGGCTTTTCTGTACTCCCCAAATCACAGTGACTCTGTTGTTATTGATAGCTTTCTTCGTTGGGGTTTAGCAAGTGAGTCACTTATCTAGAACAGGGGGACAGAGTGAAATCAATCATGAAAAGGCTGCCAAAGGCGACGGCAAAGATTTTTCATTTGTAACTCATTCAGAGTTAGAGAACTTCTGTTTAAGAGATGAAAGAGGAATGCTTTGGTTTTCTTCTTCAGTCACATAAGATCAGAGATTTCAGATCTATTTGCTGAGCATTTTATGAAGAAATACAGTGAGGATTCAGTCCAACACGTCTACAATTAAAAAGGATGAATTCTTGGGGCCCCTGGGAGCCTGCTTCTGCCTGCCACTCCCCCTGCTTGTGTTCTGTATCCCTACACTGTCCAATAAATAAATAAAAACTTTTTTTTTTAAGCGATGGATTCTTAAAAGTGACTTTGAAATATGTGCTAGTTATCTTTTAGAATTAAAAAAATCCAGGGCATGTGGGTGGCTCAGTGGGTTCTGCCTTTGGCTCAGGACATGATCTCAGTCAGGGTCCTGGGTGGGCTCGAGCCCCACATCAGGTTCTCTGCTCAGGGGGGAGCCTGCTTCCCCCACCCCCTGCCTGCCTCTCTGCCTACTTGTGATCTCTGTCTATCAAACAAATAAATAAAATCTTAAAAAAAACTCTTAAATAAAAAACAGGTTTTAGTAGTGTAGCAAAAGTATTATATCATCAAAAATTATTTGCCCACAGATTTGTTTCTGAGTAGCAAGCACTCTAGTTTTGAACATAATGTTGACTCTATTTCCAATGTTTAGGTCATACTGAAAAATTTAATCTTCCTTATAAAACTGTGTGTATATCTGTCATTAAGATGTTTTTAAACCTTAATTGATGAAGCAGCATTTCAAAACAGGAATAGATCTTACAAATCTCTCTTACAGAGATGAAAAAATTGAGACCCTCCAAAGGTCAAATAGCTGCTTGATGCCACACAACAGTTAAATGCCAACTCATGAAATACACTTTCACTTTTAAATAACATCTCTATTCTTCATAGCACTTAATAAATTTGTATTTATTTACTTATATATTCATTGTCTCCCTTAGCATAACATAAATGTTGTAAGGCCAGGGGTTTTGGGTGTGTTTCATTCACTGCTATGTCCCAACATCTACAACAGTGCCTGGCACGTAGTAGGTGTTCAATACACATTTGTTGAGTTAATGAAAGTACATTTAGGGCAGAGTATGGGCTATAGTGCTTTTTCAGTTTGGTGTCAGGCCATCCATGTTTGCTGGCTCAGTAAGAGAAAGTTTCATGTAATAGGTAGAACTTGATCTATGTATTAAAGGCTGGCATTGCTTGGTGGTGAAGGGAATGAACGTGCTAGATAAGTGTTGCCATGAACTAGGAGCAAATATCTGGAGGGAGGCTGGCCACTAGTGTTTCAAGATCATACATACTTTTCTCAAATTGGACCTGGTGGAAAAGATAGCCTGACAGCATGGTCAGCACTACCAAGTTTTTTCACTGAGAGAGGTGAAAGTTCTTGGCCTATTTGACTTTGACTTGAACAGGCCAAAGGTCAAATAGTCATTTGGTTGTCCAGTCAGACATCTGTCTTCAGGATTCAGAAATATGACAGTCCCATCTTCACCACCACATCTGCTGTGATGCCTGTTTTTTCCCTAACTTATTGACACAGTCCTCATGAAAGGTGCCAGATTTCCCTATATAATAAAGAATGATGATGATGATGATGATGGCACGTTGCATTTGTACAGCATATAGGATTTTTCTTGACACTTGCACTTAAGTGTCACATGAACAGATTCTGTGCTGCAGTGAATTGCAGTGTCATATAAAATGATCTGAAATCAGTTGTGCTACCTGGGCAGTGTCTGCTGACCCTAGTGGGGAAATGAAAATTGAGTCTAACTTGATTTTTCATTTTCCAGTTAAAACATCACATCAGTTAAAGGCAGATCGACAGCCACACTGGTATTCATAGTTCCTATTTTGCATAAGACAGCATCAATCTATTTAGTCTTTGTACTATCTTGAGTTTTAGATACATTCCATATTAAATGTTTCCCTGGCTTAAAGAAGTATTGCATTAGTCAGTGAAATGATGGGTCAGTTTTAAGAGTTATTACTGCTCATTCATGGAAAGTATATTGATGAAGATACCCAATGAGTGTCTTGCCATTCTAGCTTATAAAATGCTGCTTAGGGGCCTAAATCATGTATCTCCCTGAATCCAATCCACAGGAGGCAGGTGACCCAATGAGAAGGTTTGGCATTTAGGAACCAGTCCTGGCCTACCTTGACCTTGGAACTAATGAAGCTATTATGATAGTCCAGTGTATTTATTATTTAACTAAATCATTTATAGATAAGATATGCTCATCGGGCCTGGATTTAATATTTCATATATTCATATGTCTTTTGTACTTTAAAAGAACTTTCAAATCATTGATTTCATTGGTATTAAGACACATTAATGCACGTCTCCATGTAACATGAGAGAAATGCGGTACTTTTTGAGAAATGTCCCAAAGGCCATATAAATATAGTGCTTTCATTATTTTTATAAAGTAAATGAAGAAAACCATACTTAATATGTAAATAGCTTTTGGTATGCCTTTCTATAAGAAGGATGACTTAAACAGAAACAACAGAGAGTACACAAATAACATTCCAACTAGGGTTGCCAGATAAAATACAGGACGCCAAATAAAATTTGAATTCCAGATAAACAACGAGGACTTTTTCAGTTTGTGTCCCAGGTATTGTGTTTTTTTAGTATAAATTTGTTCCAAATATTGCATTATTTTAGTAGTTCACATTTAACTGACTGTCTTGGATTTTTATTGGCTAAAACTGCCAATCCCAGATGCAACATAGGATCAGGCGGGCCCTAAAATTTGTGATAAAGGTTTTCTTCAGGCATAGTATATTATTCCATGGTTCTTGAATGTGTCATCCAATTCTCTTTACTCTCTGAAAGAAGTCTGTGTTTAAAAGGTTATTGGAACTGTTTAGGTATCAAATATGTTTATCTGCTTAATGGCAGCAGGCTTCTATGAACAGAGAAATTTCTGTGATATGAGCGTTCAGAACCTCTGAGGATAAGACTTTAAATGACTGTTAATAACCAAAATGATATTACCCATTGGCTGTCCTCAACTGTGGATCTCATAGGCATAAGCTAATATATTCCAAACTGTTCTAGTTTCTTCTGCCACACCTGTTCCCCCTGTATCTATGTTAATGATACTGATACCCACTCCGTCATTCAAGCCAGACACTTAGAAGCCTTGTTGATGTATTCTAAGCAGGTAGAACAGTGCCTGGTACTCCAGAGCCTAGACTGCTTTTTGCTCAGCTCTGCTTATCTCACTGAGCATCTGAGTATCACATTGCTTATCCTCCAGAAAATGCCCCTAGCCACGTGTTTCCTCTAGGTTCGCCCACCTTCCCTCATTTCCGTTCATTCTCATTGATTCCCATCCCACCATAGTGATGGGTTTTTGAGCTCTTTCTCAGCAACATTTACCCACCTCTAGTAATAATAAACGTGCACGTACACACACACACACACACACTTGTGTGGGTACATCCACTTTATCCATCCTATTATTGCTAAACGTTCTATATTGAATCATTCTAAGATAGAGCATAATTCGCTTTTCAGCCTCAACAAACTATAATTATTGGCCTATACATTTAATTATGTCACTTCAGGTAAGATTTTTGTCCTTGAATTCATAGGGACTTTTGCCTCTTCAGTGAGCAAATAATGGATCTTGTGTCCCAGACAGATAGTTTATATTCTTTTAAAATTTACATTTTTGTTTCTTTTTCACTTAACAATGATAAATTCATTCTCTTTCTCCTCCTTCTTTAAGGCAGTCTAGGGAAATGAAAGTTTGATGGCCAGAACCTGAGAACTAAATGTACTTTTTTAATAGACTTGGAATTAATATATTGCAGTGGGATGCAAAAATCCCTTTCTATCCTTACCCAGTGAAGCAAATATTATTGGGTGAATTATTTCAATACAAGAAACTTATCTCTAAATATTTAGCCTTAACTGTGTCCTAAACAACTCAAGATTCTTTTATTAGTAATTTCTAATATTTGTTAGGCAAAATTTTCTTTTACGATGTCTCCCAACACCACTTCTAAGATGCGACATCATTATCTTGCCAATGAGATACATTTCAATAATAGCTTTTCAATTTCTCTAAAAATTCTAATTTCTTCCTTAGTTTCACATGCCTTTCAACAAATGAATCTCCCTCAGCTCTAGAATTTCTTTCTGCTCATTAGTGCTATATATAAGTTCATTCTTATAAACTCAGGGTTGTCACATTTTGTAAGTTTATCTTCTGTGGCAAGTACTAGCCTTTAACAGGTTAAGTTTATCTATGGGTTACTAGTGTGATAATGGTGGACACAGGAACTGGGGATAAATATGAAGTGGCACATGCTGTGGAAACATTGGATCTTGAGATGGCAAAGGTTCAGTGGGATGCAAAGTAGCCAGCCCCAAGTATCTCAGATCAAGAAAAAGTTCCCATGCCCCCACACATGTGTGTACCCTCTCTCTCTCTCTCTCTCACACACACACACACACACACACACATCTTTAAAAACCAAAGGATTCTTTGACATGCAAATGGAAGCAGAAATGGAAGTAGAAAAATAAAAAGACATATTTATATCAGGAGATAATGTTGGGGCAAAAATAGTCACATAATTCCACCAGGAATTATGAAGAAAACAGACCCCAGGGTTTAAGATGGTTCCCTGGCGCTATCTCCCTGGTACAGAAGCTCTGGCCTTTCTCCACAGAGATACCTTGGCCCTTTTGCTACGCCTCAGAAACAGCCCTTGAAATTCAAGAGGGGTACATGGGTGGCTCAGTTGGTTAAGTGGCCAACTCCTGATTTCAGCTTGGGTCATGATCTCAGGGTTTTGAAATCAGGCTCATGTAGGGCTCTGTGATGGGTGTGGGGCCTGCTTCAGACTCTTTCTCTCCCTCTGCCACCCATTCCCCCGCCAAAAAAAGAAATTCCAGAAAATGTGAGGGTTATTGATATTTGTTGTGTTCTCAGCACTGCTTGGTAAAATAGACAAATCATTCAGAGTCCAGGACTTTATCCTAAGAATCGGTGGTTTGTAACAGAGCTACTGTGTGATGAGGTATGTGTGTCTGAGGGGCTTGTGGCTGTCGGTTAGATCTGGAAATTGTCCACATATGGTTTTAATGGAAGACTTAGGTGTGAAATAAATTATTCAAGGAGAGAGTGAAGAGTGAGAAGAAAAACATCATTTAGCACCCGGATGAAAGAAAAAAGTGCCATTATATGGGAACTGGGAGGACGGAAGGGACTACCCTTTGTAATATTGCAGCCTGCCTGCCCCGATCCATTCCTGACTCTCTTATTCTAATCCAGGTTTTCCATTTTCTATAGCATTTATCTTGTTGATGTATTCTAAGCAGGTAGAACAGTGCCTGGTACTCCGGAGCAGTTTATTGAATAAATGAAGAAAATAATGTCTCAACAAGTAAGTTTTAGTTGATAGTGTCAAAAACTGATGGGAAGTCACCTAAAACAAGTGAGGCAGTTAGTAATCCACGGTTCTCTAAGGGGAAACCCCACCAATGGCAAGATAGGAACAGATGCTGGACTAGAGTTGGGTTGAATGATGGATGGTAGGTGAGGAAGTGCGAGGGCCAACAGGAATTACTCTTTCAAAAGACTTTGCTTGGAACTGAAGAAAAAAGTGGTACTCACAGGAGGATTTGGGGTCAAGGAAGGATTTTACATTATTTGTTTTTGTGGTTTTTTAATGATTGAGACTCACAGGACAATGGCAGAACATGATCTGTTCCCTGGAAGTGGTGAAGGGATCATCTTTCTGTTAGGGGAAGGTCACTTTAGTGGTTGTGGAGAGGGTGGCCTAGAGCTGGAGAGACTAGGCTTAAGGACCTAGCTGGGCCACTACTATCAGGCCACTACTATCCCTGACCATGCCAGTGGGTCTCTTCTCCACTGGCTGTCATTGACCACCATTCCTTCCCCTTTGTCCTGCTCTTCCGCTTCAACCCCCTGGAATGCCTTCTGAAATTAGCAGTCTCCTCTTAGTCTCTCTGAGATTTTTACCTCCTGGATTTAGGTGAAAACTAGTTTTCTGAAGGTCCTATGATGGTGTTTGGAGATAGGCCTTGAAGTACTTGGTTTAGATGAGGTCAGGAAGATGGGGCCTTCATGATGTGGTCTTCTAAGACTATCAGTCACCCCCAGCACAGCCCGTCTCCACCTCCCAGCCACGTGAAGATACAGCAGGAAGATGGCCATTTGCAGGCCAGGAAGAGGACCCTTATGAGGGGACAAAATTGGCTAGTACCTTGATCTTAGACTTCCCAGCTTTCTGAATTGTGAGAAATAAATCCCTGTTTATTCTTGCTTAAGACATTCCATCTATGGTCTTTTGTTATGGTACCTCAAACTGACTAATACACGATTCTATTTTGCTGCTCAAATTGTTCCACATTTGGTCACTGGGAGTGCTTTAGGTTGTGTTCTGTGTCCCTTTGACATAACCTCATCATTAGAAGTTTTTTTTTTTTTTTCTTTTGAACCCTAACTTCCTGGCAATACAAGATTCTCCAGGTTCATTTAGTGTATATATCCTCCCCCTGTCCTAGAATCAGGCATTTCTCCAAGGAGTCCTGATTCTTTTTATTAGAGAATGGTATTAAAAAAAAAACAAGATTGGGGGCACCTGGGTGGCTCAGTTGGTTAAGCATATGACTCTTGATTTCAGCTCAGGTCATGATCTCATGGTCGTGAGATGGAGCCCTGTGATAGGCTCTGCTCTGGGTGTGGGGCCTGCTTAAGATTCCCTCTCTCCCTCTCTGCCTGTCCCTCCCAACACTCATGTGCTCTTTCTCTCTCTCTCTCTCTCTCTCTCTCTCTCGAGAGAGAGAGAGAGAAAGAAAAGAAGAAAAGAAAAGAAAGAACCAACCAAGATCTGGTGCTGAGAGTGTTCATTGCTACTGGGATGTTGTCATTTCTAGGCCTCTTCAGCTGTCAGAGCAAGGAGATATATGTATACGTGTGTACTATCCTGTGTATATACAGCTATCTAAACTATTTCTATATGCAACCATAGTTATCAATAATGTCTAAACATGAGTTCAGTGTGTTGTCTCCAACTCTCTTTTAATACCCCCGGTAGAGTACATCTAACCACTTTTTTCCTCACTTATCTGTAGAGTCCTTCTCCAACAGTGAGAAATCTGGCTTTTGCTAACTGCTAATTCCAGAATAGATATATAGCAGGATCAGAATTTTTACTCTTTACCCCTAGAGTAAACAACTTTGTTGACTAAAGGATAGTCCTAATGTACAGTACCTTTTTCCTATCATCTTACTGCTTCCAAAGCATGGAATGCTTCACAAATTTGCATGTCATTCTTGTGCAGATGTCAGGCTAATCTTCACTCCATCATTCTAATTTTAGTACACAGGCTGGAGAGAGCCCAATAATCAAAACCTTAACAAACATGATAATATGACGATTGTAGGAAAGAAGAATATACTTACCTATATACGAAAACCTTTTGTTTACTCTGTTATCTAGTTTCATTAACTTTGGTCTTTTTAAAGGAAAAAAGATCCCCCTCGGAACGGACATAAATCATCATATTGTTAAATTACTTAAAAGTTATCAAAATATTCATGTTTTAAAATGTTTAAAAGACATCAAGGTCCACTGTTTTTCTTGTTTACCTCATTTAGTAAATAAGAATACTTGACCATTAGCAACTTAATTGTTTATATATCAGTGAAGGTTTAGTGGTAGAATTTTAAGATCTAAACAAAAATTTATCTTTTTAAAAAATTAAATTAAGCATCTTTCCAACCTCATCTTTCTTCTGCATTATTTTCACTATCAATAATTTATGACTTTGTAAAGCAAAGGTCGTGTTTAGTGTCCACCCCCATCTCAAAGGCTGCTGATTATGAGTTATGTTTACTTATTTATTAAAATATTTATAATAAATACATGTTGCTCCTTACTATCCACTTAACTCTTTACTACCCCTGGTTTCACTAAAATTTTTTCCAGCTCTGTTGAAGGATTATTAACAGTTAAAAACTGTATACAGTTAAGGTGTACAATGTGATGTTTCAGTGTACTTACACATTGTGAAATAATTACCACAATCAAGCTTAGTAACATATCCATCACCTCACGTAGTTACCTTTTTTTTTAAATTTTATTTTAGGGGCGCCTGGGTGGCTCAGTGGTTTGGGCTGCTGCCTTCGGCTCGGGTCATGATCTCAGGGTCCTGGGATCGAGCCCCGCATTGGGCTCCCTGCTCCGCAGGAAGCCTGCTTCCCTCTCTCTCTCTCTCTCTCTCTGCCTGCCTCTCTGCCTACTTGTGATCTCTGTCTGTCAAATAAATAAATAAAATCTTTAAAAAAAATTTTTATTTTATTTAAATTCAATTACATAGTTACCTCTTTGTGTGTATGATAAGAATACTTGTGATCTGCTTTTAAGAAATTTCAAGTCTATAATACATGTTTTATATTAGATACAATACCATGTTATGTATTAGATCAGCAATAATAAAAATAAATACTTTTGTACAACTGACAATGGATGTAATTTTTACACACTTAATTGCAAATATTTTAACCTTGGCCAAAAGAACCCCTATTTTTGTTTAGTATCACCTAAGTTATGTTTTATTTTGTCACTAAAAGATTTTGGATGACTGGATCACATAGGAAATAACCATTTTTAAAATACAGAATAATGTTCTTGTTTGGAAAAAAGAAAACCCATTTTAAATTGTGTGTGTATACTACTTAACTTCTTTCCTTTAAATGAAGCATTGCTAGCTATATATCTCTGTATTTTTATAAATGTGGGTGGGCTTACCTTAAGCAGGGAAATTGGAAAGACAACAAATTATTTTTCAAGTGTTTTCTAAATGATAACCACCAAAAAACTTATATGATATCTGTAAGTTGTGATTGAATCAGTGACTTTAGTCATATTTCCCAAAGTCTGGGTTCTTTTGAAGGTTAAAAAACATAAGTAGGTTTTCTCATAGAACCTGTAGTAGTTTCCTAAGGCTGCCATAACAAAACTTCCACAGACCAGGTGGCGTTGGCTTAAATTTCTTTTCTCACACTTCCAAAGGCTGGAAGTCCAAGATCAAAGTGTAGGCCAGTTTAGTCTCCTTGGAGACCCGGATTCCACTCTCTTGTTGCGTCTTTACATGGTTGTTCTTCTGTACGTGCACGCTAATGGTGTCTCTTCCTCTTCTCGCAAGGACACTAGTCATATTGGATTATGGCCCATCACAGTGGCATCTTCTCAACTTAATCATCTCATACCAAATTACTTTAAAATACATTTTAAAGTATTTTAATTTAATTTAAAGTATTTAATTTTCACATTCTGAAGTAGTGGGATGGGGACTTCAACATCCGAATTTTGGGAGGACACAATAACAGAACATTTTGTTGTGGCTTCTAGAAATCAGACTCTGTATTCTGTTTGTCATTGCTTTGGGTTTTAATTATGTAATTCTTACCTGAGAGGATAGTTGAAGTTTATCCTAGAAGAAAAAGGCTAGTTGGCAACTGTGTTGTTTGTCTTTAATTTCCCTTTATTATTATTTTTCAGAGAAGTAATTCTTGGTCTTTTTCAGGGGCTTGCGCACAGCTTTGAAAATCTGATGAAAGCTATTATATCACTTAGCTTTGACAAACTGCCTCAAAACTCAGTGGCTTAATACAATAAACCTTTTTTTTTTTTTTTTTTAAATCAATACACTGTGTGTTGGTGAATTGGGCTGGTCCCAGTGAGGATTGCTGATCAGTGTATTGGGTGAGCTCAGTATGCATTGCAGTCACCTGGTTTCCAATGGCTTCACTCACATGTCTTATGGTTAACTGTCTATATGTACTGGTGGTGGAAGTAATTGGTCATATATTATCATCATCAAGCAGGCAGACTTGGCCTGAGTCACCTGGTTGTGTTCATAGGGTTTTCAAGAGCAGAAAGGAAGAAAAAGCCCCAAAGAGTAAGTTTAAGTCTCTCCTTATACCACTTTTGTTGGTATCTTCTTGGCCAAAGCAAGTCATATTAAGTCCGGATTCAACGTATAGAGAAATAGACTCCAGTACTGGATGGGAGTTGTAAAGCCACAGTGCAGAGAGGCACACCTGTGGGAATAAGAGGAGTTTGTGGTCTCCACAGAGAAGGAGGAGGAGGTGAAGTGATGAGAACAATCAACTGAGTAAACTCTGTTGTTACAAGTGTTTTCCCCCAGGCGGAGTAATTATTTTTTCAGAAGAAATGAAGGCTCTCTTCCAAAGAAATACAGTTGCTGGCTGTTGAGAGTGAAAGCATACCAGGAACAGGAAATGGAAAAAGGGTCTGAGGGGAAATAGGTAGAATGCTCATAGCATCTGCTTCATGAGCTTTTGGAAATGTGAAACAAATCCTCTGAGTTCTCCGTAGATTAAAACTTGAGAAATTTGCCTGTGGGGAAACAAAGACTTTTTTTTTTTCTGTAGAGGACATTATTTTTTGTTAAGGCATTTTTTGAATGTGAACAGTTGATCAGGTGACAACAGGAGATACTTTTTTATACAGTTAAAAAAAGCAGAGCTCTGGAGATTTCATTCACAATTCCCCCATTGCCATATTATTGAATTCAAAATACCAAAAATGAAAATGCTCAGTTGAGAGACCTAGAAATCATACTTTTCCTCTGCAAACATGTAATGTAAATCTAAAATCAGGAATTCATAGTCTCATAAAAAGAGCAACTACTTGATTATTCCTGATAGTCACGATTGATTATGTCTACACTAATTGCTCTAATATCAGTTTGTCAGTTTCTTTATACCTTAATCCACCATCAAAGTTAACTCTTAATCCCTCCTCTATTTATGTAGAGGGCTGAGCATAGTCCTAAATAGAATGAACTGCAGTTCATAGAATGAACTGCTAAACTATTTAATTTAGGATGTATGGGTATTAAAACCTTCAACCCTTGACCGAGTTTCATTCTACAAATATGATAGAGGAAACTTAAGTTACTCCAAAATATCCAAGGGAACTTCACTTGCCTCCACATTAAAAAAAAAAAACAACAACAACAAACAACAAAAATGTCAAATCCGTAAATTCTAATGGCTTAAGTTTATTTAAAAGCTGACAGTTTCCATGCCCAGATTGGAAAGGGAATTTCAGAAGACATGAACCTGATGGATGTTGTCATTTTCTGCAACATATTTAGATTTGGTCTTCTTCCTGCCTTATATGCTATAGTTGAGTAGCAAAGGACAGGGGACTGTATCAGTGAGTTTTTCCCATAATAATGCTGATTAACAAGTCACAAAAATTTTGGTGGCATTCAACAATAAGCATTTATTGTCAGACTCACAGGTCTAGGTCTTCTTCAGGCTGTAGATCTATGCATCATCTGGGTTAGATCTATTTCATGTATCTTCTGCTGGACCCAAGCTGGTGGGATAGCAGTCACTGGGATATGTCTTCTCTTGGTAATGGACAGAATATCCTAGAAGGACAAATGAAAGTGCTCAATATTTGCTATGACAAAGGCTCTGGTCTGGTTCACTGACATTTCCATATTCCATTGGCCAAAACAACACAAAACAAAAACAGAGGCAGGTGTGGATAATGCATACTGCTCACCAAGAGGTCATTGTAAGAGTGAGATGCACAAAATCTCCAGAACGGTAAAGAACTGGGGCCAACAATTCCATCTACCACAGAGGGGTAATTGTTTCTGGAAATAAAAACTTCCTTGGAAATTTAATGGGCAATATTTATATGGTACATTGATATTTAGTGCTTAAAATGGAATTGTATGACTGTGCTTCTTGATTCATCGGAGTCTGGGAGAATACAAAGATACTTTCTATAATAAGTTTACTTGAATCAGTGAGGAAGAGTTTCAGTTCTTTTTTTCTCATATCTCCAAGTATTGCTTAAAAATTGGACTCTTTTTCTGTGCTGATTTCTTCTCCTTTTTTCAGTATCTATTAACACCCTTGTTTTAATTCAGCCCCGAGGTACTCAAGAGTGAGCCATATGGGGAGAAGGCTGATGTCTGGGCGGCCGGCTGCATCCTTTATCAGATGGCAACTCTGAATCCCCCCTTCTATAGCACCAACATGCTCTCCCTGGCTACAAAAGTAAGCACTGTTGGGAGACAAAAGGGTCTTGTGTTGCTAAAAATGCCATTCCTTTTCTTCCTAAACAGAACATTTGTGATTTTTATAAAACCATCAATTAAAAGCAGGCACATTGTTTTATTGGCCACATGATCCAGTTCATTTTTTCCCCTTTCTTCTAAATATACATCATGTACTATGGTGCATTCCCCCTATAATTGTCTTCATTTATCATAGAAAATTATACAAATAAATATATCAAATTACTTTTGGTCTTTTGTTTTTAATTGTGGTTGGGACTGCCTGCAATCAGCACTTGATATTATCCTACACTCATTTATTGGGGATCTGAGGCTAACTTTAACTCAGTTTGAAGAATACAATCTGTGCTCAAGAGCTGCTTAATTGATGTTAATTTTTTATTTGTTGGGGTGTTTTTGTTTCTGATTAAAATTTGTGCATGGTTATAATGCTCATTGAGTAGCTTTCATGTGGTGGCCAAGTATTGTACATACTAATGGCCTCTTTACGTCCATCATGCTGGTCTGTCTGTTTTGCAGATAGTGGAGGCGGTGTATGAACCGGTGCCAGAAGGCATCTACTCTGAGAAAGTGACAGATACCATCAGCAGGTAATCATTCTCACCATTTCAAACCCATAGGGACTATCAAGAAATACTTCTCATCTCTACAAATTTACTGTGTAAATATTCATGAAGAGGAAGGCTCCCAAATAATCCAAACCTAGAAAAATATTTATGCATCACCAGTAATGGTGACCATCTGGAAGCCAGTGAAGTATGTCCAAAAGGAAGTGCTATATGCACTTGAAATATGCAGCCATTAGAATGATTCTTCAGAAGGCTTTGTATCAACCTGTAAAACAAAGATGATAAGAAATGAACAGGATGTAGAGCTGTTTGTAACTATGATAAAAACTGTAAATACATGCATGAATGTCGGAAAAGACTAGACAAGGACATTAGAAACTAAAGAAGACCGTGTTAGATGATAAAATTGCAACCACTTTTTCATTTCTATTTTTAAATTGGTAATGTTATGTTATATAATAATTTCCCAAAGAAAGTCAGATAGAAGTGCTCCGGCCATCAATATAATAGGAGTTTAATGAAAGTCATTTCCTGTTGCATTCGCAAAATTCTGACCTCACAGGACTTGTCCCAGCTGACTTGTCACCCTTCTCTCCCACTTTCCTTCTGCTCCCTCACTGCCAGCCACAGGGAGCTCCATGCGAGTCCTGGCATGTGCCTGCCTCTGGCCCTTTATCCTTCTCCTCCCTTTTCTCTGACTTCTCTTCCCTCTGGTACATGCATGGCACAGGCCCCCACTTCCTTTGTGTCTCTGCTGTTATTTCCCACCATCAGGGAGCCCATTCTGATGCTCCCACAGCCTCTCCACTTTTTTGCCCCCTTGCCTGCTTTCTTAAGCTTGCAGCACCCATCTCCCAACATGTTAGAAACGTGTGTGTGTGCGTGCGCATGTGTGTGTGTGCATATGCAGACATATTTCTTTATTGCCTGTCTTGTCCCCACCAGAAGGAAAACTCTACAAGAGCAGAGACTTTTCCAATCTGGTTCATAGTTCTTCCAGTGCCCAGAGCAATGCCTGGGACAAGATCAACCCTTAACAAATACTGGTTGTATGAATAAATGACTTGTTTTCCGACTGATTGTTATTTCTATGTCAACACATGCTTTTAAGTTAGCCCAAGATTACTTCCCTGCCCCAGAGCTGAGTCAAATCATTATTATAGAAATCCCAGAGTCACCCAGATAGAATACCTATCCATTCTCCTGCCATTTCCCTATAAATGGTTCTGTATCTATCCTGGCACTTAGCACCACCTCTGACGGCATGTAAGAGATCTATTCCCTTCACTTTCTCCTCCCAGCTCATCCTCACAGTTTGTAGAGTTATATCTTGAATCTTTCCTTGCCCAGCACTATGCTGTCCTACAGTTCTAAGGAACCCAGGCCCAGCCAGGGCTGAGTTGCACTAACTGCGGATTTTAAGCAAACATTTCTTTCTGCATCTCTCTATTTCCTCATCCAGTTACGCTGGTGTAATAATTATACAAGGCAACTGTGAAAATCACTTAGCATAAAGCTTGTTGAATGGTAAATCTTAAATAATACTGGCAGCTTTTATTGTTAATATTAGGAGAAATGAGCTGAAACCCCTTTTTGAATAATCTGAATTCTGCATATATTAGATCATGCCCTGTTGCTAATGAATCCAAACAAATGTATTTAAATTGCTCCTCTCCACAATTTGGACCTGTTCTCTGCTATTTGTTTTCTGGAGAGTGACTCAAAAATTCAAGAAGTCTCCAGAGATGTCAAGACAAGAATACCAGATTTACTCATTCAGTTTCTTCTTTTCATAGGTATTTGAGCACCACAAAGAGTAGGGGAGGGGTGGCACAGTGAAAATATACAGAGACATTATTTTGATTTTGTGGCACTGGGCAAACAGGACCTTAATTTGCTTCTGACAGGCTCCCTGACTGTTGGTATCCATGTGCCTGGGGCTAACAAGTTGGTGGAGAAGTCAGGTACCAATATCACATGGAAAGGTTAAGAACATCAGTAGATTCTGGAATCAGCTGGATTTTAATCCCTACTCTTCCACGTATCCCCTTTTCTCATCTGTGATGTACTGGTAGCAATAGTGACCACTCACAGGGTTGTTCTGAAGATTAAATAAGATAATGCTTTCAGTGCTTTTAGCCTGGTACCCAGCACTTAGCAAACGCTCAATAAAATTAGATATTATTACTAATAACAGTAGTGTTACTATTTATGGAATTAATTATGTAAATTAAATTATGATAAACTGGATGAAGAATGGTAAAAGGAGTGAGCAATGAGTGATTCCAGAAGGACGTGGCCTAGTCTAAGGACTTGAGGAAGTTTCTGTGAAGAAAGAGCCTATAATCTGAGCCCTGAACAACCATTAATCCTCAAATAGTAAAGAGTAGAGGAAGCATTTCATAGACCAGCATAGAGCTTATTAGTTTGAGGAACTAAAAGAAATTGGAGATGTAGCATTTAAGTCAGGGAGAGAATAATTTAAATGATTACGGCCTGGGGAGGCTGATGGGGCCAGATTGACTGGGTTTGATAGGCCACGGTTTTGAATTTTTTTCATGAGTACTGAGGAGAAAACTTAAGGTTATTTACAGGTGGGATATAGAGAAAATTTCTTCTGTAACAAAGATCATCCTCGCTGCTTTGTGGACAATAGACAGCAGGGAATGGGGGCAGGATTCAAAGCAGGTCCAGCTGTCCACCAAGACATGATGGCAGCTCTGACTGGAGTGGTGGAATTGTTGATGGAGAGAAGTGGAGCTGTTTCCATGGTGGCTTGGCAGTTGAGTTAACAAGTTTGGGATACAAACATGAAAATGGAATGACACTGAAAATGTGAAATGGGCTTATTACAATTGGGTTTATTACAATTGGGTTTATTCTGTGGAACTTGAGAAAATGGAGCCAAGACCATGGAGTGGAGTTCCAAGGAGGCTCAGGTCAGTTTGTCATTAGAAGTGTGTGTCAGAATTGTAGATACCCAAGTGAGGCACACTGCTGGATGGATAATGAGTTCCCTATCACCAGAATGTTTAAGAGTATGAATGATCATTATTAGGGGACTCTAGATTAAATATTTGTTAGGATGCCTTTTTTTTTTTTTAAAGATTTTATTTATTTGAGAGAGAACACAAGAGAGAGTGATAATGAGCAGGGTTTGGAGTAGGGAGTGGCAGAGGAAGAGGGAGAAGCAGACTCCCCACTTAGCAGGGAACTCAACGTGGGGCTCAATTCCAAGACCCTGGGACCATGACCTGAGCCGAAGGCAGGCGCTTAACCAACTGAACTGCCGAGGCGCCCCTGTAAGGACACTTTCAATTCGAAATAACTAAGATGCCATAAGTAAGAACTAACAATTTTATTTTAATTTTATAACTGATTATACATGAAGATAACTATGCATTCTATAGCAGATGTGGTTTTCACTTAAGGTTATTCAAGACTCATTGTCTGGGTTCACATCACAAAGTTTTATCTTTAGAAAATTTGACATAAAATAAAATTCAGTCATGAATTTTATGCAATTACATATTTAATTTGCTTTGGATTTTTAATCTTTAAAAATTAATTTCCAAAAGAATAAGAAAGCAAATTTAATCTTCTATTTTCTTAGTTTCCTGTTGTCTTCAGAAAATCAATGCAAGAAATACATAAAGGCAAAAGTAGTTTTAATGGTCATTTATGACTCAGCAAAATGATAACATGATAGAGCCTTTGAAATGCAAGACACCCATCGATGGGCAAGTTCACGAGACTCATTTTTAATTTCACACCTGCTGTTTCCAGTTACATGATCTTCTTGCTTGTTCTGCTTTTCCATCTTCTCATTTTCACCTTCTATACCCTGTCTTGAGTAGAGCGCATGCAGTTGTGTGTCTCACATGCAATCTTTCCTTTTTCTTGTTTGTTCATGTGGTGTTTCAGCACATTCTGTCACTGGAACTTTTCTTTCCTAGCAGGCTTTTACACTGGGAGAATAACTTAGCAACCCTGAAGAGTCTGGGGGCAGAAAATAAATCCATTTTGTTGCTCTGCCCAGTACCAGCATTACTATTTTTACCTTCCAGTACCCTGTTCAGAGAATATTGCCTGTTTACTTTCTAAAAGAGAAGAACATTTCCTTTTATGCACAAAATCTTCCAATTGCCTTACATCTCTTTATCTGTGCCTGGTTGCAGAAGCGGTCTTGTGCTTTGTTTCAGAGGCAGTTACGATGACTAGCACAGTTAATGTTTTCGGCTAGTTCTAAGGACAAGTGGGTCTTTACATTTTTCACCCAACCTTCAATTCTTTGGTTTTCTCTTTTTAAAAAAATTTCCCCAAAGTAGATTTAACATGTTCCATTTTGTAAATTTATGGTGTACAGTGTTTCACTTCGATATATTTATATATTGTAATATGATTGCCAATGAAGCAATATTCATCACATTACATAATTATATTACAATATCATTGGCTGTATTAATTATTCAGTGCATTATATTTCCATTGTTTGTTTACGACTCATTACAAGTTTGTACCCTTAGACACCATCATTCTTATCCCCCCAATGCTCATGTCCTGGTAACCACGATTTGTTTTCTATTTTTTTTATAGGTCTGATTTTTCTAGATTCCATATAAGTGTTGTCATACAGTACTTGTCTTTCTCTGACTTACCTCACTTAACACAATGTGCTGGAGTTCCATGTATGTTGTCAAAAATGGGAATCTATCTTCCTTTCTCCTGGCTGGTAATATCCCCTTGTATATATGTGCCACCTCTTTTTTATTCATTCATATGAGAATGGGTATTTGGGTTTCCATATCTTGGCTGTTGTGTATAATGCTGCGATAAACATGGGAATGCAGATACCTCATTAAAATTCTGTTTTCTTTGCTGTTGGGTGTATCCCAGAAGCAGAATTGCTGGGTCATATGGTAGATGTATTTTTTAATATTTTAAAGGAATCTCCGTATTGGTTTTCATAGTGGTTGGAGCAGTTTACATTCTCACCAGCAATGTGTGTAGATCCGCTTTTCACCATATCTTCACGATCATCTGTTATCTCTTTTCCTTTTGATGATAGCCATCCTAACAGGTGTAAGGTGATAGTTCATTGTGGTTTTTACTTGCATCTTTTTTTTTTTTTTTAAGATTTATTTATTTGAGAGAGAGAGCGGGCTTAAGAGAGAGGGAGAGAGAATCTGAGGCAAACTCCACGCACAGTGCTGAGACCAACGCAGGGCTTGATCTCGTGACCGTGACATCACGACCTGAGCCAAGAACAAGAGTCAGCTACTTAACCAGCAGCCACTTATGTGCCCTTGTTTGCATCATCTTGATGATTAGTGATGTTGAGCATCTTTTCATGTGCCTTTTGGCCATTTTGAAGTCCCCTTTGGAAAAATATCTATATATCTATTTTGTTTGGCCCATTTTTAATCAAATTATTTGTTTAAGTGTTACTAAATTGTGTTTAGTTCTTTATGTGTTTTGGATAGTAACCCCTGCTCTGATATGTGGTTTGTAAAAATTTTCTCTGCTCCATAGGCTGCTGTTTCATTTTGTGAACTGAGTAGCAAAAGCTGTGCCGAAGCTTTTGAGTTTGATGTAGTCCCATTTGTTGTTTCTTTCTTTCGTTGTTTGTGCTTTTGGCATCACGTATCACGTTCAAAAACTCATTGCCAAGACCAATATCAGGAAGCTTCTTCCTCCCCTTTCTTCTTTCAAGATTATTATTATTATTTTTTAATTTACTTGACAGAGATCACAAGTAGGCAGAGAGGCAGGCAGAGGGGCGGGTGGGGAAGCAGGCTTTCCACTGAGCAGAGAGCTGGATGTGGGGCTGGATCCCAGGACCCTGAGACCCGAGCGGAAGGCAGAGGGTTTAACTCACTGAGCCAAGAGTTTTATGATATCAAGTCTTAGGTTTAAGTCTCTGATGGATTTTGAGTTAATTTTTGTGGGTAGTGTGAGACAGGGGCCACTTGCTTTGTTTTGCATATACTTCAGTTTTCCCAGCTCCGTTTGTTGAAGAGACTGTCTTTCCCCCAGTGGTTGTTCTTCTTTTCATTGTCAAATATTCATTGACTGGATATGCTGGGATTTAGTTTTGGGCCCTCTATGCCCTTCCATTGGTCTATGGATCTGCTTTTGTGCCAGTACCATAGTGTTTTTATTAGTATGGTTTTGTAGTATAGTTTAAAATCAGGAAGTGTGATACCTCCAGCTTGAGTCTTTTTTTCTCAGGATTGCTTTGGCTATTCAGGGTCCTTTGTGGTTCCACACAAATATTAGGATTGTTTCTACTATTTCTGTGAAGAATGTCTTTGGTATTTTTATGGGAATTGCATTAAGTCTGTAGATCCTTTGAAATCTACAGAGAGATCCTTTGAGAGATCCTTATTTCTTTGTTTCGTTCTAGTTAAGACTTTTCCAATTCTATACTGAATAGGAATGATGAGAGTAGGGAACCTTGTCTTGCTCGTGATCTCAGAGGAAACACTTTCAATTTTTCTCCATTCAGTATAATGTGACCTGTGGGTTTGTCATATTTCGACTTTTTCATGTTGAGATATGTTCCTTCTAACCCAATCTGTAAAGGGTTTTTTTTTTTTTTATCATAAAGGGATTTTGTATTTTGTCAAATATTTTTTCTGTATGTATTGAGATGATCATATAGTTTTAATTTCTCATTTTACTGATGTGACAGATTACATGTTTGTGTGTGTTGACTCCTCCTATAGCCCAGGGATAAATCCCACTTGGTTATAGTGCTTAATCCTTTTAATGCATTCTTGAATTTTGTTTCCTAATATTTGGTTGAGAATTTTGCATCTATATTGATCAGGACTATTTGTTTGTAATTTTCTCTTCTCGTGGTGTCTTTATCTGGTTTTGGTATCAAGACAATGCTGGTTTTGTAAATGAGTTTGGAAGTGTTCCCTTCTCCTCAATATTTTTAAAGAGTCTTGTGAGAACTGGTGTTAATTCATCTTTGAATGTTTGGTAGAATTAACCAGTGAAGCTCTCTGGCCTTGGAGTGTCCTGTGTTGAGAGTTCTACTGACTCAGTCTCTTGAGTCACGATTGGTGTGTCCAGATTTTCTATTTTTCCTGATTCAGTCTTGGTAGAATGTGTGTCTCTAGAGACACACAATTTTATCAATTTCTTGTCTATATTTTTGTAGTATCAGCTGTGATGCCTCCTTTTTCATTTCTAAATTTGAGTCTTCTCTCTTTTTCCTTAGCTTATCTAAAGATTTGTCCATTTGTTTTTTCAAAGCACCAGCTTTTAGTTCATTGATTCTTCCTATTGCTTTTCTGGACTTTATTTAATTTACTTAATTTATTTATACACTGTTATTATTTCCTTCTCTCTCCTAATTTTGAGTTTAATTTGTTTCTCTCTTTCTAGTTCATTGAGGTCTAAAGTTAGGTTGTTTATTATTATTGTTTATTTGAGATCTTTCTAATTTCTGAATATATGTGTTTATTGCTATGGGCTCTTAGAACAGCTTTTGCTGCAGCCCACAAAATTTGATATGTTACATTTTCCATTTTTTATTTGTTTCAAGGAATTTTTTACTTCCCTACTGATTTTCTCTTTGACCCATAAGCTATTTAGAAATGCATTGTTTAGTTTCCACAAATTTAAACTCTTCTTACTTTCCTTTTGTTGATTTCTAATTTCACATCATTGTAGTAGAGAAGATAGTTGGTATGATGTCAGTCTTCTTAAATTTGCTGAAATTAGTTTCATGGACTCTCATGTGATCTGTTCTGGAAAATATTCCATGAGTGCTTAAGAAAAATGTGTATTCTGCTGCTATTGGATAGAATGTTTTATAGATAGATAGATAGAGATAAATAGATAGATATAGATAGATAGATATAGATAGAATGTTTGATATAATATAATATATATAATATATAATATATATATATAATATATATACATATATATATACATACATACATATATATGTATGTATATATATATATATGTATATATATATATATATATATATATATATCAGTTCATTTGTTTTGAAGTGTTGTTAATTCCAGTGTTTCTTTGATGATTTTTTTGTCTGGGTAACCTATCCATTGCTGATAGGGTCCTGAAGCCCTCCACTATTCTGTATTGTTTTTTTCTCCTCTAAGATCTGTTAGTATTTGCTTGGGGTACCTGGGGGGCTCAGTCGTTAAACATCTGCCTTTGGCTCATGTCATGATCCCAGGTCCTGGGATCTAGCCCCATGCTGGGCTTCCTGCTATTGGCGGGGAGCCTGCTTGTCCCTCTCCCATTCCACCTGCTGTGTTCCCTCTCTCGCTGTGTCTCTCTCTGTCAAATACATAAATAAAACCTTTTAAAAAAAGGAATTTCTCTGAAATATCTAAGCAGGGATGTATTTCAGAGAATTGAGGCTAAATTAGAACTTATTGAAAGAGATGTTCCTGGAAAAGTTTGTGGCCAAATATTTGGGGTGTATCTTTTGCGACAGATAAATTCTTTTTTTTTTTTTTTTAAGATTTTATTTATCCATTTGACAGAAAGAGATCACAAGTAGAGAGAGAGGCAGGCAGAGAGAGGAAGGGAAGCAGGCTCCCCACTGAGCAGAGAGTCTGATGTAGGGCTTGATCCCAGTATCCTGAAATCGTGAATTGAGCCGAAGGCAGAGGCTTTAACCCACTGAGCCACCCAGGCGCTCCCCATGGGACAGATAAATTCTTAGATGTTAGCCCAAGTTCATTCATTCATTCATTCATTTGCTGAGTACCTATAGGACACAGAGTCCATTTCACATGTTGAAGAATCACGGTGAAGGGGACATATGTCTGTCCTCTCAAGAAATTTCTGGTTTCTAGTGGTGAAATGGATCATTGCAATACAATATTATAGTAGTTTAAGGACTTAAATGTAATGAGGATATACAAAAAAGGGTTGATAAGTCATTTGATAAGTCATTTGAGGTTGATTAGTCTTCCTAATGGAGACTTGGAAAAAAGTAGATTTTTGGCAAGCAGATAGGGAAGGGATCTGGAAAAGGGCAGATATTATTGGCAAATGCTAATATTATCTTTAATCAGTTTAAATATCTGCAGACTAAGACTTTAGTCCATTGCACTAATGAAAGGCTTAGTTGCTGGTTGTGGTTGTTTTTTTCCCCCCTCCCATGGCAGTCATAACCAACGCTAGGTCAACCAACCATTTTTATCAGCTTTAATTACTTTTGCTAATTAAGTGAGGGTAGATGAAGAAACCCATTTAATTAGAAGGTGAAATTCAACATTTTAGCTTCTTTCATGATTGTGAACTAAAATAATAAATTTGAATACAAATATGTCACTGGCACAGACGTTCAGCTTCACGTACTATGACCAATGCTCAGGGCTCCCATACTCAAAACAGTCATGTGCTTAGGGGTTAAGATTCTGTACTCAAAGTCATGAAATTCTTATATTTTGTGTTTTGCAAATGAAGTCTGATGATACAAGAAGCATGCATGTTTGGAGCTTGGAAGTCTCAGTTACTGTGAAGTCCCTTCAACTTCTTACCTCTCTGACATAGATTCTCAACCATCTGCTCCTGGCCCCGTGGCCCCTGCCTGGCCTCCAGCTCCATCTCCCTGACCCTGTCCCATCATTGCTACTGTTCTCTCGCTGGTATGGTGATTGGGTCTGTCACCAGGGAAGGCCTGTGTTCCATCTTTACTGTCCTCCCTATGGGTTTGTGAATGCAGACAAGGAGAGAATCAGGGTGCAGTATGTATCCTGCTGAATCTTGAGGTGAAGCAAAAAGGAAGCCATCTTTAACCAGGCTGGTAGCACCAGGGTGCACTCAGTGGGGGGCTTAGTGGGGCCTCTTGCCCACCTCCAGTCCAGGTACCAAGAGTATCATGATGGCAAGGAGTTTGCAATCACTTGGGAGGCTCCTGTCTACCATGATTTAGGACACTGGTCTATGGGAGGGGAGACTGACTTCCTCACTCTGGGCTGGAGCCCCACACTTTTATTTTCTACTGGGCACCCCCAAAATTATGTAGCTGGCCTTGTCTTTCTTTGTTATAAATGCATAGACTGAACTTCATTAAATATGAATTCAGCAGATGGGTAAGTACTTCTCATAACCATAGTGCAAGCCCACTGCCTTAGAGAGAAATAACGTAAAGATTAAGCATGAGATGATAATGTCTAAGATATGTATATTTTACTCATAATCAAGTAAAAAGCAAAGAGTAATCAGCAAATTAGCAAGTTAGAGTCTTATTTTGACTTCTGTGATGAATAGTTCTCAAATCTTTCCTGGAGACGTCAGTGTAGGTGAAAGTTGTGTGAACTATAGGTCACTAAGTCAAATACAAAAAGTGAAAATTAGATCTTTTTTTCAAAGTCCAAATAAGTTCAAGTTCATTAAGAAGCAACATGACTTCAGTGAAGTTAGAGATTTTGAATTTGAAAAATAGACAAAATATCGCTGTGCCTGGGTGGCTCCGCTGGTTAAGCATCTGTCTTCAGCTCAGGTCACGATCCCGGGGTCCTGGAGTCAAGCCCTGTGTGCAACTCTCTGCTCAGTGAGGAGTCTGCTTCTCTTTCCCTCTGCTCCCCTCCTCCACTTGTGCACATGCGCTCTCTTTCTCTCATTCTCTCATGGGCGAGCTCTTGCTCTTTCAAATAAGTAAAATCTAAAAAAAAATAATAAATTTTAGAAATAGACAAAATATTATAGCAAAGGCCTGAAGTACTTAAAACATGCTAACAATGATCTTGGTAATTGATCCCATTGTGTCTAGAATAGCTTTCTATTAGTATTTACTTGGACAATAAATAATGTTCCCTCTAGTAAGCTGATTGCCATTTCCTACCTCCAAATCACAGAAAATATTAGCATGAAACGTGTCCAATTAGTTACTTTAAAAAATTATTACAGGGGCACCTGGGTGGCTCAGTGGTTTAAAGCCTCTGCCTTCGGCTCAGGTCATGATCCCAGGGTCCAGGGATCGAGCCCTGCGTCGGGCTCTCTGCTCAACAGGGAGCCTGCTTCCTTTTCTCTCTCTCTGCCTCTCTGCCTCCCTGTGATTTCTGTCTGTCAAAATAAATAAAATCTTAAAAAAAAATTATTACAAACATCTTAAACATTTAAGTAACTGCATTGCATTTTATTTTTATGACTCAGGTTTTGTAAGACACACACTAATCAAGTTGGGTTGATATTGCTGCTACCCAGCTAGTAAAGGCCAACGAGTCGTGACTCTCTAGGAACCTACCTTCCATTTGGTGTATCAGGGCCTACATTCTTGGGATCCCTTTTTGTCTCACTGACCAATGGCTTGGCAGTGATTATAGAAAATCACGAGTTCACATGGGAAAAGATGACTATATCCACCTGTCCTGAGATCTGAGGAGTGGCTTCATGCTCAGCCAGTAGCCCTTGCCTGATATCCCAGCTGCAAAGAGAACAGTGCTGCCTCCCTCTGCTTCCCAAACTTCCCAAATACTTTTTGAGAAGTCTTGGATTCCAAGCTATGCTTGATGTCCATCTTATCCCAGGAGTTTTGGGTGTGAACACCACGGTGGACACACAGTGGGGGGTTTAACCTTGATCTTCCTCACCCATGGCTTGGTGCTGACATTGACCAGAGTGCTGTAATCAGCTTGTCCTCTTGTAGGTGCCTCACTCCTGATGCAGAAGCCCGCCCAGATATTGTAGAAGTCAGCTCGATGATATCAGACGTCATGATGAAGTATTTAGACAATTTGTCTACATCCCAGCTGGCTTTGGAGAAGAAGCTGGAACGGGAACGGAAGCGTACACAGAGGTACTTTATGGAAGCCAACCGGAATGCTGTCACATGTCACCATGAGCTGGCTCTGTTATGTCATGTAAGTGCACAGCTGTCAGTGTCTTCACGATGTACTCCATTATAAGGTCACCTGCAGTGGTTCAGGCTTGTCTTAAGGAAGGATTATCTTAAGTTAGGAAAATATTAATTGCTACATGCAGTATTTCACCATTATATAGTTCCATATTTGCATTCCTTTCTAGACCTTATAATTAAAATTAAAGTCAATATAAATGGCTTTCCAATGAGCCACCCCTCATTTATTGTATATTGCATAACTGGCAGCATCAAATAGATCCCTTCGCAATTCTGTTAAGTTTATGTTATGCTCTTTGTGTAGATAGCAGTGAATACATAGATTTTATTTCTTCAGAAATCTGATTTGGGGAATATGGATGAAAATGTTATGTGTTAATTCAGAGAAGAAATAATAATTGCCTTAACATTTTTTTCATTTTAGTCTAGTTGTTTTTATCACTATTTGTGGTGGTAATAATGCTGCCATGATTCAAATAAGAATATGTCCTTCAATTTTTCTTGCTAATAACCTTTAAATTATTTTGATATTTAAGTTTATTTCTAAGCAGAGCTTGAAAAAGGGAAAAGCTACAAATATCCACCTATGTGAGTGACCATGTCAGTGATGCTCTTGTTGCTGTCTCTTGTTTTCCCCCATGTGCTTTTGTTGTATCATGACCCATGATCCATTCTTTGCTCATACTCTGGGCTCCCCCAAGTGGGGATCTAGTCAGGGACCCTTCAACCTGGTACATATTCTTTTCTTCCCTCTTGGGCATGGGATCTAAGGAAATGGAAATAGGGCCGTAACATCCATTCTTAATCAAGGTACTTGGTCATCAAATTCCTTTCCAGGACCCTAAAGCCTTATTCTACCTCAGCTGGAAAAATAATATGAAGAGTTCATTTTAAAGAAGAGACGGCTGTAATTTCTTTTCCTTCCTCCCTCCCTCCTATCTTCCCTCCCTCCCTTCCATCCTCCTTGCCTCCCTCCCTTTCTCTGATTTCTTGGATAACAACTTCCCATCAAACTCGTTTCTATTAAAAGGAAAGCACTACTGTGCGGTGTGCTTGTCCTGACATTCTTGGAATCTGGAAGTTGAAGATTCAGTGTCATTTTCTTTTTGGGGTGGGGGGGGACTCATCTTTATTGCCTTGCTGAGCCCAACTGTAATTTCATAGAACAATACTTGGTGATTATCTGAGGCCTTGGTTTATGTTTAGGAGCATATAACTTGGAGTTATAGCTCTTGCTGAACACAGTTAAATCGTATATACAGCCAGTTAAAGCTCACTTTTCTTGTTATTTTACCACCTGACTTCGTAAAAAGTAGGCAGCTATGAGAAACACACCATTCTATGCATGTCATGTTGCATTCAGAGTACAGTGTTCCCGGGAAACTGAAATGCGAGAGATTTAGCCATTTCTATATATCTTAAGTATTTGAGGCCTTCTATTAAGTTCTGCACTGCAAAGCTACTTAGCCAATTTCCAGTTGGATATAAAAGAGTCAGTTTATATTAGATTCTCTTAGCTGATGTGGGGATGGGTGGAGTTAGTTTAAAATCTAACCACAAAAATTCTCTTATCTTTAGCAAAACACCTTGAGAATGACTGTTTTATTTATTTATTTAGTGTTGAGCTTTTTTTTTTTTTTTTTAAACTCTTACTGTGGAAAATTTCATGCATTTACAGAAATAAAAATTGTGCTTCATGTACCACCCCCCCAGCTTCAAGAATTTGCTACTTTGGGCCAATCACATACTGTTTCAATGCCCACCCATTACCCACTCCCTGCCCTCCATAGGTTATTTTGAAACAAACCCAAACCACTCTATCATGTCATCCATCAATATTTCAGTACGTATTTGGAGAGCCATTTTAACTGTAGAAATCCAGCTCTCAGGCCATGACTGGGTTAAACAAAGGGAGATACCTGTAGTCGAGGCAGTTTCGAGGTTCTAGAGGTTCTGTACTCATCTGTAAATTAGGGGGAACATACTACCTATCACAAGACACAAGGATTAAGTAAGTTTTTGTGTTTGAATAAACTGTACAAATGAAAAAGTGGCACAGAATTATAAGATAGTACCAGTTATATAAAGTAAGCAATGATTATGTTAAAAAAATAATTGTTGATGCAACTTGCTAATCCAGTATTATCTGGTCCATTAGTGCAAATCCACATGTGGTTTTCATGCAATTAATAAGTATGTATTGAGCATGTGTTACCAGCCAGCTTTGATGCCCTCATGGAGCATTCAGTCTCATAGGGACCATAGAGAAGTGCTTTGCCTCTTAGCAGTTTATATTACTACGTTTAAAGAGCAATCAGATATCCTCTCCTTTGGCACTATTTTATGTATACTGATCATTTTTCATCTCTGGATTAATAAAATGTTAGTTAAAAGGAAAAGTGCAGCTTTATTAAAGAACTGAGAAGGAAATATGATTACATTTAATCAAAAGACAGCATGCAATTAATTGGCATTATCCTTGCTAAGTACCAAGTATTTCTTTTTAAAAACATACATCGACACCATTGCTGATGGAAAAATTATACGTATAAAATTTTATGTTTCTTTTTTTCTTAAGTCTTGTTATAGTATCATGATTATTTCATTTCAAATATGGTGTAATGTCTCCCAGAGCAGTTAATATCAACAATACAATTACACAATCCAATGATGAGCAATAATTAAAGGAAAGGGAAATTAGTGGGTACCTTATGTAAAACTTTATGAATTATCAGCACTGATAAGGAGAGCCATTGTGAATTGCTGGAATTTTGCAAATTAAGGGGTGAGCAAGCAATTGATAAGAAACGTTAAGGACTCCTGTGTCATGGGGTGTATGCTACTAACTTTTTGACATATTAGCTTATTATCAATTATGGCAATAGTCTAGTAAAGACAGGTATTAATATATATTTTAAGAGGACACAGAAATCTTCACTAATAAAGTTCATGCCTGTGTACTGTGGTTTAGACCCTAAGAAAGAGAAGAAAATTTTCTTTCCGAAGAACATTAAGCTGTCTAATTTTTATAATTCAAAATAAAGATCATGAGGAGAGCAGAGTCAAGAATAAAATCTAAGGGTGGCTCAGTCGGTTAAGCATCTGCCTTCAGCTCAGGTCATGATCCCACGGTCCTGGGATCAAACCCCGAGTCAGGCTCCCTGCTCAGTGGGGAGTCTGCTTCTCCCTCTCCCTCTGCTCTTCTACCTGCTCGTACTTGCTTTCGTTCTGTCTCTCTCAAATAAATAAATAAATAATATATTTTTTAAAAAGAATAAAACCGAGCAGAGAAAAATAAGGTGTAATTTTTACTTAAATATGTTATAATAAAAGTCTACTGTGCTGCAGAGGGTACTGTGACATTTTAGTAATCAAAATCATGATTGGCATTTTAGCATTATGTGCAACATGTTAAATACACAGAAGAGCTGCCCTTTGGTTGTCATCTGTATCCCAGACAGAAAAATCAGTTTGCAGACAATTCTAAACCGCATGCTGCTTAGATCCTCACCAGCAAATGCAAGGATGAGTGTTAAAACCCAACCTGAAAAATGTGGGTAATCAATAGAAAACTCCAATTTCATTCAGATTAGTGGGATTTTGTGGATCCAACTGTAAGCTAATATTAACATTTGTAAATAACGCATATTTCTACATGTACAAGTGGAGCGGAGTTGAATGTGCCAGGGAGACGGATGGGTAATCAGTGAAAGAAGCAAGTTCTTGAAGGGTGAGTTTTGCAGGGTTTCCCACTTCTCTTCCAGTGATATTTGACAGGTACTATTATCTTCACCATCTCTGTTTTAAAGCTACATGATTGTTTCTTTCTACCAGTAGAATGAGTTTTTTCAGCCTGGAGAACTTTCACATCCATAAGACTAACAGGGAACAAAACAAAAAGAAAAATTGAAAATACTTGCAGTTTATAATTAATAAAAGAACAAAGATTTGTTGAATATCCTCTGAATGTAAGACATGGTGCTTGCTATTGTGAAGGTTACAAAAGATTATAAGGAGTGGTTGCAGTGGTGAAGTGACTTATACAGTCTACCTGGGAAGCCAAGACATATATGCAGGAGGAAATCTTGGTAAATACCAAATGATATCTCTGGCTGATATAGTTTAGGGAGGCTCCCAAAACAAGTGGTGTAAGTTTTGGCCTTGAAGTAGGTAAGAAAGTCACTCCTGCATGGAAAAGAATAGCAAAATTGCATGAGCTCCCGATATACCAGCCTAGCACACTTAGGACTACTAATCACATTTTAGAAATGGTATTGTTTTATGCTTTAACTTAAAAGGCAAGGAAATGGAAACCAAGAGAAGAGACTTTTCCAAGGTCACTAAACTAGTTTTCTGGTTTCAGAACTTGGACTGAGAGTTGGATCTCCTGGTTTATAATGCATATTTTGATATGTATAGTTTGGAAAGTCTGGAAAAGTAGGCTGGTGCTAGATGGCAGAAGTTTGTGGAATACCTAGTCATGGTATTCATACCTCATGTTTGGATTTGAACCTGGGTAATGTGGACTGAAACGTTATATTTCTCCAGAGTAATTAACAACCAAATTATCAAATTAAAGCGTAATTCTTCCTTATGATTCATATTTCCTTCTTGAATTTTTTCCCCTGTGGTTTCAACCACATCCCCCTGTCCTGATTTCTATCTTACATCTCTGAACACTCTTTTCTTATTCTCTCTTCCGACCCTGTACTCTTAAGCTTTGATGTTCTGCTTCTCTTCTTGCTCTTCTCTTGAGTGAGCTCTGGCCAGTTTCATGGTTTTTCGTTTCATATGAATTTGGGTAAAAATTGCTTGTGTAAAATGGGAATTTTATCTTCCATAATCATATATCATTTTGTTTTGGACTCCTGTTCCTGCTGATAGCAGAAAATGGTGGATATAGGCATGAGCACTTATATCAGCTATTTTGGTCTAAAAGTTTCTCTCCCATTTCAAGGGCTCTCCTCTCCATCTCTGTCTCCCAAGATGGCAGCTGAATACGGGAGGAAGCCTAGGTATCTTCACGCCACTGGGAAGGGTTTCTATGTGTTATTGCCTTCTTCTTTTGGCCTCCATTGACTTCAGATGAGGTGACCCTATCCCTGTGGCTTTGGGGGACTTACTGTGGGATCCCTGGTTTAGCTGTCTTCTCTGTGCTCCCTCCATGAAGTGATAACCTGGTGGACTCACCAGTGAGCGCTATATCCATTTTCTACATTCCCATTGTGGCACATGGGAGCTTTGGACTCCCACCTATGCCGCATAGTCCACAGGGAACTAACTGGGAGTGGGGGCACAATATCAGCCCTATCTTATCTATTCAACAAATATTTATTGAGTACCTATTAGGTGTCAGGTACTATTCTAGGTACAGGGGATACCACAGTGAACACAGTGTTTCTACCCTCACGGGCCTTGTACTAAATGCTCATATTAGCCAAATAGTATATAGTGTCGTGATGGTCACAAAGCTTCTCTGGAACTTTCAGTCTGTTCTGGCTGAACCTGACTTGTTCCCTCAAACCCTCTGCTCTGCTTCACTCACAAGGTTCACCTCTGCTGGAGAGGATGTGAGGAGGAAAAACAAAGATTTTTGAACTTGCTTTCTTATCTTCTATCCTTCTCTCTGGCTCCTTCTTTGAACTTCAGAAAGACTTCCCAGTTCCCCATCTACACACTAGAAACTGCCCTTCTACCACATCCTCCTCTTGCCCAGGTGTTCTTCATTCAGGACTAGGACTTTCCTTGGGTTTATAGGCCCCAGCCTTCTGGTCTGGTCTCAACAGTATAAGCATTCGGGGAGGAAAAGTACACAGTGTTTTCTAAGAAGGCCAAATACACTGGGATGTGTTTTACAGCACATCCATTTTCTGAAGGCCTCCAAAACTATGTGTCTGATCCCAGCCTTTCCCTCATGACAGACCTAAATTTTGAGCTGGACATTTACCCATGTGTCTAATAGGCACCTCATGCTCAGCAAGTCCCACAGTGAATGGATTCTCTTTCCTTAACCCAGTCATGTTCTACACCTCATCACCTTAATTTAAACCTGGACATCTTCAATTCATTCTCTCTCAAATCCTACATCCGTTTCATTAGCAATCTTTTACCAGTCCTACTTTTGAAATGCCTGACAAATCCATCTTAACCTTCCAGCTCTCATTCTCATTGTCTCACGTTGGGTCATTGCAATATCCAACTTTCTTGTCTCTCTAGCCTCCCCCTCAACCCTAGCAGTGATTCAGTGTACCACCTCTGCACTGTCTACAAGGTCCTCAGAAACCGTATGCATGTGGAGGGAGAGCCATTTTGTTTATCACAATGACGTTGACTGCTACTGGCACTTAAGGGGAGGCAGCCAGGGCTGCTAATATTATGCCGTGTACAGAACAGTCCTACACAGAATGTATAAAATGGAACCAGTAGAAGGTACATATGAAGAGTTTTATTAGAAGGAATTATCTTATATAATTGTGGGGGCTGGCTAGGTAATAGGGTAGGCTGGCAGGAAGGGCAGGTTGAAACTTAAGGACATGGGCTGAACCTGCTGTCCACAGATAGAGTTTCTTTTTCATCTCAAAGAAGGCTGAGCTTTAAAGACCTTCCAAATGATCGAATCCATTCTACTCAGGTTACCTAGAACCAGCTCCCTCCCTTAATCATCCCCTATGTGCCTACCAAGGTGATCTTTCAAAAATCACATCTGATCTTGATAAATCATCTCATGCTTAAGATGATGAGTAAATGTTCCCATAGTGAGTGTAAATTACAAAAGGGAAGATTTCTGTGATAGTCTCATGTTGTCAAACTACTGAAATATGGCGCACATAATTATTATCCTAAATTCCATCTACCTTGGGGCTGGGGGAAGCAGCTAGTAGAGTACTTGTCCACAAGGATTATTATCTAAATCCACCAACCCTTTATAATTTCACTTAAAGAAAAGGAATTCTTCTTGTAGTTTTCTAATACAATCTGTATATGTTCCTGGCAAACTTTATTGACAGGCATTTGATATTAATCCTAAATTCTCAAATATCTTTAAAGTGGACCACATAGGAATTGAGCAAATATGCAACTACCTGATTCTCATTTTCTTAGTGCAAATTTAAAAAACTGTTGTGCTATTTATTTATCTGAGCTGTTTTATTTTTATTATACCATATGTCATTTACAATTTCTGAGCATGCCACTAAAGGCATGTGTCTGCAATCCTCTGCTAAGAGATTAAATTAAGCCATGTAGAAAATGATGTATTTTAAAGGGACAATATATTTGTGAACATCTTTGCTTTTATTGTCTGGTTAATTGTTGACTGAATTTCCCCCAAGGCTGTGAAAATGCAACAAATAATGATGCAGTGAAAGAAGTATCGGGAAAAATCATGACTTGTTTTGGCAGTGTTCTATACTTGTGATGGTTTAAGAAAATAAAGCAATGCCTTTTAGGCTCCCGCACAAATGCATACACCATTCTCACATCCACACCATAACTCCCCCCTTGTTTATGGAGATATAATTTACCTACAGTAAGATGTACAAATTTTAATTACTTAGTTTAATAACTTTTGACACTTGGTTAACTTGCACCCAAAACGAGATTCAGAACATTTCTGTGAGCCCCAAAATTTCCCTCTTGCCCTTTCCCATACGGTTCCCTGCCCATGGACAGACTTATGATTTCTGACACTGCGGATTACTTTTGCCTCTTATTTTGACTTCATATAAATCACAAACGGTCTGTGCTCTTTACCGTCTGCTTTAGTTTATGTGACCTAATATCACTGAGATTCATCCATGATGTTGTGTTTAATAGTTCTTTGTTTATAATGTTCGATAGTATTATGTAGTATGAACATATCATAATTTATTCTCCTGTTGATGAACACTGTATTGTTTCCAGATTTGGGGTTTCATATAAGACTGCTATGAATTTTCTTATATAAGTCTTGTGCAGATGCTTTCATTTCTCTTAGGCAAATATCTAGGAGTACAATTTCAGGGTCTTAAGGTAGTGGTACGTTTAATTCAAAAGGAAACTACCAAGCAGTTCTCCAAAATTGTACTGGTTAGCATTTTTAGGAGCAGTGTATGAGAGTTGCTCAATTGTTCCACATTCTTGTAAACATTTGGTGTTGTCAGTCTTTTAGATTTTAACATTTGTAGAGAGCACAGGAAGGTATCTTTTTGTGGTTTTAGTTTGGATTTTCCTGATCACCTTGGCTGCTGAGCACTTTTACATATGCATATTGATCATTTACGTTTGTATATGTGTGTGTGTGTGTGTGTGTGTGTGTGTGAACTATCTGTTCAAATTTTTGGCCATTATTTTATTATTTGTCTGTTTTTGTTGATTTTAGGGGTTCTGTATATATTCCACATAGAACTCTGTTGGCGAATATAAGTATTGCAAATTTTTTTTTTCCTAGTCTATGACTTGACTGTTTTTTTTTGTTTTTTTTTGATGAGCAGAAGTTTTGTTAAATTTTAATTTTGTTGCAGTCCAATTTACTTATTTAGTTTTTTGTTATTGTTAGTACTTTTTGTATCCTGCTGAAGAATTCTTGGTCTATCCCAACACTGCAAAAATTGGCTCTTTTTTATTTTTGTAAATTCCTTCTTGTGATAGATTTTATGTTTGGGTCTATGATCCATTTTGACTTAATTTCATGCATAGAATAATGAAAATATTGAAATTTGGGATTTTTTTTCCATATGAGTACCCAGTTTTTCCAGCATCATTTCTTAAAATGTCTAATATTTGCTCACTGGTTTTACTACAGGTCTTTGTTGGTAATCCTTTGACACTATATATGTGGATTTATTTCTGAACTCTATTCTGTTCATTGATCTGTGTAACTAAGGCCAATACCATGCTATCTTGATTGTGGTAGCTTTTTAGTAAGTCTTGAAATTAGGTTGTATAAGTACTCCAATTTCATTCTTCTTTGTCAAATTTGATTTGGCCATTCTAGATCTGTTATATTTACTTATTAATTTTACAATGAGTTTGTCAATTTCTTTGAAAAATAATGCTGCTATTTTTATTCCTACTCTTTTTTTTTTTTTTTAATATGGTGAAGAGCTTTGAAAAATCAGTCTTTTATTTTGCTTATTCAACAAGATTAATCTGTTCTCTTCTGAGGACTATCCCAGTCTGTATTTTTAACAGTAAAGAGAAGAACTCCATCTTCACAGTGGAGGAAGACAAATTATAAGTGAATTAATATACACTTAAGTACCATGGACAAAAATATAAAGGCAAAATAATAGTGATTAGTAGATGTGGAAAGATAGGCTGTTTTAAATGGGGATGTCATGGAAAGCCACTATACCTGCAAGACATTTGAGTAGAAACCTGAATATGTTAAAAGGGCGAGCTGTGCAATTATCTGGGGGCACAACATTGATGGCAGAGGGAACAGCACGTCCAAATATTCGGAGGTGGGAGCATGCCTGCCAGATTTAAGAGGCCAGCAAGGAAGCCTGTGTGGCTGGAGTACAGGGAAGTAGGGGAAGGGAGATGAAGATGCCGTGGTCCATGGTACAGACTTGAGTGACATGTGTTTTGAGCAAAGGGGTGACATAATGTTTTAAAGTTATACAGCTGGCTGCTGTGTGTGAATCGACTGCTGAGAGTCAAGGATGAAGTGGGAAGAGGGATAAAAGATGATGGTGATTCTTTGCCTTGGTTTTTAATTCTTTGTTTATTGGCACTTAATCGGTTTAGTATTTTGATGTACCAAGTGTGTGGTTTGACAAGAACTAGACCTTCCCTTATGTAATTCTGTATTAAAAAGGAAATAGTAAGCGAGGTTCTAATCTGAGGAGTTTCTTACTCTGATGCCACCCATGTCTAAGAACATACTGTTTCATACCTTAAGCAATGTGGCTCTGCAACTTCATGTCTTGTTTTGAGCAATCCAAGTTAGAATGCCTTTAAACTTGACTACTTAATGATTCTCTGTGCATGGTTCCTTCTGTATGTTAAATGGTTCTTCTATATGTTAACTGATTCTGGCTTCCTTTGAAAGTCTTTCAGAAATATTCCCACACATTCAGTTCTTTTCCTGTGGTAGTATGTAGTTTTTAAACAAAATGCTGGTCAGTGAGTTGATATAGACCATATCTTCCGTATTTTTAATAATGTATACCTTCAGATTATGGTGCTGTTCTTCTCCTCATCCTTATTAGTGTTATTTCTTCTAGAAGACCTATCTTTGAATTAGGAATAATAGAGAACCTGTTGCAGGTGCTAGATATTTATGGGGAGGCAGTGAAACATTATCAAGCATGGTAAATTTGATAGTGGAATTTTAGACTGAATTGTAATAATTAATTCATCCTCTAATTTACTCATTTTAGTGACAGTTCATTAGTATGTTCTTGTGCTTTTAAGAAGTTCTAATTAAGAGAGTTTCATGATAATAGCAGGGTCATAATTATATGCATTTAATTATATTAAAGCAAAATATTTAGCTTTGTATGAATATTGTTAGGAAGTTCAAAATAAGAAAAATAACTAATATCCAAACTTGAAGAAAACATTTACTTCATTATATGATATTTGTAAATCTTAGTTATTTTCAGCACCTCTCACACCAATTTTTCTGGTTTCATTTAACATTTTGCTCTTCTACTTGATGTACAAAGCCCAGGGGCAGGGAAATACTTCAGGGTTTCATAAACAAAGTAGACAGAGGTATCAATCAAACAGCTTTGAAGCTAAAAGATCCCCAGCTACCATAGTAAGGGACCAGGCTCCAAGCTTGCTGCTGTGGCCCACCTCTCTACAGTGGCAAAATCAAGTGGCCCAGGGTGAGGTCCTAGACCTGCTGAACTGGTCAGACCACTCAGCTGTGGCCAACGTCAATATGACCCCCTTCAGCCCTCTTGGTCACACTGGCTGATTTTCTTTTTAAATATTTATTAATTTATTAATTTAATTAATTAATTTATTGATTATTATTAATTTTAGAGATAATGAGAGAGAGCATGCGAGTTGGGGGAAGGACAGGGAGAAGGTGGGAGAGAGAGAGAGAAGCAGACTCCCTGCTGTGTGGGGAACCTGGGTGGGGATGCGGGACTGGATCCCAGGACCCTGAGACCATGACCTGAGCTGAAATCAAAAGTCAGAAGCCCAATAAACTGAGGTTGCCCCTGGCTGATTTTTTTTTTTTTTTAAATACTTTGAAATTTAGGGACTGCATTTTTGCACAATAATATGTAGTCAATGATCTGTCTCATATTTTGGGTTTTCTTTGTGCTGTCATTCATGAAAAGCATGGAATGTGGTTTGCCATTAAAAAAGATCACCTCAGAGGGCGAGGAGTCAGGATGGCGGAAAAGTAGCAGGCTGAGACTACTTCAACTAGCAGGAGATCGGCTAGATGGCTTATCTAAAGATTGCAAACACCTGCAAATCCATCTGCAGAACGAAGAGAGGAAGAACAGCAATTCTGGAAACAGAAAACCAACCACTTTCTGAAGGGTAGGAAGGCGGAGAAGAGAATCCAAAGTGATGGGAGGATGGACCCGGGGTGGAGGGGCCGGCTCCTGGCGGGCGGCGGAGCAACGGAGCACAAAATTGGGACTTTTGAGAGTCTGTTCCGCTAAGAGACATCACTCCAGAGGCTAAACCGGGGCGAAGCCCACGCGGGGTCAGCGTGGCCTCAGGTCCTGCGGGGTCACAGAAGGATCGGGGGTGTCTGAGTGTTGCAGAGCTTTCAGGTGTTGGAACGGGAAGGCCGGCTACAGAGACAGAGCCGACAGTAAGCTCCCAGCTCGGGGGTTACCTTGGACCAGCCGCAGGCTCCGAGAGCTCGGAGCGTGGCCAGAGGTCAGGCAGACGGGAGTAACTGGGCACTGTTCTCTGAGGGCGCACTAAAGAGTGGGGCCCCGGGCTCTCGGCTCCTCCAGGCCGGAGACCAGGAGGCCGCAATTTGTATTCCCGCTCTCCGGAACTCTACGGAACTCTACGGAAAGGGCTCAGGGAACAAAAGCTCCAGAAAGCAAACCTGAGTGGATTACTCAGCCAGGCCCCTGGTAAGGGCGGTGCAATTCCGCCTGGGGCAAAGACACTTGAGAATCACTACACCAGGCCCTTCCCGCAGAAGATCAACAAGAAATCCAGCTGAGACCAAGTTCACCTACCAAGGAGTGCGGTTTCAATACCAAGGAGAGCAGCAGAATTCCAGAGGAGGAGAAAGCAAAGCACGGAACTCATGGCTTTCTCACTGTGATTTTTTTAGTCCTGCAGTTAATTTAATTTTTTTCTTTTTCATTTTTTTTCTCTTCT
>NC_081558.1:75618682-75702257 GCF_022355385.1 Mustela nigripes | reverse complement strand
GGGGGGAGGGGGTTTGGGAGAAGGGGGTGGGATTATGGACATTGGGGAGGGTATGTGCCTTGGTGAATGCTGTGAAGTGTGTAAACCTGGTGATTCACAGACCTGTACCCCTGGGGATAAAAATATATGTTTATAAAAAATAAAAATTAAAAAAAAAAAAGAGAGAGAAGGAAATCTTGCCATATACAACAACATGATGAATCTGGAGGATCTTATGCTGAACAAAATAAGCCAGTCACGGAAGGACTAATACTGTATGACTCCACTTGCATGAAGTATCTAAAATAGTCAAACTCACAGGGCGCCTGGGTGGCTCAGTCGATTAAGCTCAGGTCATGATCTCAGGGTCCTGGCATCGAGCCCTGCATGACTGGGCTCCCTGTTCTGTGGGGATTCTGCTTCTTCGCTCTCCCTCTGCCTCCTCCACCCTGCTTGTGCTCTCTCTCTCTCTCTCTCAAATAAATAAATAAAACCTTTCAATGTAAAGATTTTGCATCGTCAAAATTCATAAAATAGTCAAATCCATAAAAAAGTAGAAAGGTGGTTGGCAAGGACTGGGAGGAAGAAAAATGGGGGAGTCACTGTACGATGGGTGTATAGTTTCAGTTATGCAAGATAAACAAATGCCAGTGGTCTGTTCTATCACATTAGACCTATAATTAACAATACTGTATTGTGTATTTAAAAATTTTTTTCAGGAGAGTAGATCTCAGGTTAAGTGTACCCACCACAATTAAAAAAGTGTTTTTAATATAAAAGAAAAAAATTTAAAAGACGGCCGTCTACAAGCTTAAGAAGAGAAGCCTCAGAAGACATGAACTCTGCTGACACCTCGAATTCGTACTTCTAGCCTCCACAGCTGTGTGAAAATACATTTCTGTTGTAGTTTAAACTACTCAGCTGTGGTATTTTGTTACAGCTGTTCTAGCCAACTGATATAGACCAATCCTTCTTGTTTTTGTTCATCTGTATTTTAAGGGGATATTTTACCAAGCTGAAACTGCATGAAAGGGATAATGATATTAGTCTGCTTGATAGAATTAGGAAAATCCTTCTGTCTTTATTGAGAACCAGATTCACACCTTGCAATGGACTTTTTGAGCCCAAGGTGTGTAATTTCTAACTGAAGGTGGCAAATATAGAATGCATTACCCAGTTGATGGTAACGTTTTCTATATTTTCTTGTCTTAGTTAATCACACTTACAGGCTTAGTATGTTTCCCTAAATCATCAATTGTGTGTGCACCACCAATAAATAAGTGACATGTAGAAAGGTGACAGTGGTACAAGTTAGAAACAGGCTGTCTAGGCCCTAGGCATAGGGAAGAAATGAAGGCATGGGGCTTTGATAGGTCACCATAGTGGTGACAGTTCCTACCCGGTGGCCGAGCACCCTGGAATCCTTTCACAATTAATTAGGTTGAACTCCTTGAAATTTGTAAACTTGAAATGAGTTCTAGAGCATGGGTTCTTCCACTATCACCGTCTTCCAGTTTCCAGAGAGATGGACTCTGATGGAGCCATCCTGACCATGCGGTGCCTTGCTGGTGGCACAACATGGCTGCCCTTAGGGCAGGCACTCCTCCCTTGCCCCATGACTGGGAGAGCAGTATGATTCCTGTGTCCTCAGTGAGGCTGGTGCTCTGCTGTTTCATATAAAGGGCTTTTAAATCGAGTAGGCTCCATGACTAACATTTCTAATACAGAAACTTTCTCCAAATTCACCACTTTTTTTGGAGATCCAGACTTGACAACTAAGGCGAAACAAGATTAGCTTATTAGCTAGTGATCTGCTAGCCTTCTGTGGCATGTCATTTCTTGTTTCTCTGTTCATGCAATTGACCATTATCCCCCCCCCCCCCAAAACTGCCCTACAAACAGCCTTCCTAGACTGCTCCTTGTCTGTAAGCCAATCTGCATACATACATTAAATAGCCTCTCTGAGGACCTGTCCTTCCAAAGCCTATGGAGGTCTGGCCATCTCACCTGCACTGGCCCAGGATCAGTTTTCATCTGACTCTTCTGCACAGCCCATTCTGCACATAGACCACAGACAGAATGAGAAGGGTATCATTTTTCCATTTACTAAAACATTAACAAATGCAGACGTGATCACACCCCAGAGGCTGAGAAACAGCACTCCTGTGAATTCCTGAGAGAAAAACAAACTTTTTTGTTGATTTTTGTTTTTGTTTTTGTTTTTTCTTTAGCTGTGGTTCTTTATAACTCACTAGCTTAACAAAGTACAGAAACTAAGGAAACAGTTTTATAGCTAGATATTTTATAATAACCACATTTGAACAAAACAATTTATAGAGTTCTTCCCCCACCTCCTTCAATGCTCCGTTTAGCATATATATATATATATATATTCTTCAGTGCAAAGTAACTATGCACTTTGGGCAGAATTCTTTCTGATTTACAGACCTCCAGCTGATTCTCTGTAGAGAATAGGACTGGGGTCCTAAGAATCTGTACAGTCCAGTGCCCAGAGCAACATCTGTACTTTCTACTTTATCTGGAAAAGACAGGAAGGAAGGAAGGAAGGAAGGAAGGAAGGAAGGAAGGAAGGAAGGAAAGAAGAAAGAAAGAAAGAAAAAACAAACATAAAAACCTTGGGGAAAAGTGATGCCTGGTCTACCTATGTTAATACTGTTGGCAAATCTGCCATCAGGTTCTGAAGCCTTGGTCAATGTTCTCAAATAATTAGAGGTTCTCAATTATATGAAGACTCATTACTTCCATGACTCTCTGGGTAAGGCTCTTGAATGAGCTGTTTGTGTTCCTAATCACATTCTTTTAAGCCTAATGCTAACAACGCTTCCACTGCAACCCTTCTCTCCTTCCTCGGTGGTTTTCAGTTTTATTTTTTAAATAAAATACTAGTGTTTAGCTAGGTGGCGGCACAAGATACAGGCTAGGATCCAATTAGCTTTTAACAAAAGCTAGGCGAGGGTTCAACTGAGAGTCAAAATATTAGTTTTTCCCCCGGCCCTGTAGGCAGGGTAAAGGAGATTGGACCTTGAGCTGATAACATCCATTCTCAATGGTAGAAAACTCCAGAGGTGGGTGGCACAGAATGAAGAGTATGCTGGGAAACCAAGCTTTTTCTCAAAGGAAAAAGGCTAACCAGCCAGTCTTTTTTTTTTTTTTTTTAAATTTTTTATTTAAATTCAATTAGCCAACAGATAGTGCATCGTTAGTTTCAGATGTACTGTTCAATAACATATCAATTATGTGTAACACCCCATGCTCATCACACCCTCTGCCTTCCTTCATGCCCATGCCAGCCAGTCTTTATTCTCACTTTCCTATATCCCTGAAAACAAATTACTTAGCCAGCCATGCTGGCTACAAAGAAAAATCCTTTGACTAGAAGCACAGTCCCCTTTCCTTCCTTCTGACATTCTAAACATAGAGAAATCTAGATCTCATCAGATCCCACTGTCCAAAATAAAGCCCAACAGTTCTAGAGCTAGTACAAATGATATCATGACTAAAGATATCCATGAGGTCTGACCCAGATAGAGCTTAATCTATGTCTCTATGAATTAAAATGGTGGTAGCTTCTTTCCAAACTTCTAAGAAGGAGCTGGGTTTGTAAAATAATCATTATAATAACAATAACATCATCAAATCACGAGTCCTTTCCCTCTCTCCCTCCCCAGTCTCTGATCTTTGTCTTTCATTGGCATTGTTGTTGTCATTCTTGTCTTTAACTATTCTAAAAAAGATTTTAATTATTTATTAATCTGAGAGGGAGAGAGTGAGCATGCTAGCAGGGGGAGGGGAAGAGAGAGAGAGAGAATCTCAAGGAGACTCTGCATTGAGCTTCCATCCCACAGTCCTGAGACCATTACCTGAGCCAAAACCAAGAGTCAGACGTTTAACCAACTAAGTCACTCAGGCACCCCTTTTGTCTTTAACTTTTCCTTATCTCGGTGAGGTTTTTTTTCCCCTTTTCCCTCCTTTCTCCTTTTCTCTCTTCTGGAAGAAAGAGAGATCAATGGGAAGACACAAAGATGTCCAAACAAAAGCCAGAAAACCATCTTGGACTTGGAAGGAGAGTATTGACTGGATCCAAGGACGATGCTGGGGACACAGTGGGCTCTGTGAGAGGAGAATCAATACTGATGACAAGAGTCTGATCTGGCTGGAATTTTGTTAATGAAATTCTCCCCTCCCCACAGCTGCAGGAAGAAGATGAATTGGAAATGGTAGCTCACAGCAGGTTATTCTCTTATAAATTCTCCTTCTCACTCAATCTTTGAAAGGAAAGGATGCCCATTTACTTGAATGCAGCCCTTCTGGCTGTCCATCCCTTTGGAAGCCCAGAGGGCTTGGACATATTAATCTCCCTGAGGCCTGAGGGCATTGAATTTAGCCCAATAATAATTGTCTGAGAATCTCATTTCTGTTTAAGTTTCAGAATCAGGGGCATATGAAGAAAGGGTTCCAAGCTGCCATTTGGGTGGGCGAGATGAATATGTCTTATGGTAGAGATATCATTAATTTTATCCCTGTGGGTGGGTGGTGGTAGTAGAGAAATAAGCATTAGTGGTTGGGGAAAAGTGATGAATAAGAGGCCTGGTCCTTGGGGTTAGGAGGATTGGGTTTTAGAGCCATCTTTTTGTAAGCTAAGTGCTTTCATTAATATAAAATCATGTAACAATGGGAAAATACCCAAGAATATCTTTCAGTTACTTTCTTGCTTTTTTATTCTATGACACACCAATCCATGAGGCCAAAACACTCAAAGATGAAGCTACAGGGTTATTAAAAGAGACAAGATGACTGGAAACAGTTATTACCAACTCACATCTTTGTGCAGCAACAAAGGGCATTGAGCATTTCATGTGAGACTCCATGTTGATAGGAACATTTTCCTTTCATATACTTCAGTCAATTTGTTCGTTTGGGGATATCTTCTAAAAATCTCTCCTCTCTTCCTTTTTCCATCTCCTACACAGCTACCACGTCAAATGTTTTTTCTCACCAAATATGCCCTTATGTGACCCCCACGCACAAGTGTGAAAATGACTTGGTCTGAATAGGCATTTACACGGCAGATAAGTTCCATCATGGTTGGATGGGAGATTTGGTATCTGATTTCTTCTTGAATGTTCTATTAATAATGCCACAAACCAAATTTTTTCCAGTATTTTCTCTTCCTTGCGCTTCTAGAAGCAATTATCACTAATAGGAAGCAAAAGGAAAATACAGCCTCAGTGTATGCTTTTAGGATTTAGGTTTTTTGTATGTTTTTTTAATCATTAATGGTGGGTGTCTTGTGGAAAAAAATTCTGAAAGTAGTCCTCTGAAAAGATTAAAATCTATTCATTTGCTAAATATTTATTGAAATTTATGATGTGCATAGCACTGTAATAGGCACTATGGAGAAATACGAAAAAATACGTACATAGCAGTGGTAGAATTTTCTAGTTTTCTATTTAATACCTCCCTAAACATTTTTGTTACACACCAACTACTAGCAAACTATGCCAACCCTTATCTTCAAAATAGATACAAAATTTGATCCCTGAGGTGTCATTATCTTTTAACTAGATTATTGCAACAGCTTCCTACTGGCCTCTCGTTTCTCCTGGATTCTCTTACAGTTTATTCTCTATGAAGAACCAGTGATTCCTTTAAATCTTACCAGTGGCTTTCCATCTGACTCACTGGAAAAAGCATTGTTCTAGGGTCCCTACATCTGGCCTGTCATTGCTACTCTGACTGCATCTCCTACTGCTCCTCCTCTTCTCCATTCCACCTGACCAGTCCTCTTTTTACTCCAACCTGTCAAACACCCCCCTGCCTCAGGGTCTTTGCATTTCTTCTTCTCTAGCTTAACTGTTCTTCCCTCAGATATCTGCATATCCTGCTTTGATGCTTCTTTTATGTCTCCACTAAAATGCTATCTTACGTGTGAAGACTTTCTTGACCAAGTTTCCTGGTTTATTTGTTTATTTACTCTCTCCATAGACTATTAATATGAGGTCCAGGAAGGTAGGATCTTTATGTATGTTGTGCATTGTTCTATTTCTAGGAACTAGAACAGTGTCTGGCACATAAAATACGATCAGTACATATTTTTGGAAACAGTGTTGGCCTTTATAACAAAACACAAAGTTTATTCAAAATGGTGATGTACCTATCTGAAACACCGCATTTTCACAGATTGTCTTAAATGTAGGAATAGTTGACTGGATTTAAGCCTAAGTCATTCGGTGGGTAGGGGGCTTAGGGAGAGCCCAGTGAAAGGGAATGACTAGTATGAGAAATATATATTTTGTTCTTCCCTATCTTCTCTTCATTCCTGCCTGAATGCAGACTTGATGGCTGCAACTCTAGCAGCCACATTGTGTTAATGAAGGCCCTCTAATGATGATAAATGTAGGCTAAAGATAGTAAAGCATAATGATAGAGTCTGGGTCTCTCTTATGAACACCAGTCCTAGACTGCTTGTCGTATTATTTCTCTATATTATGAGAAAAGACATTCCATCTTATTTAAGACACTGTTGTTTCAGGAAGTTTCCATTACTAGCAGACAAAGAGAATCCCTAGTGGATGTAATGGCCATTTTCCTTCAGAAGCTTATGTTCATTTAAGAAGGGAAGGCATAAAAACAAGAAAGTATAAACAGACAAGGTAGTAATATGACTGCCACAGGAATAGTATATATGTCACCCAATGCTATATGTGCAGAAGAAGAAAATATTGAAAGGCTTCATGGAAGGAGTAAGAAGTTGGTTGAGGAGGAAGGGGGCAGCAGCTTTCTGAAGGTTTGGATGTAGAAAATATGTTGCAGAGATAGTTTGTCTCAGCTAACTGTCTCAGCTAACACTTATATGTAGGAGATTGTTAAAAGGTTATGATTTGAAAAGAATATTGGGATTGAATTTCATAGGGCTAGACTAGTGACAATTAAAAAAGGAAAGAAAACAATGGAAATGAGAAAAGCTGCAAAGATTCTGGTCATGGGAAACATGGAGAAAGCGGGGCTATACAGACAGAGACTGTTGAGAGAGAAGAGAGCCAATCATCAGGCTGAGATTCTCAGGAAAGGTGAAGGACCTGGCTTCAGACATATTTAATTCAGCATGTTAGACTGCTACCTAAGTGGAGCTGTCTTGGTAGACGACTAGAGATGCTGAAGTGGGGATTGGAAAAGAAGTCAGGATTGGAGAATTAGGTGAGGGAGACACAGAGGATATGTTAATAATGGGTTAGGCAGCTGTAGACTACAATGGTAGCTAGAAGAAGGAAATTTAGTGAAAGCAATATACTGGGACCAAAGAGCAAACAGATTGGGAACCAGAAAGTTAATAGGGCCAACAGAGAGTGGTTCAAGAATTAGAAGGTAGACAATTATGTTCAAGACAAAGCAAAACATTAGGGGGGAAAAAAAAACCCACCAAAAGGAAACTGAGAAAAGAGGACTGGATAGGGTGATTCTTCAACTTGAGAGATCTGTGAGTATAGCTTTCATGGGGAGAAAAGGCTGCTGGGAGTAAAGGAGCAATGGTAGGGAAAGAGGCAGACTGAGGTGAGCAGAATTTGAAGAGTTTGGTGACAGGAACCCCATAGCTCGTAGGCAATAGGGCCCATAAATTTTTGTTTTATTCTGTGTCTTTAAAGGAGAAGAACTTTATGTTTGAAAGTTAAGGCAAAGAAGTTAGTCCAGGAAAGACTGATGCTGTGGGGAAGGGAGGAGATGAATACAGAAGGAACTTATAAAGAAGATTTCCCCCTTAGAAGCCAGAGAGAATGTGAAGGGATCAGAGATATTTTCAAGGTGGAAGATAAAGGATCTTCTTTGGGAGGAGAAAGATTTATCTGTTCAATCAGAGGTGGACATCTGCTGAGAACTGAGTTAAAGAGAAATGGATCTAGATCAAGAATATGGAGAAGTTTTCTGTGGCTCATGGGGAGTGTGTCTTGACAAATAATTTAGTGTTGTAGTTACTAAGTGGTTTGTGGTGGAGAGGTACACATTGTCCTACAACTTATTTTTATTAACTTAATAACATCCCAGCCTTGTTTCCAGATACATAAATGTAGATCTACCTCATTATTTCCTATTGGTGTTGTACCATCATATGAGTGATCATCATACTTTATTTAGACATTCTGTTAAATGATGGGTATTTTAATAGTTTCTATTATAATGTCTGCTGCAGCAAACATGTTTATACATAGAGATCTTTATAGACTTTTGACACTTGGGACACAATAGAATCTTAAATTCAGCTGTGTTGCTGCCAACTTTTTCTTCAAAGCATTACACCTAATAAGTCCTTAGCAACCTGGAAATGCTTCTTTTCCAGAACTTTTGCCACTTTGCTCTTAGTAATCTTTTTAATTTTTGCCATTGAGAAGCAAAATGCCTTCTTACTGTTTTAAAATGTTTCATTAAAAATAATAAAATAAAATAAAATAAAATAAAAGCATGTCCTTAGTTGTAGGCAAGGTTTACCATCTTTTTCTATGTCCATTGTCATTTGTGTGGGGTTTTTTTTAAGATTTTATTTATTTACTTGACAGAGAGAGATCACAAGTAGGCAGAGAGGCAGACAGAGAGAGGAAGGGAAGCAGGCTCCCTGCTAAGCAGAGAGTCCGCCAAGGGGCTTAATCGCAGGACCCTGGGATCCTGACTGGAGCTGAAGGCAGAGGCTTTAACCCACTGAGTCACCCAGGCGCCCCTTGTGTTTATTTTTGTATAAACTTCCTGTTCACATTTATGGCTCGATTTTCTATTATGGCTTTTCCATATTTATATATATATATGTAAAACATGTAGATATATGTATTATATATATACATATTTGTATATACTATATTTGTATAAATGCATTTTGCTTTTAATTAACACTTTATGTGTCATATATTGCTAATCTTTTTTCCTAGTCTGCCACTTTCACTGTTGTTTCTGTATTCTTTGCTTTAGTAATGTTTTTAATATTTATACAATTATATTTATTAAGTTTTTTGCTTAGAGATTTTGAATTTTAAACTTTCCCAACACCAAGGTTAAAAACATATTTCCTGTACATTTACTTCTAATAATTGTTTTATATTTAGATTTGTAATCCAGATGAAAGTTATCTTTTTATGCAATATAAGCAAGCATCTAACTACTTTCTTAAATACAGATAACATGATTTGCATCAGTCTGTTTCCCCCCAGGATTAATCTACTACTTTTAGTAAATATTAAATTTCTACTTGTTTTTTAGTTTCTTTAGATTCTGCTCCTGTAATTGGTTTATCTGATAGTGTTAATCTTTCATTATAATTATAATTCATTTTCTAAACTACGCTGGCTATTCTCACTCATTTATTCTCCTAAGAGATTCTAGAATCAATTTGTCAAGTTAAAAACCGAACACATATATGAAACAATTGGGACTTGTATAGAATCGTCTTAAATTTATATATTAAGTATTTTGATTTGGACATATGATATATCTATTTCTTCAAACATTATTTCATGTCTTTTAATACAATTTTAGAGTTAGATATTCTAATATTTTTATTTTCCTTTTTGGCATCACTTTATACTAAGGAACTAAAAATGTGTTAATAGAGTTTTTAAATGTTGAATAACCCTTAAAATAGTGTCTTATTCTTTTAACTATTTTCTGCATTTGATTTGCTGATGTTTAGTTTTATTTTTGCATATCTATATATAAATGTATGTATATATATAACTTGCTACCATATTTCTTTCATTGTTAATATGTTTAGCTTTGATGTAAGCATTCTGTTGGCTTTATAGTCTGAATAACATGGACATTGCCTGTTTCTGGAAGGTTAGGTGTGCTCTGAGCCTGGCACCCTTTCAAATGGTAGATCTTTGACAAACTTCAATTTCCTCTTTGGACTTTAGACAACTTGGCTTAACTATCTTTTCCTGAGCATTTCCCACATTTTGACTATTATCATTCAACCATCTTGACTTTCAAATTTTTGGTTAAAAGAACACAAAATAATTACTTAAAATTTTGGAACTAAATTCACAACTGCTGTATTTCTTTCCTACTTTATTCCTGATATAACATTGTCTTTTGTTTTTCTCTTTTGTGGTCTTACTTAGTATATCAAGTATTTATCCATTACATTCAAGTAGTTGAAGAAACATCTTTGTTTCATTTATCAATGTTATTTTTTAATTTTTAAAAATATTTTTTATATTTTCATATTTATTTATTAATTTTAGCTTTATATTAATTTTTTCCTTCTATTTTCTTTTAGTTTATTTTATATTTTCTTCCTTTTATTCCTAGTTTGTTGAGAGTTTATACCATAAATGCATGTTAGATTTTCTCAAAAACTTCTCCTGTACCTATTTTGGGATGATCTTATGATTTTTATTATTATTTTTTTTTATCTGTTACTATGGTGCTACTGATTTTTAGATGTTATTTTCTCAAAAACTTTTCCTGTACCTATTTTGAGATGATCATGTGATTTTTTTTTTAATCTGTTAACATGGTATTACTGATTTTTTTTTTTAAAGATTTTATTTATTTGAGAGAGATCACAAGTAGGCAGAGAGTCAGGCAGAGAGAGGAGGAAGCAGGCCCCCGGCTGAGCAGAGAGCCCGATGCAGGGCTCAATCCAGGACCCTAAGATCATGACCTGAGCCAAAGGCAGAGGCTTTAACCCACTGAGCCACCCAGGTACCTTGGTATTACTGGTTTTTTAAATGTTAAGTCAACATGGCCTAGGAATGACCACAATGGCTTATCCTTTTCTATATTGTTGAGTTTAATTGGCTATAATTTTTTTTTTAGTTTCCTTCTTTGTTTACGTGGGATATTGGTGTATGGTTTTCTGATAACATCTTTGATTTACTATCAGAGTAATGCTGGCTTCATAGAATGAATTGGAAAATGTTTTCTTCTCTCTTAACTTCTGAAAGAATTTGTGTAGAATTGATGTTATGTCACCTTTAAATATTTGATAGAATTCACTAATGATGTCATTTGGCCTGAGTTTTCTTTGCAGGAAGTTTGTTAACTACAAATTCTATTTGTTTTCTCCATAATGGTGATATAATAATGCCTAATCTAGTTAGTTGCTTATTATGTACCAAGCACTGTGAAAGTTAAATGAAGATGTAAGTCAGTGCTCACAACGTTGTTACGAAGTTTGTGGTCTTATTCTTCTCATTTTAAGCAAAGTAACTGTGTCTTCGGGAAGTGAAGTAAGTTTCTAAAAATACAGTAAATAATAGAGCAAGTTTTCATATGTACGTCTTTCCCACAGAATCCATTAACCACATATTGATCATAAACTTTTCATTTTAGTAATAGGTGGGGAGTAGGAAGTGCAATCTCTAATTCGTTTGTTTATTCCATTCATCCACTCATTTCTTACCGTCATTCAACAAACGTGTTAAATGCTTACCATGAGGCTTTACCATGTGGCAGTCCCTGTGTAGTGGGCATGCTTATTAGAGACAGGTGGGTATGAAGGACAAGTTATTGAGGATGATTGTAAACATCTTCTGTACACATTCGGAGAAAGATTTTCTGCATAGATCCTCAGGAATTCTTACCTTTGCCAGTATTATGGCATTTTGATCAACTTCTTTCCTATCTCTTTTCAGCACTCCTGCTAACCCTGATCATGTGAAAAACAAAACAAAATTCCCTCAGCTTAAGAAACTTTTAGCCTGGATGCCAGTTCAGTTTAGTATCACCAATAAAATCGTGCCCATTCTTTGAAAAGTAAGCATAGAAAGTAAACAATGTTAGACCCTCTATGCCAGCTGCCACGCTATGGCAAACCGAAATTCTCTGATGTGGAATTTTCAAGAAGCAATTAAAAACTAAGTCTACATAATTTCCTTAGCAATCAAAAAGATAGACATCCCCCAACCCCAGCCCCACCCAGTGCTTTTTGACTTCTCACCAACAGCCCTGAAGTATTATAGACTTACAGATGTCTGTCTGAAGTAATATAGACTTACAGATGTCTTGCTATGTAGGGTAGATATAGAAAGAAATCATCTGTACAGCTAAAAGGAGATTCTCAGCTGTAACTTTTTCTTTTATTTGAGTTGTTGCTTTACTTTAAATATTTTTCAGCTGGGTTAAAGGAAGCTGGAGTTGAAAATGTTCTTACACTTAAAAAAATAGTTGTTGCCGGGAGGGTTTTTCCCAGTTTGAAAAATAATGCAGTGTGCCTCCAAAGAAACAAATGCGTCACAAGAAGTGGAAGCCAAGAGGCTAAAAACGAACAAACAAAAAACAAAACAAAACAAAACAAACAAAAAAAAAAACGCTCAACCCTAACATCTGCTTAGATATGTCAGTGCTTGGTAGAAAAAATTAGGCCTACACCTGCTGTGGCTGTCTAGCCCTGCATGATGTGATCTGTGCTTTGATGGGCCTGGTTGGAAAGCTGGAACCAGGAAGAGACAGCACAACACCTGTACCGATGATTCCTTGGATCTTCAGCAACTGGCTTTGAATTTCAAACTCTGCTCTCAAATCTCCTGAGTGAATTACTGCAGACGATCAGATGGTGATGTACACAGCTTTCAAGTATAAAGTGTCCTTTAAAAAGTCCAAAGTTTAGGGGCGCCTGGGTGGCTCAGTGGGTTAAGCCTCTGCCTTCAGCTCGGGTCATGATCTCAGGGTCCTGGGATTGAGCCCCGCATCGGACTTTCTGCTTAGCAGGGAGCTTCCTTCCTCCTCTCTCTCTGCCTACTTGTGGTCTTTCTCTCTCTCTCAAATAAATAAATAAAATCTTGAAAAAAAAATCCAAAGTTTAGTCTATGACCTCATGTTACCAATGAGGAAATTGAGGCACAAAAGCTGAATTAATTCAGCCCAAATCCAACTTCTCAGTAGTAGTAGAACTCAGACCAGAACTAGATCCCAGGACTGAGACGATATATATTTTTCTCAAACCACACAGCTTTGATAGAGGTAAGAAGTATGGAAGGGTAAGAATAATGCTGAAACAAACAAACAAACAAACCCAAGTCTCCCTTGGGTTCTCTGCATACCTGAAGACTCTAGAACCTACTATACTCCAGCTCACATAAAACATTTTTTTAAAAAAGATTTTATTTATTTATTTGACAGACAGAGATCACAAGGAGGCAGAGAGGCAGGCAGAGAGAGAGGGAGAAGTAGACTCCCCACTGAGCGGAGAGCCCGATGAGGGGCTCTATCCCAGGACCCTGGGATCATGACCTGAGCCGAAGGCAGAGGCTTTAACCCACTGAGCCACCCAGGTGCCCCACATAGAACATTTTTTTAAAACTTCTGTTTCTTTCTTTCTTTTAATTAAGTTTTTAATTTTAATTCCAGTATATTTAACATACAATGTTAGTTTCCAGTGTACAATATAGTGATTCAATAATTCTATACATAACTCAGTATTCATCATAAATATACTCTTAATCCCCATCACCTCTTTCACCCAAACCCTCTACTCAGCTCCCCTCTGGTAACCATCAATTTGTTCTCTATAGTTAAGAGTCTTACATAGAAACTACGGAAGGGCGTGGTATGGGGCAAACCTGAACAACACTCCAAATCAGGATATGGTAATAAAATTTTGAAGATTAAATGAGATAATACATATAAAGCACCTAACATAGAGTTTGTACCTACATAGAATGTAATAATTACAAACATTACCTTGAACATAAAGTTATGTAACTAATATTTGTTGTAGCAGTGAGTATTTATCTCTCTCCCTGGCTATGTTGAAAGCAAAGGAAGCTCTCTTCCAGATTAAGTACATTTCTGTGGGATAGAACATGTCCTGAGTTCAAACTCAACACTTTCAGCTCACTAACCTGGACTCCTAATTTGAGCTACTCAGTGGTGATAGGCAGGTGTGGGCTCTCTCCACTGATGGAAAAAGCAACTGGACTCCTGCTTGTGGTGGAGATGGCCAGTGATCTGCTATATCAGTTGGCTATAGCTACTATACTACCGTATAACAGGCAATCGTAAAGCTATTGTGAAACAACTCATTGATAGAGTAGAGCAGAGGAAAACTCCACACAGAAAGGGAAGATCAGGTCTTTAAGGGAATATTTTCATAGAATTTTACTCTCTCTTACTTTTTTTTTTAGGATTTTTTTAAAAGATTTTTATTTATTTATTTGACAGAGATCACAAGTAGGCAGAGAGTCAGGCAGAGAGAGAAGGCGAAGCAGGCTCTCTGTTTAGCAGAGAGCTCGATGTGGGGTTCACTTCCAGGACCCCTGTATCATGACCTGAGCTGAAGGCAGAGGCTTTAACCCACTGAGCCACCCAGGCACCCCTATTTATTTATTTTAGAGAGAGAGAACATGGGGAAGGGGCAGAGGACTAGGGAAAGAATCTTTTTTTTTTTTTTTTTTAAGATTTTATTTATTTATTTGTCAGAGAGAGAGAGCACAAGCAGGGGGAGCAGCAGGCAGAGGGAGAAGCAGGTTCTCCGCTGAGTAAGTGGCTCAATGTGGGGCTCGATCCCAGGACCCAGGGATCATGACCTGAGCTGAAGGTGGACACTTAACCAATTGAGGGGCGTACATGTCTCAAGAGAGAGAATCTTAAGCAGACTCCTTACCCAGCGTGGAGCCTGACCTGGGGCTGCACCTCATGACTCTGAGATCATGACCTGAGCCAAAATCAAGAGTCCTGACTGAGCCACCCAGAAGACCTTCTCTCTTCCTTTAAGAACTAAAGGCACTGAGCTAGATTAGAAACAAGTCAGACCAATCATGGTCTCCATCTCTTCAAGAGACAGTGACTGAGAAGACACTATTCTGTTAATAGTGGCCCCTCATTGTCATATACAGGGAAGTGAACACAGATCTCCAAATCATGCAAATAAGAGTCTGGATACTGGTTCCTGACTTCATAGATCTTGTACACTCTATCAGTAAGTCTCTGTTTCCCTATCTGTAAAATAACAATGATAATAGCACCTACTCAAAGGGTTTGTGAGCATATGCATATAAAACAGCTTGCTTAGGGCCTATCTTCTAATATTTGGTTTAGTCGAGCTGCTGAGGCATCACCAAGTTACACTAGATCCTTTCCTCCAAAAGTCCTACCACAAGCCTGACTTTCATGGATGGAGACAGTATCTCATCAGGCTAACCCTACTCAGTTCTATTTTCTCTACATTCTTTTGGCTGCCAGTCTGAGAGCCACCACAGCCTTGTGGGCTGCACCTAGATACATAGTAGGAATTCGGTAAATTCTACTTAGCCCTCCATGGTAGCCCTGCAAGAAAATACTTAAAAATAAAGAACAAAGTAGTTCACTAACTAAAAGAAGCTGGAGAGTTGGCAGTTGGGATGTAGTCAGGTATGATGTGATGTTCACTTGTGTAAGACAATGGAGAATGGCTGATAGTGACAAATGATGGGACAGTTCCAACAGCTCTTCTAAAGCCTTCCAATGACATTATTTGAAGCAAACAGAGCTGTGAAACAAGAAATCAGTGAATATTTGCTGATAATACTAGATAACAACATAGTAAAAACCAGCAATAATCAAGGATGATACTTGCCATACAAAGACTGACTTGAGGATTTTACTTGACTTGATTTAAATGTCAAGTAGAAAATATTATGGTGCCTACAATAATAGGTGAGCTAGGGAAAATTATTTTAACTTAAGAATTTTTATTTGGACTTAATTGTAGACTCATACGCTGTTTTAAGGATTACAGATTCACATGCAATTTTAAGAAGTTGTGCAGAGAGAGCCCTTTATCCAGTTTCCATGAATGGTAACAACTTGCAAAGCTATGGTACAACATTACAACCAGGATAGTGACATTCACACTGTCAAGATACAGAGCGGTTCCATCACCACAAGGATGCCTCATGTTACCTGTTTACAGTCATACCCACTTTCCTCCTGCCCCTATTCCCTCCCTAACTCCTGGTCCCCATTTCTATAATTTCATTATTTCAAAATGTTATACATGTGGGAACAAGGTAACCTTTTGCAATTGGCTTATTTACTCAGCAAAATTCTTTGGATTTCCAGCCAAGCTATTGGGTGAACTGATAGTTCATTCTTATTTAATGCGGAGTCATGTTCCATGGTATAGATATATCAGTTTGTTTGACCATTCACCAGTTGAAAGACATCTGAGTTGTTTCCAAGTTGGAGATATGACGAATAAAACCACTATAAATATTCTCATGCAGATTTTTATGTGAACACAACCCTTCGTTTCTCTGGATAAATTGCTGGGTAATATGGTGGTTGCATGTTTTTTTTTTTTTTTTTTTTTTCGTAAAGACCACCAAACTGTTTTCCAGAATGCCTGAGCAATTTTACATCCCCATCAGCGATGTATGAGTCATTCAGTTTCACCACATCCTGCCAGCATTTGGCATTGTCACTATCTTTTATATTTTTACTTTAACCATTCTGATAAGTGTGTAGTGATACCTCATTGTGGTTTTAATCTGCATTCCCTAATGGCTAATAATATTGAGCATCATTTCGTGTGCTTATTTGCCATCAGTATATATATATATATATATTTTTTTTTTTGCCATCAGCATATCTTTGATGAAATCTTTTATCATGATGAAATGTCTCTTCATTTCCCGTAGGTCTTTCCCCTATGTTCTAATTGTATTGTTTGCTTTTTTACTGTTGAGTTTCGAAAGCAACATATATATTCTAGTATATATATCTGCCTTTGTCAGATACCCAATTTGCAGATAGACTCTTCCAAATTGTAGTTTGTCTTTTCATTTTCTTAACATGGGAAAAAGTTTTTAATTTTGGTATGGTAAAATTTATAAACTTTTCCCTTTGGGGATCATGTCTTTGCCATCAAGTCAAAGAACTCTGCTTGGTCCTAGATCCTAGAGATTTTCTCTTGTTTATTCCTAAATGTTTTACATTTTCACTAAAGTCCATGATGAATTTTGAGATAATTTTTTATAAGGTGTGAAGTTTAGGTAAACATCCGGGTTTCTGTTTTTGTTTTTAATCTATGGATGTCTGTCCAATTGTTTCAGTACCACTTGCTAAGAAGGCTAACCTTCCTCCATTAAGTTGTTCATGCACCTTTGGAAAAAAACCTCTGTTTGGTATATTTGTGTGGGTTGTATTCTATTTCTGCATTCTCTACTCTGTTCCATTGATTCATGTCTATTTCCCTTTGTCAATATTACAGTACAATCTTAATTACTATACTTATATAACAAGTCAATAGTGGATAAATTGTTTCATCTATTTATTTCTCTATGACAAGATATTTTAGCTATTATATGGTATATTTTTTCCATATAAATTTTATAATTTTATAATTTATAAGCTTGTTTATATATACAAAAAATCTTGTTGGGATTTTAATAGGAATTATGTTAAAGCTACATATCAGTTTGGGGAGCACTGACTTCTTTATTATGTTAGTTTTTAAAGCTATTTTAAAGCACTGACTTATTTATTATGTTAGTTTTTAAAGCTATGAACAGAATATGTTTTCCATTTATTTAGGTTCTTAAAAAATTTCTTTCATCAGAATTGTATAATTTTCAGCATACAGATCCTAAACATGTTTTGTTACACTTATATCTAATTTCATTAATTTAATTTCCTTTGGAGTGGTTATAAATGGTATTGTGTTTTTAGTTTTGCTTCCCATAGGTTTGTTGTTAGTACATAAAAATACAATTGGTTTTTGTATATTGATCTTATAAATCGACATTTTAAGGAAGCAATTTCATTTCACAAATGTTTGTTAGTATTTTAGCCTGTGTAAATCACATGGTATCATGGGGAATATTAAAGTGTAGTTAAGGGGTGCCTGGGCGACTCAGTCAGTTAAGCATCTGTCTTCAGCTCAGGTCAAGGTCCCCAGGTCCTGGGATTGAGCCCTGCATCAGGCTCCCTGTTCAGAGGGGAGTCTGCCCCTCTCTCTGCCCTGCCACTTCCCCTCCTTGTGCTCTCTCTCTCTCAAATAAATAAAGAAAACATTAAAAAATAATAAAGTGTAGTTAATTATTACCTGTATTTTGATGGTGTTCATTCCATTCAACTTACCCCAGCAGAAGTTCAAGAAGTGAAAAATTTGAGGAACTAGAACTTACATCCATAAATTATACAGTGTCTTTGAAGAACTGATGAGAAGCTTTGCAAAGGGACAGGGAGAAACTGTTGGGTAAAAGGAATCTGAAGAGTATATCAGGGCGCAAAGTATCCAGGCCTCAGGTTTGGAACACCTGAATTCTCTGGCACTCCAGATCTTCTCTGTGGCTCAAACAAGCCTCTGAATGATTTCCTCAGCACAAATGGCTTACACAAGTCCTCCCCACTCCCACCCTCACCAACATATTTTAGAATCCAAAGAAATCATATTTGTGGACGTGTTTCTGAAATATAGAAATACTGCACTAACATAAACTTTGGAAATGTTCTCTTCTCCTGTGACCTAAATAATTAAGAGGCATTTTCCACTTGGAAAATGCTTTTAAGTTTTATCATAAAGGTGAGATGTGTTTGTTCAAGGTAGTCTGTCTACAAAGAGCCATGTTTCTGGGGAACAGGAGTTAATTACATCACACCATGTATGAGTGAGTGCCCCTTCCATCCAGGCCAACTGGGCATTATTACAAGTGAGTAATTGCACTGCTTTTCATCACTCGCCTGAATCATTAGAACACAAGATTATTAAACCAAGACCCTACCAATTTAGCTGCTCAAGGATGGAGTCTATTAGACCATCTGCTACCTTATCAACACCAGACACAGCAAGTCCAGGCAACTTTATACCCAACATGTAGCATCTTACTGCTTCCAACTCATCCATATACTATTTTTTAGTGATGGTTATTTAATTGCTAGAGCTAACAAGCAATCCAACAACTGCTTCTCAGCTGTTAGTAAGATTTGCCAAAAGTAGACCGTTTGGTTCAGTAAGAACCACTGCATAATGTAAGATTATTTCAAATGAAGTTGTGCAGTGTAGAGTCTGGAAAGACTATTTCAGGAAGGTGCAAGTGTTAAGGATACAGATCTGTGACCTCATTCTCCTCTTTGCTACTGTGCTCTCACTATGTGGAAGCTCAGTTCTTTTAAAAGGTGAAAAGCAGAAAAGAAATATGGAATATAGAAAACAGGTGCATTTATTTTCAGCTTTGCTCTCTGAGTCCCTCCTCTCTACTTTATGTCTTATCTCTCTATGGATGCAGAAGTCATTTCTATATTGTTCACTATTGTATCCAGCACCTGGCAGGCACTATGCAAGTATTTCACCAATGAATGAATGTTGCTAAATGAGTATATAGGTGTACACACACACATGTAGGAAAAGAGGCAAGGAGTCATATGCACACAGCTTGGCCGGAGGAGGAGAACAGAGTTTCAGGAAGCAAACCAGCCAGTTTAGCCACGTTCATCTCCTTCAGCAACTTCTGAGAATCAGAAAGTCTGGAAGGAATTATCTAGCTGTGTTGGAGAACTGATGTGCTGGCAGAGCATTATAGAAGAAAAACAATAATGCTTTGGGTAAAAATGGAATGGAGGATTTGCCCTCCTCTCCCAAATAAATCCTACTCTTGCACTCTTCAATGATGCTGCATTCCCACGAACCCCAAGCTTCAGAAGTAATGACAGCCCCACTGCCCCCGCCCCCAGTACTTAACCACTCATTGCTTGATAATGTATTTCACCTTTCATCCAAGGAGGTGGCAACATTATAAGTTCTTCAGCAGCAAGGCCATGATTGCATTTGTATTTCTTAAGCACACCCGGCTAAGTACAGAGTGTGTATGGACCACTGCAGACTGACTGATGGAAAGACCCTTGTTTATCACTCCAGCAGTCGGGGAGGAAGGAACCTGTGTCTCTACATCACTTTCCACTAGGTTCTTCAAAGCTCAAGGAGCTAAATGACTCAATTTTTCAGGTTCCCCTCAGGTCCCCTTCAAAGACTTAATTGATAAAAGGGCCCTTTCCTGGGGCACCTGGGTGGCTCAGTGGGTTAAAGCCTCTGCTTTCAGCTTAGGTCGTGATCTCAGGGTGCTGGGATTGGGCCCCCCATCGGGCTCTGCATCGGGCTCTCTGCTCAGCGAGGAGCCTGCTTCCCTTCCTCTCTCTCTGTCTGCCTCTCTGCCTACTTGTGTTCTCTGTCAAATAAATAAATAAAATCTTAAAAAAAAAAAAAGGGCCCTTTCCTTAAAAGGATCCCCCCCCCCAGCCTCCAGGCAATATTACTTTAGTTAGATTGCTCAAGGTGCAAAATTTAATTTGAAACATTTGAAGAGTGATAGTGATGGTATAACAGAGAGTGGTTTCCTTGGAGTCAGACAAACTGGGTTCAAATCCAGTCTTGTTCCTTATAACCCTGTGGCCAAAGACAAGCTATTTAACCTTTACAATTTTTGGTTTCCTTTTCTATAAAGTGGTATTGATGAAGTGGCCGTGAGAATGAAATATACATGAAACCATGAGACAAAGGCTGGCACTTTAGTGAGTACTAGTAAATAGTCAATTAGCAGCTTTGATTAGCCTCTTGGATCCTTGATTTCCTCCTCTGTAAAGGAAGATAGCATAGATATTCATTTCTACAGGGTTATTGTGGGGAGTGGGTGCATTTGTGCACACCTGAAGGGGGAGAGTAGAGGTGGGGAGGTGATATGGAGGTTATTATCTTGAAGATACATTTTACTCTATATTAATGGATTTAAAGCACTGTTTTCCACATTAAAGCAAATACAGAGCTATATTAGAATAGGAAGTAAAATAAGGTTGAATTCTTTTGAGAAATCAGGAAACTTTACAACAAATCTTTGGTCTGTTTCAAAATGCTGGCAGACCCCAGGAAGTCACATTCACTGCCTGCACTGTTAGAGGTAGTTTGGAGGCATAGTTTGAAAAGCACCATGAGAAAATGACTGGTAAACCATATAACACCACGAACTATCAGTTGAAAGGACACATCTGGTGTCTGCTGAGCTTCCTCCTGTGACCAAGAGCCAGACATCAGACATACTAAAACAAATATATTTTTCTTCTTCTACCTTCTTAGTGGAAGCCCATCTCTGCCATTTTTAGTTTCCTGCCTCTCAGCTTCTCCTTCCATAAAAGGCTGTTCTGCTACCTTTGGGAGACTGAGATTCTTTGATGACTAGATGACATTGTGGATTTCAGTCCCCTAAAGAGATGTTAAGGAGAATTTCAGCAAGTCCCAGGAGGTTTTCAAGTGACTCCCATTCACGGTGTGTCCCCTCAGAGAAAATGGCAACTCTTAGTCCAGACACTTAGCTACCATGTTCTCAGAACTCACAGGAGTATCAGACTTTATTTTGCCTATAAGCTTTTTCTAAGTTAACCTGAGGTTTATCTTGTTTAAGAAATCTTCCTATGTATATCTACAAATTGCAAATTACAAGAATTTTTTTTTGTTAAGAAAGCTATTTGTTACAAAAATGATACTCATACTTTTCTCATCACCAATACAGCAGTCCGTACAAACTCCTGAAAAGCCCTGAGTAAACCTGGCTCCAAATGGTCTCCAGGTGAAACTGGGCTATTAGATCTCTAGATTATAAATGGCACATAGTAGACAATCAAGCTTTCATGGATTTTTTATTCATTCATCAAATATTTGCAAAGCCTTCATATTATGCCAGACAATGGACAAGACATTGGATGGACAAATGGATGGGCAGATTTACGATAGTTATATCATTGGATGGATGGCTCTCCAAGATGTAAGTGTGTTAACATCTGGTTTAAACCAAACACAGTATTACCTAGAAAAGATGAAGGACAGAAAGCATATTATTTTTAGGGGAACAAGGTCAGATCCATAACCACTGGGACATATACTATTTCAGAAGTAGCTTGGGCTCTGAAGTTTGGATGTTTGTGATAGTGAAACATAGGAGGAGTTGAATAATTTCAAATGTACCAGGTGAAAGGTTTTCTTTGATTTTCAACTACCCGCCCCCCAACAAATTCCTTTAATCCTATTGTAGGGTAAATGCCTTTATCTTCCCCTGTTAGAGACTCCCTCAGGTCTGTAGGGCAGAGCAGAACCAGCCTTCAAAGCCTAAGGAGAAACTGAGAGAGAGAGAGAGAGAGAAAACACGGGAGGGAGGGGCAGCACAAAACTTGATGTGGGGCTTAATCTCCCCATCCTAAGATCCTGACCTGAGCTGAAACCAGGAACTGGACACTTAACTGACTGCACCACCCAGCTGTCCCAGTACATTTTCAGCTTTTATAAGCTGAACCCAAACTTTGTCTTTGGAAAAATCATTATGTATCTCAGTAATTTGCCTGTCCATGTTATTTAGCGTAGTACATCCATTAAGAAGTTCAGCTTTTGAAGGCAAGGACTTTTCTAGTTGCTCATAGTAACGTTTTAGCAACTGAATACATTCATTAATAAAGTCAAGGACCAGATTCAGGTTTTCGTTGTGAACCATGTGTCTGTGTCCAGTGCGTTGTAACTCTTGTCACCTTGTACTCCCCTTTAGCCTTGATAACAATGCATATTGAAAGAAAAGAGTAAAAGTGGTAGGAACAGAGGAAGTGTATTAAAGTCGGCTGTATTTAAAGAAATTCAGAAAACACTCTCTGTGTCACACTGGCCATTTCTTTCTCCTGACCATACAATAACATCGGCTCTATCGTTTTAAATTCAAGTTTTTCCTTACTACTTTCTCAGATCAGATTAGATTACTTTTCTTCAACACGTGTAAATTTTATTTCTTGTTTTCTAATCTAGGAAGTTCTGGCAAAAATATCTGTTGTTTAGTCTAAGTTCAAATAATAGCTGACACTCTCTCCTGGCAATATCCAAGCCTGGAAATAAACCAAATTCCCCTATTTTCCCAGTTATAAACAGAACATTCTAGAATCTTAAAGAAATAGTCCTAGTGGATTTCCTCTTTCAAGTCTTATTAGGTCTTATGTCTGGTTTTGGGATTGTATAACCTTTATCCATCAAGACAATGGTTAACATAAGGTGCTTAGACCCAATCACAGAGAAAATGTCAACTAAATTCTATCCTCCTATGAATTCTGGACTAGCTTGCTAAATGTTTACTATACTTTACTCATTTGCTTCATTAAGAGAGCTTGGACATATTTTCAAAATAATCATATCATAATCTTAATAATACTACTCTGATTCTCTCCCCAGCATATTAGACTTCCTTAATTTTGAGGTCTGGTTTTAACTTAGACAGATATCTTTCAAAGCCCTGGATTGGTGGGCTCCCTTGAGTACAGGAACAGGAGAAAATGCCCATCTCTTCCACTGAAAGTTCACTTCTCATGTGTAGAACCAGCCTGTCTTGAGGCAGTACTTTATTCTGATCCTGAATATTTCCAAAGCAAGGGAAAAAAAAAAAAAAAAGTCTAACCCATCATTTAGGACCAAAAATGCCATTCTCTGGTTCAAGTACCCTTGGAAGATCTTTACTGTTAGTGCCTTCCTCCCCCAAATTATGTCTGTCCTGAAATTCATTTGTTGAAGTCCAGTGCCTCCGAATGTGACTATATTTGGATATGGGCTTTTCTATAGGTAATTAAGGCTGAACGAGGGCATGGGGATGGGCCCATTATGACTGATACCTTTGTAAGAAGAGGAGATTAGGACACACAAATGTGCCATACGAACACACACAGAAGGCCATATGAAGACACAGAGAAAATGGTCACCTGAAAGCCAAGGAGAGAGGCCCTTGGAAGAAATCAAGCCCTTGGACTCCTACTCTCCAGAATTAAGAAAGCATAAATTTCTATTATTTAAGCCATCAGTCTGTGGTATTTTGTTATAGCAGCCTTAGCAAACTAATACATTGTCTTAGAAAATCTAGAGAAGAGATGCCTGATTAAGGCAGAGACGAAGGTAAAGAAAAATGGAGTTCCTTTCAGTTGCCAAGGTGATAGAAGTCTGTGAAATGTGACCAGAGATAGTCACCTGCTTAAAAAAAAAAAAAAAAAAAAATGAGTAGACCTTAATAAGGACGAGGGACCTTTCCTTTTGGCCCTACTTATATTCAGGTGAAAGCTAGATTGATTTCTGCTTTGTTCCCCAAGCAGCTTGCATTAGCAACTGGCCACTGCCAAGTTTGGGCTGGGAGGGGAGAAGGCTTTATCAGTATGCAGATGAGGCGCTTGGGGCAGGCTGCTAAACCAAACACCCTTGTGCCTTTAACCTGATGTAGGAATTCAGTCTCATTTCTGGCCAGCAAATCAATTCATCCCAGGGAGAAACCTTGCGGATAAAAATTCACACACCATCAGGAATTCAAAACCTTACCTCCTGCAAGACTGGCTTCCAACAATTTGGAATAATAATACACCCCAACACAAAGACCCAAAGCAACAAAGGCCATCTCAGACTTAAACACATTTAAAAAGCTCTCAGCAGATGGTCAGTTCCTTCCCGAAGTGAACAGGCTGCACTGAATCTATCAAAATGCTGTGTTAGCACCACGCTTTCATCTTGATTTCAAAATCGAATGCTCCCTAAGCCTTTCCAGTTTCAGGCAAGCCCCCATTTTCACTTTCATTTGGAGAAAAAGTTGAACCAGTCCTCACCCAAATTTAGGTCAATAACTCTTTCTTCATATCCACTAGCACCTCGTGTCCCTGAAATACCTGTGCGTTTCTTCTCTCAGGGGACACCTGGTTTATCTGATGCCCTGAGTGGATCGTTTTTTAACACATCCTCCTCTAATCAACAACATTATTTTTAGCAATAACCATGAAATCAAATGGATCATGCCCAGAAAAGAAATGCAAACAAGGAAAGCTTTTCTTTTCCTGAACTTTGGACCAAGAATCATATTAGTGAAAAATAATAAGAAAATAAAATGTCAACGTTCAAAAAAATGAGAAAGGAGGGAATTAGTACTTTCCAATTAAATGCAAAAAGTCCAATTTACAAAACTAGGAGATCATACCACTAAGTTAGCATTGCAATTTCTTGATCATTCACTTCTTAATTCACAAACACAAAGGAAGATGTATCAGTTTTAAACTTATTCGAATTATTTAAAGTATTTCATCTGTGAGCTAAAATTTGTACTTACCAAACAAAATACGGGCACCTAGCGGTTCCTATTCTGGTTCACTGTTTTAACTTTTTTTTTTTTTTAAGATTTTAGTTATTTTATTTGACAGACAGAGATTACAAGTAGGCAGAGAGGCAGGCAGAGAGAGAGGGGAGGAAGCAGGCTCCCTGATGAGCAGAGAGCCCGATGTGGGGCTCGATCCCAGGACCCTGGGATCATGACCTGAGCCCCCACTGTTTTAACTTTTAAACACTCAAAACAAGAACTCCACGTGGTCACAAAGGAAGACAAAAAAAATGAGTAACTCTAGCTCTGATTCTTCATTTGGATTGTTGTTTATATAGAACCCACCATAGCAGGTAAAGACCCCAAATGGAGCCTGCATGCCTGAAGGGAATCTGAATGATTCAGAACCAGTGGGAACTCTCTCTTGCAACAAACACGTGCGGCTAAGTCCATAGCTGTTACAGGTCAACCATGAAACCAGTTATCTTCCAAATTAACTTCCCTGTAGACTACCTGGGTAGTAAAGGGTAAGTAATACAAACGTGCTAATTCAAAATTTGCACACATTAGTAATTGTCTGGAACCTAGACATACAAAAATTTTGTGGGGAGGGGAGATATTATGTCACTGAGGAGCTTAGAATTGTTGGTAAGTGATGACAATAAGAAACATTTTTACTAATGATTTAGGACTTCCCAGTTCTTTACAGTGAACCCCTCCAGTGCCTCTAGCTGGGGAAAATGACTGCTAATGCCCTGATCTGGGTACCCCACTGACTTCTCTTCCCTACCAAAGCTGCCACAGGGAGCTTCAGTTTTGTTCCTGCACATTCTACCCTTAACAGTCGTGCCTTCGCTGAGCCATGGGGTAGTTTGACCTTCTTTAGAGATGTAAAGATTTTAAGAGCAGAAAGTATACCTCTCCTCTCTTTATATCCCTCATGGAACAAATGCTAACTGAAGAAGTGAATTAGCCAATTGATAAAAGATTGATTGATTTCTCTTATAGGTACACACACAGAGCGTGTGATGGATAGAGATTTCATGCCTGTTTTGTTTAAAAAATTATGTAAAATGTTTAATATTGTAAGTCTTAGGTACATGAAAAGGCAGAGCAAATGAAATTAGATGTTTAAAAAGTACATACTATATGATTTAATTTACATAAATTACAATGACAGAGAGACTGTTCTATCAGGATGGTTCCCCATCACCTGACAAGGAGGGGAGGTTGTGTTAATAAGTAAATGAGAGTACAAGGGGCATTGGGAAAGTTCTAGTGATGTTCTGTTTGTTGATCTGAATGCTGGTCGATGAATGTGTTCACTTTATGAAAGTTTCCCCAGGCTGAGCATTTATAATATGTGCACTTTTCAGTAGGAATACTTCAATAAAAATATTTTTCCTAAAAAAGGAATCACAGAAAAATGTATTAAATAATAAAGATATATTCTGACCATATATGGGAAATAGATGATCAAAGCCTTCTATAGGGTTGGGTATATTATAGCCTTAATTTCTCTAAGCTTCCATAATCCTTAATGCTACAGGACTTTCTTAGTTTATTTAGATGAGTAATTAATATCTGCAGAACTAAAGCCAGATTTTAAAATCTGCTCAATGAAAGTTTTGGTTCTGACCTCATCTTCTATACCCATAAACCAGCCGGACTCTGAAATGGTCTCTGGTTGTCAGAGCATTTAAAGATTGTTGGTTTTTGTTTGTTTGTTTGTTTGTTTAGGAAGAGAGCACGCAGGGCACCAGTGGGCAGAAGGAGAGGAGAAAAAGGATCTCAAGAATATTCCATGCATAGCATTCGGTATAGAATCCAATGTGGGGCTCGATCCCATGACCCTGAGATCACCACCCAAGCTGAAATCAAGGGTCAGACCCTTGACTGACTGAGCCATGCAGGCATGTCTCTGGTTGTCAAAGTTTTAATCCTTCTTTTCTCTCTGTGCTCCATTCTTCTATCATGGCTTCTCTCACCTCTCTTCATAGGAGGCTTTCTACTTCCAGAATATTGATGTCAATATATTTCCTAATCATCCCAATAAGCATAGCAAAATTTTCTCACTTTGTCCTCAGAGCCACTCAGGTGATTTCCTATAAGTGTCTAGGCTCCCTTAAATTTTTTTTTTTTTTAAAGATTTTATTTATTTATTTGACAGACAGAGATCACAAGTAGGCAGAGAGGCAGGTAGAGGAAGAGGAAGGGAAGTAGGCTCCCTGCTGAGCAGAGAGCCCGACGCAGGGTTCGATCCCAGGACCCTGGGATCATGACCTGGACCGAAGACAGAGGCTTAACCCACTGAGCCACCCAGGTGCCCCGGCTCCCTTAAATTTTATCAGTGAAGTCCTTCAGCGTCTGAGTCAGTCAAAAGCCCTCATCTACTTCATTCTCATCGCCTTTACCCTGTAGACTCCTAAACTTCATGGCTTCCCATAAATCATACTCTTTCTCCAGAAAGGAGGATGATTTCTGCAGGAAGACAGTCTTGAGGGGAAATGCCCATGAGCCATAGGTGAAATGGAAAGGCACTCAAGGCATGAGAAAAGAAGAAGAAGAGAGGAATTAACAACAGTAAGTAGGTGAACCACAGTGAGTCACAGTTTTGCCACATTCTAACACAATAGTAAGAGAAAAATATTTACTGGAGTTTCTCAGAATCTAATGACAACATGAATAACAAGAGCAGCACCAGCACAAGCTGTTATTCACTCAAGGCTTACTCTATGCCAGGCACTGGGCTAAGCACTCGACTTGAGTCTTGTTTAATTCTCACACTAAGTCAATGAGGTATTTTCTTCTCCATTTCACAGATGAGATAACCTAAGACTCAACCAAGTTAACAGGGCAATCAGACCATACTTTGAATCTAGTTTTCATTTGATGGCCCACATCACCACATAATTTGGCAAATACGATACAGATAATGAAGAACAGGCAGTGAGCCCCAAATCCCAGAATCCAACTGAGAAACGTTGTCTGTCATGAGGGGTTCTGGTTGATCTTACTCCTCTATCTTAGCATTGCCATATTTGACTGAAATTGTTTTGTTGGTTATCTCTTGTTTACATCTTTAAAACGTCACGATGTAGGCTATTGGGTTTTGTTCATCTTGCATCTTTGCATCTTGTAGTGTGCCTGACACATCAGTAACAATGGAGGCTATTACAGGAAACAATGCTCAAGATTTTCAACTCTAGGCTTAATAAAATCTAACAGAGCACCCCTTCTCCATTGCAATCAATCTACATTGAGCAGCATATCTCCACATTCTTATATCATTCAGTCAGGCTGAAACTAGGACCCACAAAGCCAATAACCAAACCCAATAGTAATGAATTTTAAAGTCTTTGCCAAAGATCTAGGTGGTTTTTTGTAAGGAATTCCTTTTTGTTTACATGTTGTTTCTGGGGGGATATGTTTAATTTATTCACTCTGGCACCATCTAGACTCCAAATTGCTTCATTTCTTCTTAATAAGTAGTTTTCCCACCACTATGAAGTTATAGAGCATCAGGCAAAAATAAAACAACCTGCAATTTGAATAAAAGAAAAGAAAGCTAAGGGTCATTTGAAGGTATTTCAGCTTGGTTTTTGCTCTTGTTTTTTAAGTAAAGAGATTAGTGACCATACATGAGGTCCATTTCCACAAAATAATTTGTAGCAATAGGTTATTTTATAGCATGGGCGGTTGTTTATATACAGCAGAAAATTTGTTGATGAAAAAGTGATGAAATGTACCTGATCTTGTTGAAGGCCTTCATAGCTCCTTGTGACTCAACTGGGCATAGAATGAGGTGGCTAGTTTAGATATTCTAAGATTTCAGTCAAAAGTCAAATCCATAAGAACCCATTCTATGGCAGATTTAGTGGAAAAAAATAATTAACTCTAAGTTATCTTTTCAGTTACATCTTGATACTAATTAAGAAAAATCTTAGGTCTGGAAAGCTGTACCATAAGGACATTAACTGCCTTGGCTCTAAGTCCCTGTTTATAATCAAAATCTTAAACATAAAGTATCAAACAAGTGGGGTAACTGGGTGGCTCAGTAAGTTAATTGTTTGATTGTTGATCTCAGCTCATATTTTTTTTTTAACTTATTTATTTATTTGAGAGAGAGAGAGAGAGAGAGCATGAACAGGAAGTGGAAAGGAAGATGGAAGAGAAACTGAAGCAGATTCCCCACTGAGCAAAAGCCGGACACGTGGCTCGATCTCAGGACCCCGAGATCACAGACTGAACTGAAACCAAGAGTTGGACCCTTAACCAACTAAGCCACCCAGGTGCCCCTCAGCTTGTAGTTTGATCTCATGGTTGTGAGTTCAAGCCCTGCATGGGGCTCTACATTGGGCATAGAGCCTACTTTAAAAACATTATACACACACACACACACACACACACACACACACACAACAAGTTTCTCCATCAACCAAAGAGATTCGGGGAATCTTTGAGAATAGGGCATGCATTCAGGTGTCTTAATGCCCAGAAGTCTGGAGTAAGAATGGAACACAATTCACATTTTTTTAAGATAATTCTTTCTGATCTTTCCTCACCAACCAGAGGAGGCATGAACTAGAATACAGTTCAGAACCCTTAGGACAACTGATTTCATTACATGAGTATGTGCTCATAGACTAACAGTGAGAAAACCCTGTCTTAGGATATACCCTTGACAAGCCTGGTGAGCCTCACTCCAGCCAACGGTACTTCTGGGCTCTACATCGAATAAGGCTCTTTTTCTCCTCCCCCGAACAGATGATGGTTCTTCCCTCTATAGGATACACCTACAAAAATGCTCTTACTCACCCAGCACACATTAAGAGGCCCAAAGTGTATTCAAGACTGGGGTTAAGACTGTCCTCCTGAAATAAGCAAAGATAGCAACCTGTCTACAAGATAGCCAAGAATTTGTCTCAGTTCTGTGACTATTCAGATATATAAATGAAAGTTAGAGCTGCTGAGCATTAATACAAAGAGGTCAGGATCGAGAGTGTAAATACTCTCTAGTTTCATGGCCGCCTTAAGCCTGGAAATATAAGTGAATAAATTTACCTAATAAATGGTGTAATAGTATGATATTACAGTAAATTTTACAATCATAGCATGATAGGATACCTTAATACATTGTTTTCTTAGCCATCCAATCTCAAGGCTTTGCACAAAATTTCAATGAACGTAGTACACGAGTGTGGCATTTCCATTAGCCCTGACATGGGCATTTGTGATGCAATGCCACAGTAATTTGTGTCTCTCATTTTCACTGAATAAACTGTGCTTTAGCATTCCCTAGAACAAGATTAAGAGGGTTCATACTAGCGAGCATGCAGCAGACTCCATGGGGCAATGAGATCCGATCCAGTCTGGGAAACCATGTTCCACCCAGCCCCTCACCACTCTGGTGTAAGGGATGGTACATCACAATATTGAAACCACTCTGGTGAATTCACCTAGCCTGTCGACCTAGAATTTAGAACTTTTTTTTTTTTTTAAATGTTATGAGAGTGGAAGTGACTATTTTCTCATATAGGAATCTTGTCTAATGAACCATCTGGCTATGATTCCAGAACCAGAACATAACCTATGCTTCTTTTTTATTTTTTAATAAATTTTAAAATTATTTAAATAACATTTTTATAAAATTTTATAAAATACTTTATATAAGAAAAATAAAATATCTTTAATAAAATATTTTAATATTTTATTTATATATAATAATATTATATAATATTTTGATACATAAAAATAATTTTAATTTTGATTTTTAAAGATTTTATTTATTTATTTGACAGAGAAAGACACAGCTGAAGATGGAACACAAGCTGGGGGAGTAGGAGAGGGAGAAATAGGCTCCCTGAGGAACTGGGAACTCAGTGTGGGGCTCGATTCCAGGACCGTGGGACCATGACCTGAGCCAAAGGCAGATGCTTAAGGACTGAGCCACCCAGGTGTCCCTATGGTTGTTTTTAAAATTCATTGATGCCACAAATATTTATTGAACATCTACCATATGCTAGATGATTGAGCTACACCTGTAAACAAAACATAATCCGGGCCTTTGTTATGTTTACAGACAGGGGGATAAAGACAACAAACAATGAACATGATAAATAAGTATAGAATAGAGTACGTTAGAAGGTCACAAGCAATGGGGGGGGGGGGGGGGAGTAAAGCAGGATATCACAACATTCGTTAATATTTAAATTTGACACACATTTCACACTTGTAACCTTGGCTACACAATGCGGGGGAATCAAAACATATAGACAGAGTGACATAGCCAATCTATAATAATACTTGTGTATGGTTGAATTTCAAGAGAAAATGGCGTTTGAAAAAAGAAATGTCCATTGGAGAATTGGAAATGTCAAACAATATTTCTTCTCTTTTTTCTTTTTTTCTTTCAAATAAGTCTCTGATTGTATTACAAGGAGAATTCACATGTGGAAAATTAGAGGAGATTTGGGTTTATCACTATAGTTGGACTTCAGTCATCTTGAGTAAATAATCAGCAATCTATTTAATCAGTCAACTTTCATTTTTTACTTGAAATATTGAAACAATCATGATACCTTAGATTTCCTGGCAGATAGTTGACTGTACAGGCCACATAAGCCAATAATTCTAACAAGATTCAAGCGAAGGCTTAGAATTAGAAGAACCCAGTTCAATGATTTGCTGTTCCTCGTACACTGATTCCCAAAAGAAAATGGCTGGCTCTTGGCCGGCTGTTGGGTGAAGCATGCTTATGAGAGACGAAGACCCAATTCTAGCTTCTAATTATGGGAGGAAACGCTGTTTAAACATAACGCATTTCCTAGGACATCTTTGTATACTCCATCATCCCTTCTCCCCAACCAGCAAACTGTCACACCCTGACACCCTCCGTCCTCAATCCATAATCCATGACTCCTACTGACCCAGGAACAATGGGGGTTCTCCCTTGGAAAAAGGCACGAGGGGAGAGGAGTGACCGTTGAGCATATTCTGATTTTTTGAAAAACTGTCATATGGTGAGATAGTAGTAGGTTTCAATGCTGTCACCTATTCAGTCAGTCCAGATGAACTAGAATCACCATTTCAGTTATATCATAGCTCCAGGCAAGAACATGTCACCCTCTTTATTTCCAGCTTCCAACAAGCTGCTTAGGCAGATGCTAAATGTGGTCCTCCCTGCCACGTTCAGTAGAGTGGCCTTTGTGTGGGTTAATTGAGCCCCCACTCCATTTAATAGGCTGTTGAAGTCTTATTGAAACAGAGCTAGTGCCGCAGGTTAAATACATTGCAGTGCTCTTGCTAATCCTCTCATTAACAGGGCTGGAAAGCTCGTTGGGAGCTGTGAGTTTGCATATATTAACAGGGAGCTCTTCACTCAAGTGCTATCAATAAAATGACAAAGCCAGTTTGCAAATAGTGAAATCAACAGTGACACAAAGCTAGATACCTTAAAAAAAATAAACAGCTTAATAACTGATAAATCTTATATTCACACTTGAGAGAAGGAAAAAGATAAGCTGGGAAAAGATGTCTTTTATTGGGTCAGACATAAGACGGAAATGAGACGGATGTCAAACCACTGCAGAGACTAGTAGATGAAGCCGACTGAGAAATGATGTTAACGAGCCACAGAGGCGAGGCCCACGTCCACAAGTACCCAACGTGGCACATTGTGTTTTTTGTTTTTGTGTTTTTGTTTTTGTTTTTTTTTTTTTTAATAAGAGGCTAATACAAAATACTGGCCATGGCTGACATAGGTAAGAAGAGAGAGTGCTGAGCAGCTGGGTGTCCTAGGAAAACAGGGCTGACAAAACCATTCAAAAAGCATGTGGCATGGGGAGCAGACTCCTGGCGCTCAGACTGCTCTGTGCCAGCAGGGGAAGTGGGGGCACGGGGAGCTGGGAAAAGGGAGGGGAGGACCACGAGTGCATTCAGCTGAACACTGCCCGTCACCAGTTTGTATGCTATACCAGAAAATGGAAAGAGGATTTGGGGAGGAGGGTATCGATAGATACAGTGTCAAAAAGGCCTAAGGAGTGGGGCACAAAGACCAGAATCTTTGTCGATCTGATCTGTTAGCCACCCCTGATGCTTAGCGAAAAGACAAAGCCATGCTCCATGATGGCAAACAGCAAAACGGAACTCCTGTGGCCGAATGGGTTCTGAATGTACTGGGTAAAATGCTATCCTCCTTTTAGGAGAGAAAAACTTTCCCCACACCATCTGGTCAAACGACAAGTCTTTACAAGTTCTGCTAAAATTTTAAGAAGTAAAAACAGATGAGGGCTAATGATAAGTGGTACTTTTCCTAGGAGTGCTGAATCACAGTGCGGGGGGTGGGGGGGGGACCCTGCTGTCCCCCCTCCCCAAGCCTCCTTGTAGCTACAGCCCCTCCACCCCTATAAACCCTCCATAAGGAGGCACGCAAGACCCCAGGGCTTATGTGTGATGTGTTAGCTCTCAGAGATGAGCCTCAGACCGCTGGTTTTTCTGTCTGTAATTGTTGCTGTGAGTAGACAGTGCTGTTAAGAAAAACCAACTCCTAAGCATTTCCACGTTTAGCCCCAAAGTTTCCAGCACAATTCACACAGCCTTGTACCTGAAACCTCTCTTTAGTCTCTGAACTGGCAAAAGAAATTAAGGAGCTCCTCAAGCCATAGATAGCCTTCTAGACTGTCAACCGTTTTAAGGTAAATTCAGTGAGATCCCTCCTGAGATATTGGATAATAAAGTTTACTCAGTACAACTAATAACCTTCCAGTTTACAAACTTCAGTAAGACTAGAACAGGATCATCCTTTTCTTTGGCTTGCCTGGAGGTATCTTGCAAAAAGCCTTCAAATGAAAGGGGATCAGTAAAGATTTGTTTACTTAAATGGAATGATTTGCCAAATATACCCTTAAATACTCCCCTGTGAGTTCTAAGCTGCTATTTAAAAAAATCTTTTTTTTTTTTTTTTTTAAGATTTTATTTATTCATTTGACAGAGAGAGAGTGTGAGGGTAGAAGCAGGGGGAGGGGCAGAGGGAGAAACAGAGTCCCCACTGAGCAGGGAACCTGACTCTGGGCGTAAACCTGGGACTCCAAGATCATGACCTGAGCTTAACCGACTGAGCCAGCCAGTTGACCCTAAAGAAATCTTTTTAAAATGAGGATAACTACCTGAGATTCATCCTTTAATACCTTGAAATTCCCCCATGTTAGGTTTCTTTCATTCTTTTTTTTTGGCGGGGGGGGGGGGGGGGGGCCAGAAATGTGAGTAGGCAAAAAACCCATGGAAAAAAGAGGAAATCCAAGTTCTTGAGATCATCAGTAATTTACCCAAGATCACATGCAACTCCTTAACTGACAGACCTAAGATGAGAAGGTCTAGGTTACCCTGATCTAGTATGGTTCATGGATCAGGATCACCTGGGATTTTGTTAATCTCGGGCCCCATCCCAGACCTACTGAGTCAGAATCTGCATTTTAACAAGATCCTCAGGCGAATTACATGTGCATTAAAATTTGAGAAGTACTAGGGCACCTGAGTGGCTCAGTGGGTTAAGGCCTCCGCTTTGGTTCAGGTCGTGATCCCAGGGTACTGGGATTGAGCCCCACATCCAGATCTCTGCTCAGCAGGGAGCCTGTTTCCTTCTCTTTTTCTGCCTTCTTCTCTGCCTACTTGTGATCTCTGTCAAATAAACAAATAAAATCTTTAAAATAAATTTTTGAGAATTGCTGCTCACAGATAGATCTGGAGGAAAGATAATACCTTTGAAGCTTTCAGGGATCATAATGTTTAATCAAATCTTACACATTCATATTTTTTCATCAACTTGTATCTGTTATAAAGTTAGTCTACAGACAATCCAAACAAGGAATGACATGGTGACCATCCATTCTTATTTGCTCAGGACCAATAATTATTATTTAAAGGTCAAAATAATGCTGAGGACCTTCTATCAGCTCATATGAAAAGTCACTGGCTACATGCTGATTTAGTTAAGTTGAATGAAAGCCATTACCTTTTCTTCCAACTCTGCCTAAATAGTTATTATTCCAGTTTAGCAATTTTGACAATTTTCAAGGCTCCTCTAAAAAATAAGAAAAACAAGTATCCTACATTTTAAATACATTCTGTACCAGGTATAAAAAATAATTTTTTTAGTACAGTTGGGACTTATTTTGGTCTACTATTATATTGCCTGATTTATATGGCATTGTCTGTACCAGTTGTAGTAAGAAATAAAATATGTGGGGAATCTCATAGCCAAAAAATGAACATGACCGACTGTATGAAAGTAGAATACTATGAATTTAAATTTGTTTTCTCCTCTCCTTCCTTTCCCTTACCTCACCTCTACTTTTCTTTAGAAAACAAGATTTGTCGGGGAGTTTCCTTGGAGAAGCACCTTGTCATTTCACCAGTCTTTAAGACAACTGTGGAATGCAAGAGGGAAATTCTGCCTTAAGAATTCCCCAGTATCATGTTGCCCCAAGTTGAAACTGATCACATTTATCAAACACTAGAGAAGTGCTAATGGTATGCATTGTTATCCACAGTTAATGCAATCAAGGGAACACCTTCAGTACTCTGGTGTGTGTGTGTGCGTGTGAGTGGGTGTGGGTGCGGATGCCAGAGTGGCTCTCTGGGTAAAAAGAGCAGGAAAGATTATAGCAAAGGCTAGTGTGGGCTTTTCGCCTTCTGAAGAAAGGCATCAGGAGTTCTGTGTCAGTCTGGTAGGATGTTAACAGTTCCTGATAACTCCTCTCTCAATGTTCAGTGAAAACGGACATACAAAATGCAAGGAGAGAGAGATGGAAACAGTTTTCAAAGGAGAGGAAAGACAAGGCTGTAAGCGATAGTCAAGGGAGAATTTCTATCCACGGTAGCTTTGATGGAATTGCTCAGAGAAACGTAATCCTAAAATACATTTTACCTCCTGAAGCAAAAGCAAAATAGCATGTAAGGACTGGAGCAGTAAAAACAGAATCTTCCTTTAGCAAAAACTAGTTTTTAAAAAAAAGACTCTGGGCCCAGTTAGTTTTATAAGAAAACGTTCGGCCTAAAGTTTAATATGTGGAAAATTTCTATCTATAACAACAGCATGGTTAAAAAAGAAAAAAACCAGGGGCTCCTGGGTGGCTCAGTTAAGCACTGGACTCTTGGTTTCCACTCAAGTCATGATCTCATGGGTCATGGGACTGAGCCCCGCATTGGGATCTGTGCTCAGCGGGGAGTCTGCTTGAAGATGCTCTTCCTCTGCCCTTCCCCCCCACTAAAATAAACAAAGAAATCTTTTAAAAAAAATTTTATTTATTTATTTGACAGAGAAAGAGATCACATGTGGGCAGAGAGGTGGGGGGTGGGGGGTGGGAGGGAAGCAGGCTCCCTGCTGAGCAGAGAGCCCAATGCGAGGCTTGATCGCAAGACCCTGAGATCATAACCTGAGCTGAAGGCAGAGGCTTAACCCACTGAGCCACCCAGATGCCCCAAAATAAATAAAGAAATCTTAAAAAAAAAAAAGAAAAAAGAAAAAACCAACCTCATTCCATTTTATCTCATAAAGATACCAACACTAATGTAAAACTGGGTGAGAACCAACCCCAACTTCCACTCCCACCAATACTATAGATAAATCTTGTTTATGAATAAGTAGAAAAAAATCCTTGATATAAGAGTAGCAAATAAAATTGAAATGATTGGAACAGTTTTAGTTCTTTATCTCCCTAGCAAACTATTTCATCCCAAAGTATTTGAGATTGTGTTCCTCAGGAAACTGAAAGACTGTGTTTAGCATACAGGATTTTTATTTCCTAGGGACAAACATGTGGAAGTGAGAGAGAAGGAGCAGAAGTGGGTGGAGGAAGAAGTTGGCCTGTGATACAGGCCCCAGCACATCCTCAGCAGGGCCTCAGGGAGCTCTTAAGCTAGGAAAGTCCTAAGTTTGCATGAAATAGTCCAGCTTTTTTGCTCCCACATTAATCAGCATTTGGATGTTGGCCACTTTGAGAAGGGACATGACTGGGGTGAATAACCAGGGATAGGAAAGATTTGTTGTGCTTAGTGTATTGGTACATGGAGAGAACCTATGTATCCTAATACAAAATGTAAGTGACACCGGAGTGGGACAGAGAGAGACTGTAAAAAGTTTTGGGGTCAAGAGTTTACTATTAGCAATCCCTGAGGCCTGATTCCTCCAGTTTTTTCTTTAATCCTCTGAGATATTCTAGTATCTCTTCCAGTTATAGAAGTAAAGAAGACTTCACTTTCACTTAAGGTAGTATAAATTGGGTTTTTATTACCTGACTTACACACAATATCAGGTTAACTCAGTTGCCAAACCCAAGTAAAGAACGAACACACACACACACACACACACACACACACACACACACACACCTGTAAGCTAATATTAAGTACGTGGGACTTGATCCTGGGACTCCAGGACCATGACCTGAGCAAAAGGCAGTAGCTGAACCGAGCCACCCAGATACCTATCTAAAAAGTTTTTTAAAAAGAGAGATTCTGGGATTGATAATCACTGTTCTCAAATTCTTCTGATATAACAAACATGTACAAGTTAAGTTTTCAAAAAATTCGCAGACAGCAGTAAAGCCTGCCACTTTTTAAAAAAATTACAACAATTAAATCCATGTGGTACCAATTCTAAAACACTTGTGTTGATAAAACACAACAAATCTTTACAACCAAATCCTAGAATAAATTATATATTTGCATATATATATATATGCAAATGAATTGGCAAGGAAAATATTATCCAACACAGGATTTTACTAGGGAAAAAAATACCTGCTAAGACCTTTTGTTCACACCATAACCACGAATTAAAGAAGAAAAAGAAATAAACGAATATGTTTAAAATCTATGGGTAAGGTAACACTTTTTAAATATTCAGATGAGGTAAAGTTTTCTGAGTGGAGAATAGCAATGGATTAAACCTTTTATGGGGGGGGGGGTCAAGTGAATTAAAGAGTAAACAAGATCCAAAAATCCCCCAAAATGTTTATGAAAAACATTTCAGACAAAAAACCATCTCTTCAATGTATGTAATTCCTATATTTCATTAGAAGTTACTAAGATCCCAATAGAAAAAAAAAACAGAAAAGGAATTCACAGTTTATATATGAGGAAATTCAAATCCATTTTTTTGAAAGCCACACTAGAAAACACTTGAGATAAAATTCATTTGTTCCTCTCTCCCCTACAAGACTATTTTGTTATATATTAGATCACCTTAAGTGTAGGAAGTAAACCCTCAATTGTTCATTGAATAAATACCTAAGGAGGTAACACGAAGAAAGTAGCTTAAACAAGAACTTAGTATTTCTTCTTTATTTTATTTTATTTATTTAAATATTTTATTTATTTATGTATTTATTTGAGAGAGAGAGAGAGGGTGTACACACACACATAGAGAGGGATAGAGAGATAGGGACAAGCAGACTCCCTGCTGAACAGGAAGCCCGACGAGGGGCTTGATCCCAGGACCTCAAGATCATGACCTGAACCAATGACAGACCCTTAACGACTGAGCCACCCAGGTGCCCCTTAAGTAGTACTTCTTACATACATAGTATGTGCTGGGGCTTATGACAAATACAAAAGGTACATAAGGTAAGTTCTTAAATTAAATCTAACAATAAACATGATATGAGTAAGTGGCATTCTCATTTCATAAATATGAGGTCACTTGGGCTGGGAGCATTGTAATGCAAATAGCTGGATGGTAAGCCACCAGTGGAACTGGGAGGTAATCATCTTTTGCCACAAAATCTTCATCACCTTGCAATTAATGTCAAGAAAGAACTTAACGCATAAAAAGATTCTTTACTTCAGAGGCAAACTGATGTAGTAGCAAAGCCTAGTGATCAGAGCATTAGTTACGCTTTTTAAGACTAAAGAGTAGGGTGACAATGGGCAAGTCATTTAAAAGCTCTAGATCTCAGTTGGTCTCATCTCTTTGGTAATAATTCCTGGTGGGTCTTCAGCCTCAGAGGCTTGGTGTTGATGCACTCTTGTAACCTCTTCCATCCTAACATCTGTGAAAGGTTCCTAAAGATCTTCTCATCCAGAGACCTTGGAGGGGAAGATCTTATAAAGAATATCATTCAGAATAGTTTCCCAGAAATGAAATTCCCAAGAAGAAAGGAAAAACTCCCAGGAAAGAAGGAAGGAAGGAAAGAAGGAAGGAAGGAAGGAAGGAAATGAGTTTCCAGACTGAAAGAGACATTAAGTCACACACCATGCATATCACCACAACATTTCACAGTATGAGAGATAAAGACAGACCCCACAGGACAACTGCAGGCTTTCAGAATGGGAAAACAGTAAGTGGTATGTATCAAAATCAGAAGTCAGAGTGGGTTTGGGAATCTTCAAGAGCAACACTAGAAGCTAGAAGACCTCGGAGCAATGCCTTCAAAATTCTTAAGCAAAATGATTTCCAACCCTGAACACAATATTTAGCCAAACTATCAATTAAATATGAAGTAAAATACAGACAATTTCAAACTTAAGTTCTCAAAAGTTTACCTCTTATTTGTCTTTTTTTGAGAAGCAACTGGAAAATATGCTCCACTAATATAGATATATATGAGATACATATTATATATATATAATATTATATATATAATATGTAAGCATACTTAGAGATAGGGACTTGAAACACCAAATAACAACAAACTTGGCTTAGCCTGACTTCAAACTCTGTTCTTTTCATTACTGCACACATAGTCCCTAATCACAGAACATCAGGGTCATTGTGGTCCTTTGGGAGGCGGCAGTAAGTAACAATATTCAGAAAGTCAGTTAGATGAGCCATTGGGAGACTGACTAATGCAATACGTTGTACCTGCTTAAGGAAGAAGGGAAAAGTATTTATCAAGAGCTGGTGATATATTTGGTTTTCTTATTTGATCTGGTTTATCTGAAAAAACAAATAACACTTGCGTCTCTGAACATCTTAGCCTGAAGAGTAGGCCGATATTTACCAACCCCTAGTTTATTTCAAAGTGACATTAGTTTCAAGATGTTCACCACTAAAGCTAATGCATACATTTCATGTTCATTTATCTACACAGTCTCTGTGATTTTACTGGAACACCGTAGATCCCAGAAGTGCTGGAGGCCAGAGGGTTCCCACTGATTCTTTCTAAACACTGCTTTATAAAATACATTTTTGATTTGTACATTCTCATTTTTAGTTTATTCTGATTTCTGATTTATGCTTAAATCATAGGAGGATGGTTCTGAAATCTAGCTTAAGAAAAATATATAAATGCAGCAGTGTACCAGGCGTAAAGGAAGGGAACTATTTGGTGAACTCAAAATGTTCCAGTTTTTGGATGTTACCTGAGGATATAGTCCCTAGAGTTATTGGCTTAAAGGGAAACAGAATCTTGATTTACATTTCATCTGTCCATCAAATATTAATGTTTTTTGATTACTAGGTTTTATATGCCAATTGAATTTTCATATCCTTTAAAGCAACACCTCCAAGCTGAGTTAATTGTAGAAAACAAAGAAAACCAGTCAAACTGAAAATCATAAGACACTTAAGGGGTGTGGATTTTCCTAACAACTTTAATAGGGGCTGTTTAAAAGTCTAGTTTTAATCATTTCACTGCATTTGAGTCTTGCTTTGAAGCCCACATTTCTCCACCTTGTTCCTCTCACTATATGAGAACCATAAAATACAGATGGCAAAAATTGTAAAGTTGGGCTTCCATCTTCTCAACATCCAGAGGCAGAAAGTGAAATACACTTCAGCAATACAAAAACATGGACTGATGGATATACATACACTTATCAATTATTTGAAAACAAATTCAAAATAAAAATCGAGAAAATGTATCCATGCAGGTCCTCGTGCACCAAGGCCTTTAAAAAGTATTCTTAGTTAATGCCAGTCACAAATCTAGAAAACTGAATTGTGTTATTTTTGAAAAATAATATTTTTGGGAATACAAAGACTTTATATTCTTCATTAAACTCCTTAGTTTTGAGACGAGGAAGGATTCACCTCAAATGAGGGACAAAGAGGCTGAACGACCTTCCTGAGGTCACCTATTAAAGAAATTGACTCTTAAGTCAACAAATACGTAGTCTAGTGTTTTGTTGGTTTGATGGTTCATTCATTCAAAAATATTTTTTGAACACCTACCACAAGCTTGACACCAGAATATAGTGATGAAAAAAAAAAAAAAATCTCTGCATCGAGAAGCTAATAATCTGGTGGGAATACAGAAAAGCAATCACTGCCATAACGTGTAGCCAGAGAAAAGAAAATGAAGGAAGATAAAATCTAGAACATGAAGGTAGATTGGTTTGGGGAATCATGGTAGGAAATGAAGTTAGAAATGGAGCCAGGGGCCAGGTCATGCAGGATTCTGTAGGCCATGATAGGACTTTTTAATTCAGTTTAATTTTAATTTTAATTAAATTTAAATTAATTTAAAATTTTATCCTATTTTATTTATTTTTTTAAGATTTTAGTTTATTTATTTGACAGAGAGAAAGCACAAGCAGGGAGAGCAGCAAAGGCGGAGGGAGAAGTAGACTCCCTGCTGGGTGCCCTTACGCCCCAGGACTTTATGTTAAGTATAATGGGAAGCCTGGTGACAGTTTCGAGCAAGAGCCTGGCACGATCAGTTCCATTGCATCATGTTTACTTACAGAACTGGATGGTCTGCCTAAAGCTCTTGTTATATTTTTCTCTATTTTGTTTCAAAAACTTTTATTTTTAAAGACATGGCAAACCATGTGTACAGCAGACACCTCCTAGCTTTGATGAAGTCGAAGCTTTGCAAGCAAACCAGGCAAACTGGCTGAGTCTGAGAGTCAGATGATTTATTTGTCTACAGGTCTAGGTTGTTTCCATAAGATTTCTCTCTCTCTCTCTCTCACTAATCTAAGTCCTGTGTCCTTTCACCCATCATTTCCAATGATAGCTAAATAGCAATAGTGACTTGTTCCAGAATAGTTTGAAACTCACCGCACCTTATAGGGGCTATACCAGCAGTGCTATAAAAGCAAAATTTAGAAGCCACAATAAAAACTGTAGTTCATCTTTTTAGAGAGCGTATGTCCTGGACTTTGTGGCATGATTTTTATGTCCCTAAAAGATGTTTATACTCATTGCCCCATTAGTTCTTTTTTTTTTTTTTTAAGAGTTTATTTATTTATTTGACAGACAGAGCTCACAAGTAGGCAGAGAGGCAGGCAGAGAGAGAGAGAGAGAGGAAGCAGGCTCTTTGCTGAGCAGATCGATCGGGGCTCGATCCCAGAACCCTGGGATCATGACCTGAGCCGAAGGCAGAGGCTTTAACCCACTGAGCCATCCAGGCACCCCTCCCCCATTATTTCTAAGTCTGAAATAATAACTGTACTTATTTCACATTGCATGACCAAATGAACTGAGATTTGCTCAAAAGAGTCTTCCATTGATCTTATACAACTGTGTCGATAGGCTTTTGCCTTTCCACAAAGGTGAAAATTTGAGGAAAGAGAAAATATTGCAAAAAATGCAATTATTGAGATGTGGGTCAGGATTTTTAAGTTTGCTGATTTTATCAACCTCACAGTTGTCTTCAGTCTTTGGGCAATTAATTAATTTCAGCTGAAAAGCATTTTTCATGAATATTACTCTAATAGAAATTTCCAAAGAAAAGAACACCTGAAGAGAGAAGGAAGGAAGGGAACTTCTCCTCATGCTTCTTCCCACACCTCCTGGAAAATACTTTAGATTTATTTTAAGTATCATTACATCATAATTAACTTCTTTCTATTTGATAAGCATCCCCCAAACTGCAGCTTTGTTCTGTTTTTCATTTCAGTTCAGCTAGAACTGCTGTTTTTAAACACATTTCAAATGCTGGGATTTGCTTATCTTTTTACAGTTTCAGCCTATACCAATAAATTCTGTGTGTTATGTTACATAGATACTTCACTCAGCCTAATATACAGCAATGTAACCCGACTTTTTTAAAAAAAGAACAAAAAATATATGTTGAGAATAATCTTGGCAGAGATCAAAGATATCTCTTTAGTTAAATCCAGCTATGGTTTCAGAGTCAACCACAGTGGCAATGCTGACTTGTCAAGTGCTTTTTTCTGCAAGATTGACTTTTATTCACTTATAAATATATCTATGACTAGCAGAATCGCAAAGGGGCCGAGCGAAGGGATGCTAGAATTAGCCTTTACTAGACCTGAGAGCTTGAGTAAATTAATGTCTTTAAGCCCGTGTTTTTCCATCTGTGTGTGGAAAGGAAATATCACACATAGTGTATTTAGCACCGTATCTGACACATAGTAAGTTCTCATCAATGCAAGCTATTTGTTACAATTAAATTGGCCCCCAAGTCCTCCCCACAGCCCTACTATCCAGAGGCAGCTGTCCTGATACACAGCTGGCACCAACTATCAGGAGACCACAGTGATTTTGAGTTGGAAAGTACCTCAGAGGTCTTCAGGTTCAACCTCCCACATTTCACAGATGAGGAGACTGAGACCCAGGTCAGAGAAAACAACTCAGAGGCATGGGGTTAGTTATTGACAGAGACTAGAGTGTAGGTTTTCTGATGGCCAGACCCATTTTTATTTCCCATAATTCAAGCTGAACCAAATCCCCTCTTCTAAGGTGTCCTATGCAGCAGAGTGACGCTTCCCACCATGCAATTACGGGCGTTGTCCGAGGGAGCTAATTGAGCTATCACAGAACTGGGACTCTAACTGGCCCCCAGATATAGCTCACAAGGCGGGCTGCTAGTCTGAAGGTAAGAGCTGGGTGGGGGAGGGTGGGAGACAGCGAGTGGAAATGCTCGGTGATGAACAGACAGGACACCTTTTAAAATGCATATCAGAGTCTACCGTTCCACCAAAGTTTTCTAGCAGTTTCCCACCTCACTCAAATCCTAAGCATGGCCTGTGAAGCCCAGAATAAGCTGGCCTCATCCACCTCTCTGATGCCCCTCTTACGTCTCCTCTCTACTCGCCCCGCTCTGGTCCCCCTGTCCACCTTGCTGTCTTTGAAACACACCAGGTACATTCCAGCCACAGGCCTTGCCTTAGCAATCCTTCTGCCTGGATCGGTGTCTCCTAGACATCCACATGGTTCTGCCTTCCCTTTGTTCACAGCTTAGTTCAAATGTCATCTCACTCCAGGGGCTTCCAGGCTCTCCCCTGTCCAGAACTGTGCCTCTTGGGCCTGCTGCTCTCCTTACCCGGAAGCCTGCATCATTGTTCCGCATAGCACTGATCCAGAGCTGACGTTAGAAGGATACTAATTTCCTTGCTTATTGTGTGTCCCCCCACTAGAATGTGAGCCCTGCAAAATCAGGGAGTTTGACAAGAAGGGTGCCTGGTGCTAGCAGGCTTGCTAAATCCGTAAGGACTGAGTAGAGAAAAGGAGGCAAGGAAAAAGTTGGAGGAGGGATCTATAAGTCCAGCAAGCTCTCCTGAGGAATTTTGAACTGAGGTAGAAGCATTGAGATAAATAACTTTAAAGGGGACAGTAGGCATCCTCTTTCTTCATAAGCCTCAAGGCCACTCACTTTTTTAAATATAGGGCTTATATTGCCTGCCTTCTTTCACTGTTTTGCAACTGCTTGAGGACAAGAACTTCGGTTCTCTGCTATGTCCCCAACACGAGACCAGTGCCTGGAACATGAAGAGTGCTCAATAAATTGATTGGATGAATCAATAAACTAAGTTTTACTTATGAAGGGAGAAGAACAAACGTGGGTATAAAGTACCCTGTATAGGCCTTGAATGTGAGTCATCAAAATTTAAAACCTTTCATGAAAATCTATACTTTAGAGACCATATCTAATCGTTCAGTCTTTTAATTCCAACATTTAACTTGTACCACGCAATAGATAGATGCTAAGTAAGGATTCGTTGAGTGAATATATGAATGTGCGCAAAGTGCTCTTTAAAACCTGGTCTGCTACATGTGATGTGATTCAATACAGTGGTCATTGCACATTTACTGCAGGAAAGCCCTATATTAGATCCTGAAGCACTGGATATTACAGCTGGATACAAAGGAGTAAGCAAATTGCAGAGAATGGAAAGCCAAGCAAAAATTTTGCTTTTCATTGATTGACTTCATTGATTGATTTCATTGATTTCCATTGATTTCATTAATTGACATCGCCCTCTGGAAAATGAGCCTGGGCAACTTCACCAGAATGAAGCATTCCAAAACTTTGGCATTTGGAGCAGGTAAGCTCATTTCAGTCATTTTCATTGGGTCTTGATTCTATAAACGAACCATAAGCCTTGAAATCAGGGTTGGCAGATGCTTAACATGGGCATGACTCTTCCCCCTACTAGATTGGTGACAGACATCACTAATGAATCTCAGTATCTCAGTATTATATAGCACTGTGCCTAGACGTGGCCTTGGAATCCATCACAACTAGTGCTTCCCAGCTGATCAGAGTTAAGCCTGGAGACAAAACTGTGATAAGCCCGGGTCTGGAATGTGACCTTGCCTACAGCATTCCCTGGCTAAACCTATGAGGCGAATGTCTCATTACCCTGTTTCTATGGAAAATGCCCCTTGCCCCTGGGTTCCAGGGTTCAGGGCGGGAGAGGAGACTGCAGACGCTCGGCTTCATCTGGGTCATGTTCCATCAGAGGACTGGCTCTCAAACGGAGTATTTTTCCTAGCCCTCAATAGACACGTCAGCACTCTCCCTTCCTGCTGGCTCTGGCAGAGAGAAAGGGAGAGACAGGGACGAGGAGCTGCCACAGATTCCAGGTGTCCCTTAATGCAGTCCAATGTGGCCACCACAGGGCCTCTCTGCTTGCCTGCAGATATCCTTTTGAGCGTTCAATTAAAAGGGACATTTGCTGACGTCCGTAGGTGGTGTGCAGGGTCCTGGCGGTTTCAACATGTTGGCTTCCAGCATTGATGCTTAGAAGTTTTGGGGATTTTTTTGAGTTTGTTTAAATGCAAACATTAATGTTTAGAGGAACTGGGCAATGGTGTGTTTATTTTAAGCCTGAGAAACAACAGAACCACTGTCTTTAACACTAGCAGTGGCCACAGGTGTTTTTGCATGAGAATTTGAGATTCGGAGCCAAGTGCAAAGAAAAACAGTCACAAATCTCCCAGCAAGAGTATACAAAGTTACTTGGAGAAGAGGAATTCCTTTTCTTATTCCTTGAATCGGGTTCTGAAAAAGATTAGGAGTAGGGTGTCCATTTCCTCAGTCATAGAATAAGGCTAACAGTATTTGCTTAGAGACCTTTGAAAAGATGAAAATAACAAGGGAGTGCTTTTGTAACTCTGGAGTGGTGAAGGCCTTTTAATAAGAACTCAAAATCCAGGGGCCATAAAGAAAAATTGGTACATTTAAATACATTTTAAAAATAAGCAAATCAAATCATGAATGAAAAACTGGAAACATTGTGTCTTATACTACAAAGAGCTCATCTCTTTAATATATAAAGAGCTCCTAGAAATTGAGAAGAAAATGGTCAAAAGTTTTATGAATAGACTGTTTATAGGAAAAAAAAAACACACAAACAACCCTTATATGTATAATGTGAAAAGAGGCTCAAATTTACTCCCAATAAGAGACAAAACCGTGAAATTGCACTGAAATTTCTCACCTATCAAATTGGCAAAAACCCAAAAATTGAACAGCACACTCTCTTGGCAAGATGGTGGGGAAATGGGCACGCTCATGCATTGCTGGTGGGAGTGCAAAATGGTACAACCCCTGCAGAGGGCAATTTGGCATGCCTTATCAAAATTATAAATGCATTTACCCTTTGACCCAGCAATCCCACTTCTGGGAATTTATTCTACTGATACACCTCACAGATACAAAACAGTGAATATACATTAATATGCAGGGCAGCACTAATTAATGGCAAAAGATATGAAATAATCCAGCTCCCCACCAGCAGGGAAATAAACCATGGCGTATGCACACCAGGTAATATTATGCAACCATAAAACATAGCCCATTCCAGCCATAATTCATTGCTTCTTGACCTTTGTTCTCATGCAGCACCTTGTCTGCTCACTGCTCTGCCTTCCTTTCCTTTCTCTCTCTCTCTTCCTTTCTTCTTGTGAACAGCTTGTCATGAACTTTGAGCTGTTGATTTTTTCTGTTCACTTTCTAGGTAGCCTGCCTACGCTTGTGATGGCGATGGTTTCCTTGCCCTCAGGGTCAAACCCTGCTTTCCTCACTATGAGATCTAACCTAGATGACTTGCTCCTTCCTACCTTTCTTATCTCATCTTGTGCTGCTCTTTCCTGCCCTCCGCATTCTGGCCACCCTGCCCTTCTTCCTTTCTTTGAGTGTGCCACACTCATCCCTGCCTCAGGGCTTTTGCATTTGCTAGGCCTTCTGCCTGGAATGTTCTTTCTGAGTCTTCCAAGACCAATCCCTGCGAGTCTCTGAGATTTCAGCTCAGATCCCATCTCCTTAGAGAGACCTTCCCAACCACACCATCCCAAAGTGGCCCACCTCCCCTCCTCTCCCTGCTTCACCCTTGCTGGTCGCTCTGTCACCTCTCCCCATTTTGTTTTCTTCATAGCACTCATTAGTATCTAATATCTTCTGTATTTGTTGATGTCTTCATTGTCTGAATGGCTCCCTGAAGCTGGGGCTCTCCCTACTTTGTTTGCTGCCATATCCCCAGGACCTAGAACTGTGTGGAACACCGTAAATGCCCAATCAATATTTGTTAAGGAATCAATGCCTTCCTGCTTTCTGTGGCTTCTCATGCCATCTCTTCCACTTCCTCTCCTCAACCCCACTCCCTCATAGTCTTGGTGCCAGCTACCACTGCTAATGTCCATGTCATGTCATCATTTGTTGATGTGAATTCCTAAGGAATCATCTGGGCTGACAGATCAAGCTGATCCTCTCTCCCCTGTCATAGTTGACTGCCTTGATTTAAGCTCCCACCCCTGACCAAATCCTATGTGGGGTGTGTGTGGGGGGAGCCTGGGGCTTGTGGTGTTGGAACCAGACTCAAGTGGTTTGGATAAGAGCCTGTGAATGAGGCTGCTTCACTGAAAATGATCTATCTAGAAAAACATTAGACTATCAAAGGCCTATAAAAGTGTGGGAAGAAAGGCCCTATCAAGATAGAAAGGGGACAGGAAAGGGAAATTGGGGACAAATTTTGCCTCCTCCATGGTTTTCAACAGGGTCAGCCTTCTTTTAAAGGCGTGCCTCCACTCTGTCCTACTGGGTCCCGGGGCCATTACTAGAAAAGCAAATCAGGGACAAATCAGACTGGGAGCAGAGCGGAATTCACATCTTTTGTGAGCCCAAACACAGACTTGAGTGGGGTCAAGCTTGTGTTGTGAGCTCAACACAGACTTGAGCCAGTGCGGTCATTGAGATCTGTGGTTCTGTGTTCTCCACATCGATTCAGTACAATTAGCAAAGGAAACTGGAGTTTAACGGAAGAAGCAATTTCTATTTTGGTGGTTCATAAAAACAACTAAAACTCTGCTTTACCCCGGCCTCTCTCAGACTTCTGACCAGAGGAGGCGCTGTGGTCCGCTTCAGATGAGATCGGCATCTTCTCCCTTTTGTAAGCTCCTACAAAATAAAAACCTCCAGATTCCCAGAAGATAAAAAAAAAAAAATCCATTCTCTCCCTTCCGTTCACATAAGTGCATCCTCACGTATTCACAGGCTTCTGCAGATTTTAATAAGGTCCCCTGTGTGGGTCTCTTCAAATATGGGCAAAATACTCAGAGTGAGAAAATGTCACATCTAATCAAGGGTGCTGTAAAGGCAGCGCCCGTGGCAGGCAGACGGCTCACAAGTGGCTGGAATCAAATCACAGTCTTGGCCTGTTAGTAACCAAAATTGAAAAATCTCATTTCAGGGCTTCATTTTGACAATTTCAATTAAATATTTATGATTTTTTTTTTTAAAGGAAAACTATATTTGAGTCGGGCAAACAGCGTAGCCTGCTAATGGCTATAGACCCTCAGAACTTTTATTTTCTGGAGAGAAAGTGCTAGAGAGACCAACATTCTCCCCATATTCCGCCCCCCCCCCTTTATCCAATGTTTCTTTTAAGCATATATCCTAGACAACACGAGCACGGCTGCCCCTGCCATCCCCTGCAGCCCAAACCCTGTCAGACTCTACGGTCTCTGCCTACATGGCTGTAACCTAGACCTGCAGCCTGGATTTCTTTAGTCCTATGGCTGATGTCAACACTACATGCTTTGGGGGGTGTCTGAGCCACATCCGGGATACCTGGAGGGTTTGGGGTAGGATAACTCATCTTAGGGAGATTTTGCCCATAGAGGATATCTGGAAATGTCCAGAATTTTTTTTTTTTTTTTTTTTTTTTTTTTTTTTTTTTTTTTTTTTTTTTTGGTGTCACAACCGGAGAGAGAAGGGTCCTATTGGCATTTAGTAAGTAGTAGCCAGAGATGCTGCTCTGCACCCGAAAATGCGCAATATGGCACTCTACACCCAAGAATGATCAGGCCCCGGACGTCATTAGTGCCAGGGCTGAGAAACCCCGTGGCAGGGACTCACGTTTCCCCGGTCGCCTCAGGCTATTTGTTCCCTCGGCAGGGCGCACCTTGGACCCTCACTTCTACGGGTTCACTGCAGCTCTGGGTTTCGCTCTTTCTCTGTGTGATGTTGCTGCCGCCATACTGGTATCGCAGAGTGCTGGGAGGGAAATACTGCATTCCTCTTTACCGTCCCTTTGTCCCCTCTTACACAAAGGCCTCTTACTGAAAGCCTTAACATCAAGGATGAAGAGAACAGCAGAGCTCAGTAAAGGGAAGAGATTAATATGTTGACATTCAACTGTCCTTTCAATAAATGGTTTTTCGAAGACATTTCCCTGCTAGGACTTTGCCATGGTTTGTCAAGACCTCTCCTGAGGTCTTGACCTGCCATGTTACTCATCCCCATCTTGTCCTCAACCTGCAGCTGCCAGTCTGCACCTCCCCCCCGCCCCCCCAATTCTTTTCGCTTATTATGCTTTGCTCCCTCCACCCAAACTAAATTTATGATCTATTTCTGCATTTTAAAAACCTCAAAAAGGCTTTCACTAAACCAAAAGCCTCTGATTTCAGCATAAAAACAAACAAAACAAACAAACAAACATTAAAAAAAAAAAAAAACCCTCTCGGAAACTTGTAAACTACAGTTTTTTTCTTGAACATATTCTGGTTCAAAATTTTAGACATGGTGCCCCCTCAAACAAGTCTTTGAGAGAGGAACAAAAGAAAAATATGTTTCCTCCCGAGTCGAGCAAGGGGAGGAGCACATGTATATTTTCTTTTATGTTATATTCTCAGTTTTGTCAAGACAGAAGGGCTGAATAGAAAAGTGATCAAGGGTATTAGAAAGTTCTAGATTTGAACCATGAAACTCCAATATATAACCAATGTGATCATGGCCACATTGTTTGTTCTCCTTGAGGTTTGATTTCCAAACAAGGAGATGACAGCAGTATCTACTGATTAGGGGTTGTAGGATTTAAATGAAGTAATTCATGTAAATACATACAAGTGTATGGCAGGTAGCAAATTTTCAATGAATACTAACTGTAACTATTACACACCTCAAATTTCTGACATCATTACCATTAATTATGGTCCATTATGGACCCAATCCTTTGAGAAATGTGACCAATCGATGACTTAAAAACAAAGAGAAGACAGGCCCACCTTTCCCACAGCTCTGAGGATAAAAGCAATTTCCTTAGTATATAATTTTCACCCTAAGTGTGACCCTCGGACTGTGGTGTGAGTCTCCTCTGGGAATTTGTTGGAAATGCTATATCTCAGGACTCACCATAGAACTACTGAATTAGAATCTGCTCTTTAACAAGATCCCCAGGAGGAAGTGCAGGTTGTATTAAGGTGTAAGAAATGCCAGGGAACTTGGTGTGAAAGATATGGATGTGGCAGCAGAAGACTAGCTTCAGTTGGTTCTGTTTCCATGGGTCTGTGGCTGATCCAGATGACCTATCGGTATCAGTATTCTATTGCTGTGTAACAAATTACCATAAGCTTAGGAGCTTAAAATAATACCCATTTATTATCTCACAGTTCTGAAGGTCAAAAGTCCCACAGAACATGGCTAGGTTCTCCACTCAGGGCATTGCAAAGCTGAAACCAAGTTGCTGGCCAAGCTGAGTCTTCATCTGGACATTCTGGGATGAATCCAATTCCAAGATCACTCAGGTTATTGGTAGAGTTAATTCCTTGTAGGATTAGGGCTGAGCTCCCTGTCATCTTGCCAACTGTCAGTCAGGGTTTCCTTTCAGCTTCTACTTGTCACTCTGTAGCCCTTGCCACGTGACTCCCTCATCTCAGCTACAGAGAACCTCCTTGCATCAACTTTCCTTCATATAAAATCTCTTTGATTTTTCCCTTCTGCTACTTATCAAAACTCTTTGCTTTTTTTCAAGAGCTTTAAGATTAAGTTAGGACAGTCTCATATCGAAAGGTCAAATCTGCACTACCACTTAGCCCAATCACAGGTATAAAGTTCACCATCTTCATATTCCTGGGACAAATGTACCAGGGGGAGGAAATCTAGGGGACATCTTAGAATCCAACATACCATACCAGATGTTATTTTCTGTATGCGTACCTCCCCAAATCCATATGTTGAAGCCCTAAGCCCCAATATGACTATATTTGGAGATGGGGTGATTAAAGTTAAATGATGTTATAATGGTAGCCCCAATCCAATAGTCCTTAGATGAAGAAGAAGAGACCCTGGGAGTGTGTGCCCACAGAGGAAAGGGGATGTGAGGACATAAAGAGAAGGTGTCCATCTCAGAGAGAGATCTCTGGAGAAACCAAACCTGTTGACATCTTAGTCTCAGACTTCCAGCCTCCAGACCTGTGAAAATAAATTTCTGTTGTTTAAGGCACCCAGTCTGTGGCTTTTTTTTTTTTTTTTTAATGGCAACTCTGCCAGACTAATACACCCCATAATCATACCAATGAAAATTAAATTTTTCAAAATCTGAAATTGGGATGGCAAGATCTTTTGATGAAGTTGGAAACACACACATCTATAAGCCAACTTAAACATCTGTGAGTCAGACAGGAGACCAGGATGTGAGGTAAGATGAGATAAAAATCTATTTATGCGATGGTCTATGCACCAGAAAATCACATATACACAATTACTATATACCTTCTAAGGTATATAGTAAGTGTGATGGAAACACAGAGAATGAAAGATTGTCTGCCATGATACTTAGATATTTTGTAGATGGAGCACCACCCGTCTGATGGGCTAAGAAGATCTAATATGGCTTAGAAGGATCAGTAGCCTTTGTGTTCGTATAATTCCTGGTGGATATTTGTAATTGCTTGTTTGCTGACAGATAGTGAAAAATACCAGTCCAAAAGGAATCCTTTGTGGAAAAAAAAGAAAAAGTATCTGAAGGAGTACTACTAAGAGCCAGAGGGAGAGAAAACTGCATTTTTTCTCATCTGAAATTTTACAATAATTCTGAGTAGCTTAATAGTACAGTTTTACAAAAGACAGCAAATATGTATTTTAAAAGATGTGCATGGACATGTTAGACTTAGTTTATTGCTGCTCTTTTCACATTGAACTAGTGATATTAAATTTTGATGACAATGTCCCACAGACATAGTTAACAACCGTCTTCGTGTGGGTACGGTTGGACATATAGTCCAGTAGATAGATGGGTTTTTGTATTTGTTGTCTGTTATCCAGGTGGACTCCATGGAATCTAATCACAGATTTTAAAAAATAGTTTTTTAACTTGTTATTTTTCCAGTTCAAGCATTAATGCTTTTAGAAAAAATAGGCACATCCACAGTCATCTTATTTTGGGAAGCCAAAGTGTAATTAATGACAAACTAAATTCTCTTCTTTGCATTAGAGATGTAACCAAGAGTAAGCAAGGGTATACCAACAGGTCACTTAATCAAACAAATTTCCAGCTAAGAGCCTGAAGTGCATTTCAGAACTCTTGTGAAAGCTGATATAATCAATCACATACATAAATTGGTCAGAGGATTTTTTGTTGCTTTTTTCTTAAACATCTTGAAAAAGAAAAGGATTTGTTTTGAAATTAGCTGTAATGAAGGTGGGCAGGGAATGGCAAAGGTTATGTGCATGAGGTGTGACTAATTTCCAAACCAACTTCTCTCACAAGATAATGACCTTACCCACGGCCATGGGGGTTGCTGTGTCTTTTATGTGTCTTTGAGTCACGTGTTGTGGGTGAACCCATACTTCAAAAACAAAGATTGATGAGAGAGTGTGTTTCTGGGTGTACGATTTCCTCCAAATGGGACTCACATCCTTTCACCATGCAGAGCCCATGGAGAAAACCTGCCTCCCCAGGGAGGTCTCAGAGTGGTCCCCTTGACAGGGACTCCTGGATTTTCCAGTAGATTTTAAAAGACATATGTGGTTCATTTCCAAGGTAGCTTCCAGATTCTCATTGCCTTTCCCCTCTCTCAGTAGCAGCCTCAGTCTTGACCAACATTCATGGCTTGCAGGAGTTTGTAAGTCTCATAACCAGAGCTTCATGCCTATAAACTGAGGACCCTGAATGCAGTCTAAATGTTGCCTAGATTCCATTTTTCTCAGAAGACAAAATCTAGAGATCTCTATATTTGTGAGTTTCTTTTTCTAGAGGAAGTTACAGTTGATATGTGAGCCATTGTTATAGTTCCCACTTCTTTTCTGGCCAACAGCTATGGCTGTAACTTGTAGCTGATACTATTAGCAAGAAGTATGAATGGGTAAGTGAATGAATGAATGAATGAATGAATGAATGAATGAATGCTGGCTGGCAGAAGCCCACAGTATAGACACAAATCACCATTCTCACACCTCCATTCAATAACTTCACTTAATGTTACCCTGGTGAATTTATTAACACCGTTGTCACCATTCCCTTTCAGGCACCAGGCCTTGCAAAAATGAAAAAAAGCTTCTAGTCATGAAAGATTGGGTTTCATCACCTTAAACAGTGTAGAGGACCCCGATAAATTCACAATAGCTTCCAACTGCTAGTTGGTTGGTTGTTTTTTTTTTTTTTTTTTTAAACTTCCGTGGCATTTATACAAAGCTTTGGGTTCTGTATGTGATAGAGCATTTTTCCTACTTTCTGTTTTTGTTTTTTGTTTTGTTTTGCTTTGTTTTGTTTTACTTCTGATAAAATTTGCCCATTTTTAGGACTTGTGTGCTTATGCTGTAAGAAGTTTGTGTGGTAAACCCTATGCATGTTAGCTTTATCATTTGTTACAATAAATAGAAAAAGAAATAAGATATTTTTGTTCCTACTATTCTCTATCTGTACAAGACACATGGGTTTACTCCATGAGTATCTCTCTCCCCTTCTCAGCCACATAGAAAATTTGTGACACATTGCCCACAAAAGCAAGATCTAGGGTACTAAGAATCTCTTACTTGCCATCTTTGTGGACAATTGTTAACCTAGAAGAGGGAGCTTAAAGGTAGTAGGATTCAGTTTGACCTGATGGAAGTCAGGTTTCAGAAATGGAGGGCAGATCCTTCCCACCCAGGCAGGGGTCCCTTGCAGCCATGCATGTAACCACAGCTCTTGTACAAGGCAATGACACTGACCCTGCAACCAGAGTTTACTTAAGGTGAAAACTCAAAACTAAACTTCAAGGAAATGAAAGCCCATCACAAGTGAGACAAAAAGAAAAAAAGAAACAGAGGGAGCTCATGTGGATAGAAACTGTCAAGTTTCCCATTGCTTATACTTGTCAGAATCATATCAGAAGTCCCCACCCACCTACCCTCCTTCCCTCCTTCCCAAAGTGTTACTGAGAGCAGCCTGTGCAGAAACAATGGGAACTTGTACATAAGAGAGGACTGTGGAGCTAGCTCTGCCAGAATGGTCTCAAACACAGTAGACAATTTGCCTAGCTCTGCTCAGTACAACTATTTCCCTTAACTCACTCTTTTTAGAGTTAGGTTTCAGCACCTGGCAAGTGACATTTAACTTTACCTTCTTGAAAGGGCACACACAGACTATTGCCATCCAATCCCCAAGCTTCTTTCAGGACTTGAACTCATGTAAGAACAAAGGGCAAGCCACATAGCACTTTACCTACCCTCCTCCCACACATGGAAACCTAGCTCAATCTGGGCAGTCTTTTGAGAGTACCTTACTTAAAAGTCTCAGTGCCAAAGGTATCTATTCCCCAGAACTCCAAAAGAATGTAAGCACAATGAAAGCTCCTTGTGAGCATAATACTTCACATTTATAGAGCACTTACATTGTGCCAGGACCTGTGCTAAGGAATGGACAAGGGTGAGGCCATTTAATCCTCATTTGAACACTGTAATGTAGAGGAAACCGAGGCACAGAGAGGTTAAGTGAGTTGCCCAAGATCACTCAGCTGTTAAATGGAGAAACCAGGCAACTTGAGCTTATGCTCTTGGGCATATTCCACAGGATCCATGTAAATACTGATATAAGGGTGTGTGTGTGTGTTTCCAATGTGTACATGAGAGGGTTTGGGTACTAGAGGTGACCCAAGAGCAGAATGAAGTAGAAAAAGAAGAGCAATATCCTAAGAGCCTTGGAACAACTCTTAATGGATACGCCTTCCATGGATAGTCTACGGGACCTTTGAAACCAAACATCAACAGCAGACGGCTGGCGGGATGTATAACAATTTCTCACTCTGTCTCAATGACAATTTGAGGAGACCAATTCAATAGACATCAGTTACCAATTATTGAGGTTTCTAAGGAATTTACTGGGAAAGTTGTGAATTATAGTAAAAAGTATGCTCTAGCCCTTTTGGGTCCCCAAACTTGCTTTTTCCAGCTTTGTTCCGAGAGGGGACAGGAGTGGCAGGTGGGATAAGACAAACAGGGGAGTAAAGAAGGTTAAGAAAACTCCCAAACTTGCAAAGAAGCTCTTCATCTTACACTATCTTAGAAAAGAACTTTAACTATCCTGTTTTGATTTTCCTTTCCACCATGATCTCTATTGTTACTGGGACTTCACAGACAACATGGGAAGGTTATTAAGACAAGAGTCCTTCTTCAGAAAGTAGCTCCTTTTGAAACCTTATTAGGGAATTTAAGATACACCACCCAACAGCAGTCTTGTGGATTTGCAAGGCTATTACTTTGTAGATTCAATGCCTTTTCTCTCCTTTTTCTCCATAGAACTTCCACTAACACAAGGAGCATCCTATGTGGGTAGAAATTTAAAAGATGAAAACAGTTTTTAGTATTATATTTTTATTAATATAAGCCCAGTAAACATTACTGCTAGAAGACCTTAGACATCTTTTTATTTTTCTTGAACAAGGAAAACAAGATTCTGAATATCTCCCAAACCACATGCTGTTTCAAAGTTTGATCCCACTCCGAATCTCACTTTATTTCTTACCTTGACTATGTATTTTATACAACCCCATTTGCTCAAGATGGCAATACACCATTCAACATGAGAAAGGTCATTCAGAAGCTCTCACTGAACTAGCATTCTTTATTCTAGTGTCTTTATAAAGAGACTCCCCTTACCTCCCATATCATTAAAAAAAAAAAAAAAAATGTATGACCCTTTTGGCCAAACTTAAATGTTGGTAGAATCCTACTTTGCTTTCAAAACACAGTGCTAGAGATAGTTCAAATTGTATATAATGCAGTTGCTTAACTGCATGGATTAGTAGGTCCTCTTACTGAGGAGAACTGAGATAAAAAAAGCAAAAGTAGAAGCTGATGGCCAGTGTGACGCCACAGTGGTGGCTATAGGCTCTGCCAGGATAGAAAGCTTGCCTGTTGTATTTACTACAGTGAGCCCATGGTTAATAGAGTATATGGTAAGTGGTGGGCATTCAACACATTTTGGCTAAATAAATTAACAAAAGGGTAATAGGAGATTGTGTGTGTTGGTGGGGGACGGAGTTCCTCATACATTTCTACATGTTCCAGCTACCATGTTTCCCCAATGTGTTCTTGGCTCATGGAATATCTGACATTGCTGAATAAATAACATTTTGTTAAAGCATGGAACTGAGAAGAGATCATTGAATGCTTAAAACGCATGAAGGTACTCATGTGCACAGTGAAAGGAGAAGTAAAGCTGGCTGCTTTCCTATCTTATCAATACAGTGAACAGCCCCTCTCTCTCTCTAAAAAAGGGGATGCCTGGGTGGCTCCATCAGTTAAGTGTCTGACCGCTGATTTTAGCTCAGGTCATGATCTCAGGATCATGAGATCAAACCCCACGTCAGGGTTCATGCTAGGTGTGGAGCCTGCTTAGGATTCTCTCTCTTCCTCTCCTTCTGCCTCTCCCTACCCCACTCCCCTGAATACTGTGAGCCTCATATTACCCTTGAAGGGTACCTCCTACTTCTCAAGGTTGCTGTCTCCAAGCCTTAGGTTATTTTTCTGTGAAATGTCAGTCATTCTGGTTAAAGGCGGTAAATGAGGAAAGGTGCCATTTATGGATCAGAAACTTGGGGGATAGACAGAAACAGAAATGATTTGTTGGCAGAAAAATCACAATATGGACTGGCAGTCCCAAATTGTGCCGTGAGTATTAAGGCAGCTCAAATCCTTCACAATGGAGAGGCAACAGGGCTGGGTCAATTGATGATCTGTGAGATAATTAATCAAAGGACAGCTGAAGAGCTTTGCCAGTTGATCTCCATCCCCACTCATTTCTCCTTATTCAGCAGTTGGCCATGATTCTGTCCCCCCCCCCCATTATATCTAGAAGAATGATCTCTAAACAAAGTGAGGACTCTGTCTTGAGGATGAACAGTGAACACGGGGGCAAGAAAGAAAAGCTGATTTCAACTCTGAATTTGGATATAAAATAGAAAGGCAGCTCTTCTTTGAAGCACAGGGTATTAAAGCACATTGCCTCATAAATTTGGTAACCATAAGTGGCGGTACCATGCCCTTGGCCCATCCTTAGAGAAGGCTAAATTCTGCCATTCTTTGTCCACTGACAAAGCTGTCCCTGTGACAGCTGAGTTCCCCTGCAGACATAATACTTCATATCATGTTGAGAAAAACCCATATCGTCTGCCTATATTAATTACTCCAGCCTGCAGTTTTATAAAATTAAGTAGATAACCATGAATCACTAAAGATTTTAGAGGCAAAAATCATAAATAAAAAAATTAAAATCTGGAGCTAAAACATTCTAGTTAGAAAGGAAGAAATAAAAATATGCCAAACACCTGTTTGAAGGATATGGGTTATAAACATTGATTTATTTTGGACAATAAAAATTTACGTATAAATGCATTAAAAATATATGGCTAAACATGAGATAACTAGAAATAAGATGTGGAGCTTCCAAAACCACTGGTTTAAAGCAAAGCAAAGCACAACACAAAACCAGGAAAGGAACAAAGGAAATTCAGTCCATCCAGTGACAGGAATGAGAAGATCACAGCAGACAGAAAAGAAAAGAAAATGATAGGAATAAGATCAACTATACATGTAGTCAGAATATAAGTAAAAGACTTGGATTCCCCCATCAAAAGACAAAAATTTTCAGGTCAGGGCTTTAAAAGAAAAAAAAAAATCCAGGTAAGGAAAATACTTTCAAATCAAACTTAAAATACTTTTAAGTTTGATTTGAAAGGATTGAGAGATAATGGAGCTTTACAAACATATATCAAGATGAAGAGGGAATTCAAAAGGAAGAAATATAAATGGTCTATAAACATATGAAAAGATATCCAAACTCGAGTAAGAATAAAAAGATGAATTTAAGGGTGCCTGGGTGGCTCAGTGGGTTAAGCCTCTGCCTTCCAATTAGGTCATGATCTCGGAGTTCTGGGATGGAACCCTGCATCAGGCTCTCTGCTCAGCAGGGAGCCTGCTTCCCCTCTCTCTCTGCCTGCTGCTCTGCCTACTTGTGATCTCTCTCTGTCAAATAAATAAATAAAATCTTAAAAAAAAAAAAAGAAGATGAATTTAAATGATCGTGAGATACCATTTGCCACCTGTAATGAGATAGACAAAATATTTAACAATTGATAGCCAGAGTTGGTGAGGAGGTAGATCGCTCAGAATTCTCCAAGCTATGGAGAGCTATAGGGAGAAATCACAAAAATGGTACAGTCCTACTAACTAACCTCCAAGATGAAGACTGGAGGGACTGGACCACAGGTTGTGTCAACAAGTCATGTCACCATTAAGGGTGGAAATCCAGACCCACCTCTGATTCTTCCTTATTATTTTTTCTCTAGTACAATTCTCCTTGCTAGAGTGTGCTTCCATTCTTCCATCTGCTTTATGACTTCATAACATGAAATGAAATAGTATATGTAAAAGGTTTTGCAGAATAAAAAAATCTATACAATGTATGGCATTATCATTTTTATAATAACATTTATTGATATGTGCCCAAAAGAAGCACAGAAAACATGCAAATGTGTAAAATTCAACAAAATCTGGTTACTGCCCCCTGAATGTTTTTATTCTGCCTCAAAATTTACAAAAACAAAAAACAAAAAACAAAAAAAACTTTAAAGGAAGTGCATTCAGCAACCTTTGATAGATCCAAATATATGGTCAGCTTGTTTTCTTTATAGAAATGCAACAAGATGTTCCCCTGCTCCCCTACAGCTGTGCCTGTCTAAAGCATTCACAATCACTGGGCTTCTTAGAGATCCCACTTAGGAGAAACCAAAGAAAGTGCTTTTAGCAGCTGGGTCCCAAGCCCAGGCCACAGGTCTCAGCATAGCTTGTCAACCCTGAAGTGGGAGGCAGGGACTCGGGATTTTGGTTATACCTTCCATTGTCTGCCTTTTACTGTCACAGCCACTGTTGTTGTTAAGGGTGACATCCGAGCAGGCTTCTGACTCTGGGGAGAGAGAGAGAAGATTTCCACAATCCAGGAATGACAGGCTTTCTCAGAGGGAAGGAAAGTTTCTCTTTCTCTAAGACCTTTGGTATCATCTTCAAAAGTCAGCTCTTCCACAGAAAATTTCCATTGACCTAAGACATTCTTTTTGAGAGTCCTCACTCTATAAATCAAACAATAATAAAACAGTATTGGACAGATATAAATATACTTCAGGAGTAAAGATACTAACTAGGTTGGCATTCTGGTCTACCTATCATTAGATCTGCAACATTTTGTAAGTTATTTCTTTTTTTCTTTTCTTAGTAACTTTCAAACCTTCAATGCAGTATTATCAACTACGGTTACACGTAACGTTACACACCCATGACTTGCCTCTGGCAACCACCAATATGTCTTCTCTATCTATGAGCTGGGTGTTCATTGTTCCTTTTGTTCTTGTTTTAGATAGAAATGAGGTCATATGGTATTTAGTTTTTTCCTGTCTGATTTATTTCACTTAAATAATGTTTTTAAGTTCCATCCATGTTGTCACATGGGTTTCATTCTTTCTTATGACTGATTGGTATTCTACTGCCTAAGTGTGTATATACACGTATATATACATATATGTGTGTGTGTGTATATACACACACATACCCATCTTCTTGATTCATTTCTTCACCGATGGATACTCGGGTTGCCCTTATGTCTTGACTATTGTAAGCAATGTTGCAGTAAATACAAGGGTGGATATATCTTTTGGAATTAGTGTTTTCTTTGGATAAATATCCAGAATTGAAATTGCTACATGTGGTAGTTATATATTTCATTTTTTGAGGAACTTCAAAACCTGTTTTCCTGTATTGGCTGCACCAATTTACACCCCACAAACAGTACTTCTGTGTTCCATTTTTGCCACATCCTCACCAACACTTGTTGTTTCTTGTCTTTTTAATAATAGTTATTCAATTCAGGGGTTAGGTGATACCTCATTGTGGTTTTGATTTGCATCTCCTTTATGATTAGTAATGATGTTGAGCATCTTTCATGTCCCTGTTGACTCTTTGTATGTCTTCTTTGGAAAAATGTCCTCTGCCCATTTTTAAATTGTTTTAATTGCTATTGAATTGTATGAATTCTTTATATATTTTGGATTTCAGATACAGGATTTGCAAGTATTTTCTCCCACTCAGTAGGTTGCTTTTTCTTTTTGTTGATGGTTTCCTTTACTGTGCAGAAACTTTTTAGTTTGATGTAGTCCCAGTTGTTTATTTTTTTCTTTTGTTGCCTTTGCTTTTAGAATCAGATCCAAAAATGCATCGCCAAGACCAATGACAAGGAGTTTACTGCGTATGTTGTTGCCTATGAGTTTTACGGTTTCAGGTCAAGTTTTTAATCCATTTTGATTTAATTTTTGTGTATAGTATGAGGGTATTCTAGTTTCATTCTTGTGTATATGGCCATGCATTTTTCCCAGCACTAGTTAATGAATTTATTTATTGGTTTTTTATATTTGCAATGAGATAGTAATAGTACTTACCCAAATGTTTGTTATGAGCATCAGATGAGACAGGGCTGTATTTTACAGGACTATATTTCACATAGTCCTGGTTTGTGACATTGTTTGGTAAACAGCAGCACTGGTTTTTGTGATTGTCTCATTCATACTCTATTATCCTTTCACTTCCATTCAGGCAGAGGCATCATTTCAGGAGCACACAATGTTAACAAATGAAAGCAGTAGGCAAGATAACATTTGGCCACCCAGGAGGAAAGACCAGATGGCCTAGGTTGCATTTACAGACACGCACCAGGAGAAGCTGGGCCACTGTGAGTAAAAGAGTTTGAAAATTCACTATAGTAATCAGGAACTAGAGAACAAGCTTAGTGTACCTACCACCTGCTTTTGGGTCAGCTGAGGGGACATAGCTGGGAATCAGATTGAAATTGGAATCAACCTAGCTTCCCAAGACTTTTTCAAACTAATCTAGAAGTAAGAGAATAACCCTTCCTTTCTGATAGGCCAATTCAAGTTCAGATTCATGGCACAAAATTATACAGCTTGCAAGTTCTGCTGGAAACAAGTTTGTGAATGAAGACTTCTCATCCTTTTCCTGACCTGTTTCCTACCCTAAAAAAAAAATCATGGTTCAGAGTTCCACTATGGCCTAGGATGTAGGAAACTAGAGATAGTATCCCTGCTAACCTAACAGCAAGAAAAATCTGAATAAATTACAAAACCATCACTTTTCTTGAACTCCTCAGGTTGCTGAGGTTGTAGGGCAAACAAGGAGCTGGAGATCCAAGGAAGGAGAGGCTCCTCCAAGGAAAGATGGGCTAAGAGTTTGGCTCATTTGTGGCAGATGATGAAATGAAGATATTGAGTACCATACAAGCAGGTATAAAGAACTCAGCTTATATTTTTAACAGATTGTCAAAGATTATGCTAGGGCAACCATGATAGCATATAGCACATGGGATACTCAGACATTTAAGATATTTTCCTCCACTCACAGGGTTTGTCCATGACTACCCCATCTGCACCCTGCTATCCTACAGAATATAAATTTTAAGCTGCTAGAGGAGAAGCAACAAACCGTGTCACCCCAATGTGCAGGTGAAAACCCATTGCTGTTAGAGAAGGGAAAGAAGCAGTAGCAGCCCCTCTACGCTTGGAGAAGAGCAGGAAATAGTTTGGGACCCAAGATCTGATTCAATTAACATCAGAGGTTTTCTACAGTTGGGAGAAGGGTCTATAACACTAGTCTTGGATGATGGGACCCCAGGAAAGAAACAGACAAAACCAACTGCATCAAAATTTTCCCTATGTGGCTGTTCTGAGCATATAGAATCATGAAATGGTACTGTAAGGGAAGTGGTTGACTTCATAGGGTATCCTCCAGAAATACAACAACAATTTATGTTAATGGAACACTGTTCTCATAGTTGGCTTCTTTATATCCATCTAGGCAGCAAATCCTTTGTGGCGAGAATTCTAATTTCATCTTAGGTAAGAAAATTTGGTGACATATTCTCCAAAGAATTTTAGAATTGAGGCTTCCATATTATGTAATAAACCACAGCTTCTCAAATTTCTATAGAAAGTTTCTTTCAAAGTTCTAAGTATCTTATATTTACTTTATTTTTTTTATTAGTGCTGAAAACATCTGATTCAAATTAGAACAATGGACACATCACCATTTACCATGTGTGAAAGCTAAACCATAGATGGAGATGGGTCCTTAACTGTTTCTCAAACTCAGTTAAAGAAAATGACCACATTTAGAAGAAAAGATGGTGGAGGCTTGGAATGTGCTGAAAAACTTCTAGAAGGAATTGGCATCATGTACGTAATAGAGATCCATAGAATACAACCTTTTTCACCAGAAGCCATTTGTTTTTAAACACTCTCATTAATTTTATCTTCTGAAAAGAACTTGGCCATCAAATTTATATCAAATACCGGAAGGCTGTCTTTCGGTTTTGAAAGGTGTCTGAGTCACTTAAGAATCACAGAGTTCTGTGCTTGAGGAAGACCTTCTTTGGTGTTGAAAGATGTCTGAGTCATTTAGGATATGTAGAAAGATGGCTCCCTGCCAGCTCCTGGGTTATCTAACATCTGAGCAGCCCAAAGTTCATGTTGGCTGTTTGCATTAATCACCATAATTTGACTAACAAGCCCGAAGTGACAACTCAGCATCAGCAGGGCACTAGGGCCACAAACTGAACAAAGACAAGAAGAAAAAGGAAGAGTGGGGAGGCAGAAATCCCCATGGTAAGTTGAGAATTTCCAAAGTGCCAGTAAAGGCATCAGCAATTTAAGCAGAAAGAGATCATGAAGGGAAGCCCAGGTGGGAAGAGGACAATTTCAACTTCCTTGCTCCCTAATCATGTTTTCAGTTCTATCAATCCAGTTTCTGACTTTTGGCTGTGGCTCTGTGTATGGTAAAGCAATGGACTCAGGGTACCCTGGATTCCCTTGCCATGCTGATCAAGAATTCAAGCTGGGCACTTTTGATTTCCAGCTGTCAGATTTTGTAATTTTCTGTACAAAATATAAGCTTCTATATCCAAGACCTGAGAAAGAATGGAATTTTGGGGGGCACCTTGGTGGCTCAGATGTTAAGCATCTGCCTTTGGCTCAGGTCATGATCCCGGGGTCCTGGGATCGATAGAGCCCTGTGTTGGGCTTACTGGTCAGCAGGAAGCCTGCTTCTCCCTCTGCCCCTTCCCCCTGCTTGTGTTCCCTCTTCTCTCGTGTCTCTCTCTGTGTCAAATAAATAAATAAAATCTTCAAAAAAAAAAAACCAGAATTTTTAGAATTTGGCAGAATATGGATTTTACAGTTTAAATTTACAAGGAAACTGAAGGTATCTTCACACATAACCAGACTAAGGCACAGAAGAAAATGACCTTATTTAACACAGATTACTTCATTCTTAAGTCAAGCAGTACATTTTAGTTTCTTAAAGTCAAGCAATCTGTTGGCTTCCTTCCTGGATAGGACTCTTAACTTGCCCCTGGTTTTTCAACTCGGTCTCTTTCAGTTTGCTTGAAGTACATTATTCTGCCAAGTATTAAGGCTGTACTTTTTAATGAAGTATGCTTCTTTCCTCCTTTTGTATGGGCAACCCAACCTACCGGTCAAGTGAGCACATTTCCTTCCACAATCGAGTACTTTTTTCAAAAATCTCTACCATTTCCTGAACTGAGCTCCACAGAATACGAATTTGTGCAAATCCTTTTAAAGCAAACATAAATAAGAAGCAGGGCTCCTCAGAACCTCTTGTGTGCCTTGCAAATTTCCAGGAACAAATACTGCAGGCATGGTTTCCCAAACTTATCTGACAAAGGAGCCCTTTTAATTTTCTCACTTGCAATACTTATTGCTCCATATAAAACAGTGGATATTTCTGTCAACCTCATAAGTTAGTTTCCCCTCCCAATGACAAGAGAATCTACATCCTCCTGCTTGACAAACCCACCATCGTACTTCATTCCCTGGTCAAAATTCTACCTCTGACTCTGAGCTCATTTGCAGGACAAGGATAATTGGCAGCCTGAGTCCAGCCCCTCCTGTCTGAATTTACCATCATCTGCATTTCCCCAGGTGCTAAAAAAAGATGCCTCTTTTCACAGAAGAGTGGACTTTCAGAATTGGATTCATTACAGTTATACTTTATGATTATTTCACACATATGGTAACACCAAAAAGAGTGCGCTCTCACATTTCCCCCACGTTAATTCATAGCCCGGGGACGTATAATGTGATCTCCCCACAGACAGTTTGCTTCTTTCTGCTCTACCTTAACAAACCATAATCTTTAAATCCATGCCCCAGAGAATAGCCATAGCACATACTTCACAAAAGATCCCAGCTATTTAATAATAAGATAGAAACAGATATGCCCATCATTTTCTTTCAAGGTATAGGCAGTCTTCTTGTTCATAAATTAAAGCCTGATTTAAAAGAAAACAAGTTTTCTTCATAACTATAAGTCAGCCTGATCATATCCTCACTTTTGATTTCTAAAAACAAAAAAATACAACAATGTACTCCTCTTTCAGTTGCTAATTGAAACTTATTTCAGGGTTTTTTGTTGTTGTTGTTGTTGTTGTTTGTTTGTTTTTAAAGTAGAAATGGATCAGATTTAGAGAGGTATTTATTTTGAGTTAGTCAAAAGATTCTGTACCTGTTTTGGGATAATGTAATTTTTTAAAGTGTGGGTCCTTAGCATTTGGAGGAAAACAAAGATCGCTGGGTATGGGAAGAGGTGACTCTTATTTTCACAGAGACGTCAAAGCTTGAGTCACCCTTGTCATTTTCTTCAGACTCAACTGCTTAAAGCTGAGTCACAGGGGTGGGCTGGAGTGGGGGGTTCAACAGTATTCATCTTATTAAAAGATTGACCATTCTTTATTCCTATACCTCTTAAAGTCATGGTAAGGAATAAATGTGTTGGTATGTGCACAACTATTTGAATAGGGCCTGCTGCATAGTGCTGCCGAGTTACTAAATATAAGTAATAAATGTCAGCTATCATTCCTACTATTACTACTTCTACTACTATACTACTATTATACTAGCTATTAACCACCAATTTTCATCTTTACTGAAGAACTGAAACTGTGTTTCCCAGACACAAGCCTGGAGAATAGACGCTGTTTGCTTTTACTAATATCATCCCAGAGTAAGTGCAACATTTGTAACTTGAGTAATTAGCATCTGGTCTGTTCTTTCCAAATTATGAGTATCTCCCTCTCTCTAGTGCTTGTGCACGATATCTCTCTCATTCTCTCTCTCTCTCATCTTTCTCTCCCTCTTTCTCTCTCTCTCTGGTTTAATTAATGCTAATGCATACTGTCCTACAAGAATTTGCAAGCTGTACTGAGAAATAATGCAGTGTTAGCTTTGTAATTTAGTGCACAGAGCACATTTGTGCAAAAGCTTTGTAAACTGGGCCCGTGGTCAAAAGGAGCAATTAGCACTTTGTTAATATGCAATGATGTACTAATCTGTGCAGTCCCCAAAAGCAATTGTCTGTTCTATTTTGCCCTCATGTGCAAATTTTTTCCAGTGTATACAGCACTGCTCCAAAAATAACACATTGCATGCCTGGTGCTGTAAATTGGGTTCATGACGATGAAGACATAGAAATTAGAAAATATTTGTTGGGGGAAATGTGCATAAGTTTGGCCCTACAATTTCCAGCAAGACAAGGAAGTTGTGCACAGCCTTCAAGGGGAGGGGAGTTTTCTATTCCTCCCTCAGGTTTCACAAGCAGAGTTGTCGTCCTCTTCGGAAAAAGACGATGGGGAGGGCATTTGGTGGAAAAATAAGACCTCACACCAGAATAGTTAACCCAAAATCACACTGATGTCGACTTCGTTAACACTGCAGACTGATTTGCATTTAAACAGACACCATCCGTTTCTTTATTTAAATAGCACGTAGGAACCATAATAACAATCATGCATTCTTTGGACTTCTCAAGATCTTAGTGAAGCACTTGACTGTGTCAGGTTAATAATAAAAATTACAATGTCTTACATTTTTACAGTGATTTGCAGCTCCACCAAGATATTTCAGGTACACCGGCTCATTTGAGTGTCACCACACATCTGTGGGCAGGCATTACTATTACCACTTTGCTGATGTGGGAATGTGGGTTCAGAGAGGTTGGGTGACTTATACAGAGTCACACAGGAGACAGTACTTTGTAGTGGTTCAGAACATGGGCTCTGACGCCAGGCTCCCTGCAGGCAAATTTCTACTCTGCTTCTGTCTGACCGTGTAAACTTGACTTCACACTTCTGAGCTGCAGCTTCCTCATCTATACAATGGGAATGATAATTATAGGACCTGCCTCAAATGGTTGTTTTTTGTCAGGATTAAATGTAAAGCACTTAGAACAGTTCCTGATATGGGAACGCCTGGGTGGCTCAGCCAGTTAAGTGTCTGCCTTTGGCTCAGGTCATGATCCCAGGATCCTAGGGTGGATCCCCACATAGCATTGGGATCCCTGCTCAGTGGAGAGTCGGCTTCTCCCTCTGCCCCTCACCCTGCTCATGCTCTCTCTCTCAAATAAATAAAATCTTTTAAAAAAGAACATTGTCTGCTACTATTATGTGCTATCTAAACATTAGCTCTTGTTATTGCTGTTATACTTACCACTATAATCATTTAGCATAAGTAAGTTACAAAGCTAGGATTTATTCTCAGATGTCGTGAGCGTTCCAAGGATTGGAAGGTATCTAGTAAATGTAACTATCTTTCTTTGTCAAGTACCTATTTCCCAACCAAAAAGTATCAAACATACTTTTAATGATAAAAGAGAGTTCAAAAGCAAATTAATGCTAATGACTTGAGGGAAAACTATTGTATGGAAGATAGCGACAATGGTTCTTTATAGAATAAAGACTAGCACTAACTGGTAATGAGCTGAAACATGATTTTGATCCAGTTTAGAGACACAGTCCTGATAATGGAAAAGAGGTGTTTTGGGGGAATGTTGCAGATTACAGAAATGACTAGAACCCAGGACCTTTCCTTGTATCGGTGGACTTGTGAGATGGCTTTACAACTCCTGCCATCAAGAGGTAGCCTACCATCCCAGCTAGTGGTTCTAGGGTGGCCCTGTGGCTTGCTTTGGCAAATAGAATGTAGTGGAAGTGATGGTTAGGAAAGAGGCCCAGTTCGCCTAGGCTAGCCTGTCAGAGGATGAGAGTGCTTCTCCTGCCCCAGGGGATAGGCAACCATTTACCTCACCAGTACTCGTATTTTGTACTGCAGGTATGTAAGTCCAGAAGAATCACCCAGCTGAGCCCAGGCCAGATGGCTAACCCACCGAAGTATAAGCTAATCAAAACTGTGGTTTCAAGGTGCCAGGTTTGCCGTGGTTTGCTACATGGGGAGACTGTGGCATCGTTAACCCTAAAAATTATTCAAGACAGTATTGGTACCTCCCTTTGGGAACAATTTAGAAAAAAATGATATGGGGTAAGAGAATGAAAGAAGAGGCTTTAGAGGTTTTGTTCCCACACACATGCTTCTCTGAGTTTGTTAAATGGAGGTTTAATCTCCAGCTAAAGGATTATTTTCTGTTCATAAGCAAACAACATAATTTTTAAATATGCATTCAATAAACATTATTGAGTGCCGACTATGTGCTAAATGTTAAGAAAATGAACTGATTACTAAAAATATAAAAGACAAAAATTGTGTCAAACATAACTTTGACTATGTTTGGTTTACTAGATGACATTCAAGACTATGGTTTGTTAAAAGAAATAGATTACATTTCTATAGCAGTCACATAAGTTTAATGACAATGAGTTAACAAATGAGATAAAACAAATGAGTTAAACAATGTTTTTAGAGCATATACTAATAGTTTGCATATCAAAACTATAAAAATATGTATTTGTCAAAAGTTGAAAATCTAGAATCAGACATTCATGCAGATAACAGGCCGTGTCGTCATTTTATTTTCCCCAGTACAGTTTGGTAGAATGTGGCCAGAGCTCTACACTTGACTTTGACCAAAAATGTATGTACCAATTGATATCACCTGTGATACAAATTTGATGCATAAAGTTTGGGGTACCTCATTCTCTTTCTTCTCTTTGGCATTTGGTAACCTTCATTTTATTATTATTCTCATTCTCAAGAAATTCTTCCTCCTTTACTCGTATTCTCCTCTGTATTTGCATACTATGGTTGGGGTCATTGCCCAGCCCCCTTCACTGACATTGGCAATTGTGCTTTTATCAAATCTGGCACCATGCTGGTTTGGGGACCAACCTCCTTATATTCAAGGTGCAGCAGGATGGCATGAAGTCCTCTCAGATGTCTCACTGTTGGTTTCATATGGAAAGGTTAGTGTGTATCATAGTTGCAGAACCAGAACACACTCAAATTTTCAGATTGCCTGGAGCATAAAACATAAGCCACAGTTTTCTCTCATTCATTCATTCATCCACTTGTTCATTCACTCAACAAATGACTGTTGACCCAGGAAAAATGCTGCGCATTGGGAGATACACATGGGAGCCAAGTATTAACTTGAGCTTTGTCCTCATGAAGCTTGCAGTCTCGTGGGAGAGACAGACCTTTGTCAAATAATCACAAAATAACTCCCCCCAAACCCAAGTGTAAAACTGACCCCAAGACTAGTGCCACATTTATAGTTGCCAAGGTCAGAAAGAGCTTTCATGAGGAAATGTCACTTGGGTGTGGTGTATAAACAATGAATTCTGGAACACTGAAAAGAAATTAAAAGAAAAAGTTAATAAATATGTAACAAAAATAATAATAAAGTGAAATAAAGCCCATGTAGATATCAACCAAGAACAGGAGAAGGCACAGTGGAACAGGCAAAGTACAAAGGCCCTGCAGTAGGAAGAGGCATGAAGAGGACATGGGAGGAAAAGGGAGCCAGCACAACTGGGATGGAGGTTAGGATGAAAATGTAGAGGGCTGGAGGAAACAAACTAAGCAGGCCTTGTTGAGGAGTTTACCTTGATTCCAAATGCAAAGGAAAAGCAAAGGAGGATTTAGCAAGGTATCAACATGGGCCGCTATGGAATTCTGAAAAGATTACTTTGGCTGCAGTGGAGGATAAGGACACATTGAACCTCTGTTCCATAAGCTGTCCCCCCAAGAGAGGCCAGACCCAAGCCACAGCTGAGTGTTTAAGACTAGGAAATGAGAAGGAACTGCAGATGAAAAATGGTCTAAGAAAAGACAAAAGCCAAACTTGGATTAGAAAAGACAGTAATCAGTATTTTGCCCACCAGCTGTAAGACCCATCAAAACACTCTGGATGATTTGTTAAAAATGCAGATTTCATAGGCCCCCATCCCACCAGAGTCAGAATCCATGGAGGTGAGACCTGGTAATTGATCTTCGTGTTTTGAGTCATCCGTGACTAAAAATTATATTGCCAAAGTGGACAGGGAAGTTGGAAAATGATGAGGCTGAAAGTATTCAAAATCCCATCCACTCCTCAGCATGAGCTCAGAGCAAATTTTAAAAAGACAAGACAGAGGTGCATTGAAAGAGCTTTAACCTGAGTTCTCTTGCAGGCCAAGTCAGCCCAGCCTCCATGCACCCTGGAGCTGGTCAGAAACACTGCTTTCTGCCTCTTCCTCACCCAGTACCATACCACCAAAGCCCCTTGCAGCAATTAATGCTCAATTCTGGTTTTGTTTTTTGTTTTTTGTTTTAAGTAAAGGTTTTATTTATTTATTTGACAGGGAAAGTGAGAGAGCACAAATGAGGAAGTCACAGAGGGAGAGGGAGAAGCCGGTTCCCCGCTGAGCAAGGAACCAGAAGCAGGGCTCGATGCCAGGACCCTGGGATCATGACCTGAGATGAAGGCAGATGCTTAACCAACTGAGCCATCCAGGCACCCCTGAATGTTGAATTCCAAACTAAGTGTGTACGTCGATTCCTATTTTTCCTTACACACGGTGATATCAAGCATCTTACCTTCATCTCATCCTGCTTTCATTCTGTCAATGGAGACTTGCTCACAATACTTTCAATCAGGGGGTGGCAAATTATAATCCACGTGCCAAATCAGGCCATCCCCTGATTTTGTATGGCCCAGAAGCTAAAACAAAAACAAAACAACAACAACAGAAACCATAAGAAGACTATTTTATGACATAATAAAACTATATGAAATTCAAATGAATATCCACAAATGAAGTTTCATTGGGGTCCACAACCATACTTGTTCATTTATTTATTATCTATGGCTGATTTTGCTCCATACATACACTACAGAAACAGAATTGAATAGTTGTCATAGAAACCCTATGTTCTACAGAGTCTAAAATATTTATTACTTTTTTTTAACAGAAGGTTTCTGACTCATGCTTTAAGCTTGCCTTTTAAGCAATTTGGTCAAATAACTAACAAATTGGCAAGGCCTATGAAGCAAATAACTAATTTTTAATGTAAACAATTGCCCCATCATCAAAATCCTTCATCAGCTTGACTTTTCATATTGAATTTTCTCAGTGCTTGATGTGCCTTTATCCCTGTGTACTAGGACTAACTTACTGTTACTCAGGTGAGTCAGAAAATGTATAACTTTGTAAAGGAGCTAACATAATTTTCAGTCCATAATTATGTATATTGCCTATGCTTCTCCAAAAGTAATATGACAAAACCACCATATAGTCCCTACTCCAATTCTAATTGATTTATCTGAAACAGAAATAATTACTTTTGGCTTAAAACCCACTCTGGGTTAATAGTGTACATTTGAATGATAACATTTTGTGAATATGCAAAATACTTTTGGAAACAGTAAAAATCAGATAATTCACACCAACGACAAGGAAGCTCAGTACAGAATAGCACATTTCTTGGGAGGGAGGATTAACTGAAAAAAAAAAAAAAAATGATGTAAGTTTACTGACTCACCCTGCAAACTATGCCCAGAGAGACACACACTGTTGACAAGACTCTTTTAGTAAAGATACTATAACATATTTAGTAAACATAATGGGGGTTGCCCTTGCAGGAGACCTCATTACAGCTCTTGGCTATATATCTTGGTGGAGAAGTAAGGTGACACTGCTGGGTTTACTGTGAGAAGTATTCAGTTTGTGGATTATTAAGGAGGTGAGAACGAGTAAATAAGTAGGGTTAGTCTGTACAGCACTTTGCAAAATTTGTTCTGTCTTTGATGTTTAGACTGCTAGAGATATTCCTTCCCAGTTTCAGCTAAACCCCAAGGAAATATTTTTAACCTAATTATTATTTTGCTTAGTTTTGGGTTTGATTTCTTCTTTACTTTTTTTTTTTTTTTTTTTTGGTACCAGATGCCACTCTTCATAGCAATAAAATCTTCTAAAGGAGAGGAGAGGAATTGGACTTGAAGAGAGAAATAACAGACTGCTAATAAATAACCTTTGGATGTCACCTTCTCCAGCTTTCTCAGCTCTTAATAGGCCCATGAGAGAGCAGAAAATTTTAAAACCCAGTGGGAAAGGAAATTCAAATTACTTCTACCATGGGCCAGGCCTGACCAATCTAATAAAGAGAGCAACACACGTTTTCTTTCTTTCTTTCTTCTTCAGTGCATACTGTTTTTTCTAATCAATTACTTGTTTATTCCTCGATGACCAATTCAACAAGTATTTACTGATCATCCAAAAGGCACCAGTTTAAATCTCTGGCAGGTCTGCAGAAAGGTGTAAGTAGTGCCTGCTGTATTAGTGAGGGTAGAAAGGATGCTGGAATGTACAATGACAAAGTGTCATTGAATTAACTAATAAAAGTTTCTTTCTTGCTCATGTAAATTTGAGTATAGAACTTGGGTCCTGGACTAACTTCCCTCTTGTCCCTCTGTCATATCATGGGGTGTCAGGGACTTCCACTGTGTTTGCTTCAACAGACTGGCTGATGAGGGGAAAGAAGGTCAAGAATTATATCAGTAGTTCTCCATGAACCAAGCATGGAAGTGGCATGACAACGTGTGCTCCCATTCCACTGGTCAGAGCTTAGTCACTTGGCCACAGGTAATTGTAATGAGAAATGTGAGAAATGTGGTCTAACTCTGGCCAGGAGGAAAAGCAAACGGGTTTAGGAAGGAGTTAGCTAGTCTTGGCCACACCAGCCTTCAGAAAACTTGCTGTCTCCCACATGCCAGCCCTGAAGCACTCAATGCCATCATTAAACTTGCAGGGACTACTCTTTCTTTCACACTTCACACTGCCCAAGGGTCTGCAATCTTCTAGCTTCCTGGGACCATTGCACAGAGGGATAGGAAATGTTAACTTGATTGGGGTCAAGTTAATAGGAGATCAATGGCACTCTAAGCCATTATTTTAATCTTATTAAAATAAGTAATCAACCTCAAGTCCCCTGGATCCTTTGTCTAGTGCACTTGCACTATGCTGCTAGGTTCCAGTCTTGAGTCTTTTGTGCCCCACTGGCATCCTCTTTACCATACAACCAGACTAACGTTCCTATTTAGAACATCCACGCACGAAAACTTAGCCTTAGCCAAAGTGATGCTCTCTGTTGATATGATAAGAAGGTACTATATTCTCTGGTGCATATTTCATCAATGCTCAACTTCTCCCACCTTGACAATCACCTGGTTGCCTTTATTCTCATTATTTGTCATTTATATGACATTGGGTACAGTCAGGGGTATGACCATAGAGTCATTATTTGTCATTTAGGATAATAACCTGATAAATCATTTTCAGCAAGGAGAACAGACCAGAGTTGATCCTTCTGCAACACCTTCCCTGGGATCTTTCCATTGTTAAAAAGCTATGTCATATTTAACCCAGACAAAGGGTCTCTAAAATTATATCCCTCAAATTAAAACCACCATAAGTTATCATTTCAGAGCCACTGGAATTACTAAAATTAAAAAGACAAATTTAAATAGCGAACTTGACAAGGATGTGGATGAACTGGAACTCTCATAAATAGCTGCAGGGAGTGTAAAACCGAATAACCACTTTGAAAAACAATGGGACAATTTATTTAAAGGTTAACATACATCTATCCCTGACCCGAAAATTCCACTTGTAGGTATTTACCCAAGAGAAATGAAGACATATGTACACCAACCCCTCCCCACACACAAAAACATTTTACTGGTGGAACTCCTCTAAGTTCTTCTTTTTTATTTTTTTTAATGTCAGCATACTTTATTTTTATTAATTTAATTTTATGTTTTTGTTATGTTCAGTTAGCCAGCATATAGTACACCATAAGTTTTTGTTACAATGTTCAACAATTCATTATTCTTTATAGTTACTGAGAACCAAATTCTTTTCATTTTTGTCTGTTAAATTTACTAAATTAGAAATTAAAACCAAGAAATTTTAAAATATTTATTCATTCACTTAAAAGCAACAACTCATTACTTAACCTAAATACCATATTTTTACAAAAAAAATCCTCTATTCTTCAAAATTAAAAAAAATCAGTGTTAAAGTGACACTATTTTGTATTTTTCCAATTATTCTAATATCTGGCTTCATAGGAGACAGCTGGATTCTCTTATCTGCTTCCACATTCAATCTGTTGTGATAATACATACCAGGCAGTCTCTGAAACACTCTGCTGTATGTTTAAGAGAGAATGAGAATGCAAAAGTCAAATAACGTCATTCTTATGAAAATAATTTTAGACCAGGAGCTCTCCTAAATAGGTCTCAGAAACCTCTAGGCCACTCTGAGCCACTCTTTGAAAACTACTACTAGAAGACTTTTCCACCTAGCCACAGGTTTAAGAATGGTGTATTGCATTATTTCTTATAATAGGAAAAAGTTGGAAACAATAGAAATGTGTATTTAATAGAGGATGGATACATTTCATATGCACAATACTAAATAGCTTTTCAACTAGATAAAGTTACAGGTATCAACCTAATAAACCTCAGAAATAGTACTTTCTAAAGAGACAGGTAGAAGAAAAACATGTAGTATGAGACTATTTTTATAAAGTAAAAAAAATGAAGGAGTATTCTAAATGTTATTTACTATATACAAATATACTAAAAATTCATATAAGTTGCATGGAAATTATAAACTCTGATTTCTGAGTAATGATTCCCTTTGGATAAGAGAGGGAAGGTGGGAGAGAAATGAGAGTAGAAAGCAGTACCCAGGGGGTACTTATTTAAAATGTTTAACTTTACAATTCTAAAGCAAATGTGGCAAACAGCTAAGATTTGACAAAGCTGGGTAGTCAATACCTGGGTAATAGTTCTTTTATTTATTATTCTTTTATATAAGATTGAAATATCTCAGAATAATATTTAAAAATATTATGTACAAGAATACAAGAGCTTTGGGGAGTGAGCTAAACAAATGTGTTGATAGTCTATGTTTTAAAGGCTATTTACAATTTTCCTGTTTTGAAGAACTTTCTAAAAATCTCCAAACACTAGAAGAGTTTAGACTCAATTTTCGCACATATTGTTGTTCTTAAAACTTTCCTGAATATGGAGCCATTCTAAATTTTAAAGGATTGTTCCTTTACCCAATGAGGATGCCTATTTATGTTCATCTTATGAAAATTCATTGAATACTCTTCAGAAAGAAAGAAAGAAAGGAAAGAAAGAAAGAGAAAGAAAGAAAGAAAGAAAGAAAGAAAGAAAGAAAGGAAGGAAGGAAGGAAAACTGTGTAAGAAGTGGAAGAGGTACAATGTTGGCATCAGCCAATGGTGCAAGAATAAAGCCTTTATTTATCCCAGCTAGGTTCACAGATGAATGGCAACCAGCAAACACTGATCCTGGGTGTCTGTCCTATAGGAATATATGTACCACTATGTGGGACACATGTACAAGGATGTTTACTGATTTTAGCTATGATTAGCCATTGTCAGGGGAATGGCTAAATGAATTATGGTTAGTCTACAGTGATATATTAACCAGCCTAGATTATAGCAGGTAGTCATCTGAGAAGACAATAGCTTCTCTTTGCATAGTGATCTTGGTTATTCTGGAGGAGTTTTTCTTTCTCAATACTTTTAACATAATTTTATCTAAATTTAAGGAAGAAATTTGATTTTTAATTAGAATTGTCTTAAATGTAAATAATGTTTATGAGAAGCTATCTTAATTTTTTTTTCATTTTTGTAGTTATCATGAGTGAAATGTTTTCCATTCTTAATTTCAGGTATTCAAGCCTAGAATCTATGAGCATGAGAGAGGGAGCCAAGATGGCCATATAGTAGGAGGACCCTAGACTTGTCTCATCCCTCAAATGCCACTAGAATCTATGAGACCTGCAGCTTACTGAAAATATTTTTCATGTATATAGTGCCCCTCCCAAATCTTCTTATTAATTCTATTGATTGTTTTTTTCAATAGAGGTTTGTTACTTTTCTTTGTAGGTTCCTTGGGGCTCAGGTATGTTTGACCAAGGGAAAGTGAAGTGGTCCTGCCTCATGGCCTTCAGTTTAACAGCTAGCCCCTGCTGAGATACCTAGATGAAGGAACATTCCCGCTTTCCACTCTCCTTATTTCCTTTTCAATACCCGGTCCTTCTGTTCAGTTCCTTCTTGACCTCTTGGGGACTAGGAATACCTAGCACTCTCATGGAAGGCCAGTGATGACCTTCTTCCTGGAGTTTGCCAACCTCCAGAAGGAAAATTCTTGCCTGGGGATCCACAAAGGAGATAACCCAGACAACAAGGAAGAGAGTCCCCACATCAATTTTCCCCATAGGGTCTCACCACCCATCCAGCTATCTGAGTCAAGCAGGGGTAAACAGTGGAATTGGTAGGAATGTTGAAGAGTTACACTTGGTTACATGTTCACTGAATCCCTTTCTTCAGATTTCTAGATTATAAGGCCTAATACATTCAATATTACTTTTTAAGGATACTGTTGAGAGATATATTTATGGCTTTATCCTGGCTCAGGTACATAGAGACTTGGCTTCCACATTCCCCTACTCTCATTCTCTATCCAACCATGCACGCACGCACACGCACGCACACACACACGCACACACACACACACACACTTTGGTTAAGTGGAGTCTCACAATGGGAATGCCATTTCATGAATATTTGAGCCACAGGGTTAAAAACCTCTATTCAGTGGAAAGAACTACAGAATAACTGATTAAATTATCCATGCAAGAAGGTACATCATGCATTACTATCGGGGGCTGAAGAGCAAAGTACATAACATGACATGTTAGCTGGCATCCAAAGACAGCTCCAAGTGAGCCACAACTCCCAGTTTTCCAGCCTTGTGTAATCCACTTGGAGACTGAATCTGGGCTAAGCCTGTGACATTCAGCTGATAGAATGCAGGCCAAGTGATACCAGGATGGTTCTAAGATCTAAACCTATAAGAACGCCTAACAGCCTTGAGCCACAGAGTAAAATGTCCAGCTACTTTGCTGGAGAGACCATGTGGAGACATCAGATGTAAAGACCAACTGAAGAGGAGAAAGAGAAAGCCAACAACACCCCGTCTGCCCCCACCAACCAAGACCCCAGCTTAGTTGTCCTTGACAAGATGACAGATTCGTGAGTGACAAATCCTGAACATTCAAGCCCTGTCCACTGGACTACAGTTCCAAGGAGACCTTAGTGAGAACAGCAGAAGAACCGTCTAACAGAGCCTAGGGGAATGAGTGGGGGAAATAACATGCAAATGATATTGGAGGTCAGTCTTTGCTGAGGCTTCAGCTGGCTTCATTCATTCAAATATCCACTCTTTAGAAGGCCAACCCACAGAACGTAAAGAACCACACAATGGTTGTCATTTTAAGCCACGAAGCATTTGGAGTGGTTTGAGTTGCTGTAATACACAACCAAAACACATATTAAGGCAGAAATTTGGGGTGAGGATGGGGACTCTCAAACCCACATGATGACTTATTTCTAGGGCTGGATTTTCTGTTTTGTTCATTAGTTTCATAGCTCTAACCAGACCCTCTGCTGCCTTGTTACACAAACATACCAATCTTAAATTATTACATGGACATTCCTGACTCCCAGGGATTTAAAAATGCTTTTTAAAAAATATTTAAATATTTAAATACGAGCTGCCTTGGAACCTGGAGTGAAGAACACTGATAAAAGCTGCCTTCCGTCTACAGCTCCCCAACACATGTACACACCCACTGCTGAAAGCATGGAGACTTATTTCATTTCTCAGAAGCACGAGGCTTTCTGAATCCAGCCTTCGATCCAGTGAAGTGTTTGTGAAAGAGTAAAATAACACACACTCACACAGGCTCATGAAATCATCATCATAATACAAACCCCTTGGACTTCTTCTTTTTCTTTTTCCTTTCTCTCTCTCTCTCTCTCTCTCTTTTTTTTTTTTTTTTTTTCAGCTGTGAGGCAGCACCTGCCATTAGCTGTGGTGGTTCCTATTTTCATATTGTCTGACAGTAGCAGTTGGATCAGGCTTGAGCCAGTGTGACTGAGAGGCAGGCTCCCTGCTTCCACAAAGCTGAATTTAATAAGATGAGAACAGCATGCCAAGATGGGGAGCTCCCTCCCTAACACTTATCCTGACACCAGCCCCTCAGCGGGGCCGTATTGCCGCGGTAATCTGGGTGAGCCGGACAGAGGGTCCTGCTTACAAGTTCAATATAATGGAACAGCAGGGGGCGAAGGGCTGGCAGAAAAGCTTAGCAAAGTTAAAGCCTATTACTCTATGCTTGAGGAAAAATGAGTCACAAAATATTACACCCAGAGCAAGACTTGAACCTGCCAAATGCAGTAGCAACACACGCTAAGCTTATCCATAATGGTGCATTCATTACGCCATGGTCCAGGGTAATGTGGATTTAAATGTCTTTAACCCGAATGGAAATGTATATGCAAATTTCCCCATAAGCCCATCCCTCCCTCGCTATTCTTTGGCCCTATTTGAATCTAATGGGCAAGGTGACTGCATACTACAGATGTCAAAGAAAATGATGCCTTTTTAATCTGCCTTTAGTGGCAGGAAGAAGGCAAGAAACTGCACCAAAACCGCTCAGCTGCACATTACGGCCTTTGTTGTTTTATGGCTCTTGTGGTGTTCAATTTAAAACTAATGGGAGAAAGAGCAAACAAATGGTCTCTGAGATCAGTCTTCACTGACGCTTGGGCTGGCTTAGTGAATTTGAACACCAACTCCTCACAGAAAGGAGCTCTAACACAAACTAATCAATACTAGTTAATCAAATCAAACTCTTAAGACTTGGAACAAACTTGCCTCACACTTTCAATCAACGGGTGCCCCAGAACCAATCCAGTGCTCCATCCGACTAAAAGGCCATTATGTAGAATCCTGGACATGAAGCGGCTCTAGGACTGGAGTCTTTTGAAAGAACAACAATAGAACCAAGACTTGTCATTCCCACTGCTCCCCCTAGATCAGCTACGACCGGTTCTTATTCCAGCAAATTCACTCAGATCGTCAGATGTGGTGTCAGTGTTGGAGCCACCAGTTCCTAAGCTCTTACCATGGGCCACGTGCTTGGCTGGGTGCCTCCTATCCCTCATCTCTGATCTTTATGTAGTGGGTTGTACAGTTTCTTGCGGTGCTTCATGGCATTTCTGTACCAAGAAATCTCATCTTCTTTATTTATGGCCAGTCGAATCTTCTTCGTAGTTCTCCAGGGGAGAAGCAACATTAAAGTTCAGACTGGGCTAATTGTATTTTTTATTCTCTTCCGGTTTCAACAGCCTCTTTGGTGTGTGGTGTCTGTCCAATATATGTTATCTTTTAGATCTCCTCTCTGTCCCCTTGCGCCTTTTGAAGGTGGTTTCTGGAGCTCATATGCCACATGCCAATAGAGAATGGGGACCATGGATTTGTGTGGTAACTCTCAGATCCCTGGAACGCTCCACCTTGGCATAGCTGGTTGGTCAGCTGCATGGATGGAAGAACAATCATATCTTCACCACCATGTGGAACTTCCTATTGGCTTACTTCTAGAAACTGGTCCTGGCCTATCAATTGTTCATAATGTGCTCACACATGCATCTCAAGGTATATTACAATCCACTGCCTGTCTCTGAAACTTTGTGTCTGCACATCAGGACTGGAAGGAAGATCGGGTGCTGGCCAGGGAGAGAAGCCCACTTTCTTAGGCTAACCTCTCCAATTTTTCCATCAGCCAATGGTGTATTTGTATTCCCACTCTATGAGGACATGGTATAGACATGACTGTGGGGATCTTCCTAGGACCTTAGCTATGTCTAGGGAAGTAGACCATGAAATTGGTGTCGTGGTGTCTCCTATATCTATCAGAACATTTCTATTGTCCTCTTGCTTCATGTGCAGGACCAAGAGTGAGGGAAATGGGAATCTTGGCCTTGATGTCCTCTCTTTATCTTTCTCATCTTTCTTTTGTTCAACACTACCCTGGGCCCAGAAGTGGGGCTTACCCCTTTCTCTTCCTGCCTAGACAGACTCCCTTACTGTCTATGCTGAGTTCTTCTTACACTCTGACTGTCCTAATTTAGATTCCTCAAAAGGAGGCAAAGATTGAAATGGATCTAGTTCATTTGGGAGAGGCAGAGAACACCAAAAGAGGACTGGGAAATGCGAGAGGGAAGGGAAGGCAGTGAGAAACAACATTCTACATCAGTCACCGCTGTGGGCAACTGGACCTTAGTCCCATGGGAAAACTCTGGGTACTGGTCAGAGAACACATTCAGACTTGTTCAATCAAGGGTTAAGGAAGCTGCAGCATTTATATACCAATTCCTGTCACTCACTGACTGAGGACCACTTCATTTGGGATAATGGAACTAGTTTTGTACATGTGTTAAAACTCATAGAATGAAGATATACAGACGGAAAATAAGCCCAGGAAAAGATGCTCATTATCATATGCTGTGAGGGAAATGCAAATTAAAACAATGAGATACTGTTAAACACTTATTAGAATGGCAAAAATCCAAAACACTGACACTACCAAATGCTGACAAGGACGTGGCATAGTACATTCCCACTGCTGGTGAGGACACAAAATGATACAGCTACCTTGGAAGACAGTCTGGTAGTTTCTCATTATACCAAGCACACACTTACCATACAATCCAGCAATAGCACTCCTTGGTATTTACCTAAATGATTTGAACACTTATGTCCGTTGGTATATAAAAACCTGCACACTGATGTTTGTAGCTTATAATTGCCAAAACCTGAAAGCAACCATGATGTCCTTCAAGAGATGAATGGATAAATAAAATGTGGTACACTCTGATAATAAAATATTACTCAGCAATAAAAAGAAATGAGCTGTCAAGCCAAGAAACACATAGAGGAAACTTAAATGCATATTACTAACTGAAAGTCGCCAATCAGAAAAGGTTAAAAGGAAAAGAATTCCAACTCTTCGGCTCAGATCATGATCTCAGGGTCCTGGGATGGAGCCCTGCATTGGGCTTTCTGCTCATCGGGGAGCCTGCTTCTTCTTCTCTCTCTCTCTGCCTGCATCTCTGCCTACTTGTGACCTCTCTCTGTCAAATAAATAAATAAAATCTTAAAAAAAATAATTCAGCTTTAAGATTAGAAGATAATAAATTATTTACCTGTTTTACTTGTTTACTTATTTTATAGGCATTACTCGTTTTCTCTTCTGAGGTGATATGCCTCCCAATACATCCTTGAAAATCCAAGATTACAAAAGAGCATGATTTAAAGAGGTGATAATCATTCCTTGATTTAATAGTTTCAAATTATTGCCTCTGCTACCTTTTCAACCCTGCCAGGAAGACATTACTGCCCTTATTTTCTAGACAAGGAGGCCCTGGCATAGAGAGTTTAAATGACTAACCTCTGTTGGTAGGTGTGGAAATCTGTGAACTGAATGCCGGTCTGCGTGGTCCCAAAGTTTAGGTTCTACTCACAAAACAAAAATACAAATGTTCAAGATCAGTTATTGATAACTCACACAAATGGGTGATACTGTATTTGGAAAGAAACCTCCAAGGTGGAAAAGATAGGAGGGAAAAAGGAAAAGAAAGAGGTGGGAGCCGGGGCAGCAGTCAAAACCCCAACTTCACCTATGTACCACACTTCAGTGAGAAGGAGCTGGAGTGGCACAAGATGGTGTTTTGGGTTTTTTCTCCTAAGTTTTGTTGTTGTTGCTGTTGTTTTCTTTTCTTAACCTAAGGGAGTGATTACCTTAATTCCTAACACTAATGAAAAACATGGTGATTACATTTCTACCCCCACCGGTCCTGCCATGATGTTAAATAATTCAGACATTTTTCTGTATTATTCTTATTCCAAAGAAAAGCATTTCTTCACCCAACCAGTTCCAGTCATGGAGCATCATTGATTTGTCATTGCTTCAACAAGACCAAAGGATCCTAGCAGTGGATTATTTAATTCCAAATGACATTAACAGTTAAATCCTGGCATTTCGCAGAACTGTCATTTTCCTAAAAATTGTTTCATTGACTCTGAAAAACAAACACCCAAACAAAAGCTACTATATCTTGGAACACTGAAAAAAATAAAATTTAATTTAAAAAAAAAACCATTACATCCTTACACCACACACGAAAATAGACTTAAAATGGATGAAGGACCTCAGTGTGAGAAGGGAATCCATCAAAATCCTTGAGGAGAACACAAGCAGCAACCTCTTCAACCTCAGCCGCAGCAACATCTTCATGGGAACATCGCCAAAGGCAAGGGAAGAAAGGGCAAAAATGAACTTTTGGGATTTTATCAAGATCAAAAGCTTTTGCACAGCAAAGGAAACAGTTAACAAAACCAAAAGACAACTGACAGAATGGGAGAAGATATTTGCTAATGACATATCAGATAAAGGGCTAGTGTCCAAAATCTATAAAGAACTTAGCAAACTCAACACCCAAACAAATAATCCAATCAAGAAATGGGCAGAGGACATGAACAGACATTTCTGCAAAGAGGACATCCACATGGCCAACACACACGTGAAAAAGTGCTCCATATCACTCGGCATCAGGGAAATACAAATCAAAACCACAATGAGATATTACCTCACACCAGTCAGAATGGCTAAAATTAACAAGTCAGAAAATGACAGATGCTGGCGAGGATGCGGAGAAAGGGGAACCCTCCTACACTGTTGGTGGGAATGCAAGCTGGTGCAACCACTCTGGAAAACAGCATGGAGGTTCCTCAAAATGTTGAAAATAGAACTACCCTATGACCCAGCAATTACACTACTGGGTATTTACCCTAAAGATACAAACGTAGTGATCCAAAGAGGCACGTGCACCAGAATGTTTATAGCAGCAATGTCCACAATAGCCAAACTATGGAAAGAACCTAGATGTCCATCAACAGATGAATGGATCAAGAAGATGTGGTATATATACACAATGGAATACTATGCAGCCATCAAAAGAAATGAAATCTTGCCATTTGCAACAACATGGATGGAACTAGAGCGTATCATGCTTAGCGAAATAAGTCAAGCAGAGAAAGACAACTATCATATGATCTCCCTGATATGAGGAAGTGGTGATGCAACATGGAGGCTTAAGTGGGTAGAAGAATAAATGAAACAAGATGGGATTGGGAGGGAGACAAACCATAAGTGACTCTTAATCTCACAAAACAAACTGAGGGTTGCCGGGGGGAGGGGGTTTGGGAGAAGGGGGTGGGATTATGGACATTGGGGAGCTTATGTGATTTGGTGAGTGCTGTGAAGTGTGTAAACCTGGTGATTCACAGACCTG
>NC_081558.1:75581724-75618582 GCF_022355385.1 Mustela nigripes | reverse complement strand
TCGTCAAAAAAAATAGTAATAACATTTAGGAGCATGACATATGGGCCAACACATGCTCCATACATGATATGGAGCATTTAATGTGCTCTTCTTCGGTTCCTTCCATAATATACAAAAATGGCATTTTTCTGTGTACAGGGGGCATATTCTAAAATCATTGTGCTTCTTCACCAATGGTCAACAATAATCATATCATAATGGAACACTTTGTGAGTCCATATTTGTTTTAAAGACTTATAAAATTAATGATCTTTTTTTTGAAGAGGATGAGGAGTTATGTCATTTTAATAAGATGCAAATTTGGGAGCACCGTAATTTTTAAAAGAACATAATGATATGAAATCCATGCTCCTTATACTCAAAGATTATTTTATGTATATCAAGGGAATATACACACACAATTACTAATTTTTAAAAATGCTTGTTGAAATTTGAAACCCATTTACCTAATATTTAAAAGAAATTTATACATTGAGGAGACGGTAAAATATTTTAAGCAATGAATAATTTAGTTAGATTTGTGATCTGAAAATATAATAATTATAATAGTAGTAGCAATAGTGATAAAACAACCTAATTCTAATAGCAGTGGATGATGGCTTAGTCATGGCTAAGATATTATGGGATAATTATCAAGAGGCTATTTCACTGAGTCAATAAAAAAGATGCAGAGAATTTAATCAAAGCATAAGTTGAGATGAAGAAGAGGAATGAAATTTGAGAAATATGTAAGCAATAGAGAGAATTTCACAAAGACTGAACCTTGAGGACGTTATGCTAAGTGAAATAATCCAGTCAGAAAAAGACAAATACTATACACTTCCACTGTTAGGTTCTTTTTTTTTTTTCCTAGTCCCTCAATTTCTTTTTTTTTTTTAATATAATTTTTTATTTTTTATAAACATATATTTTTATCCCCAGGGGTACAGGTCTGTGAATCACCAGGTTTACACACTTCACAGCACTCACCAAAGCACATACCCTCCCCAATGTCCATAATACCACCCCCTTCTCCCAAACCCCCTCCCCCCAGCAACCCTCACACTGTTAGGTTCTTAAAATAGTCAAATTCATATAGGCGGAAAGTAGAACAATGATTACCAGGGTTTAGAAGAAGAGGGGAGTAAGGAGATAGTGTTTAAGGGTATAGAGTTTCAATTTTGCAATATGAAAAGATTTCTGGATATGGAGTGGTTGATGGTTATACAACAATATGAAAGTATTTAACATCAAACTATACACTCAAAATGGTTAAGATGTTAATTTTTTGAGTATTTTACCACAATAAAAATTTTTAAATATAGATGGATAGATAGAATAGATATACTTTATGTGAGGTAGCGTGTTTTAAAAAAATCATTTATCCAATCAGGTATTTCCTGACTACCAAGTAGTTTAATTTCAGAGGTCAACAGTACATTTTTTCCTAAGACCACACATACAAATGGGAAGACATATATAGAGATAAGGAAATGCAAATTAAAGAGCTACCTCATACACATGCCTTGATCTCTTGAAACCAAAAGGTGAAATTATTTCCTAGGACTTGGACGGAGAGACGCAGGTTTTAGAATATAGTTACCACTTGAACAACACAGATTTGAACTGCATTTATACAGGGATTTTTGTCAATAAATAGAGTACAGTACTATAAATGTATTTTCTCTTCCTCATGATTTTCTTAATAACACTTTCTTTTCTCTAGCTTACTTTATGGCAAGAATTCAGTATATAATACATATAACACACAAAATATGTTAATTGACTTTATGTTATTGATAGGCTTCTGAGCAATAGTAGGCTACTAATAGTTATGTTTTAGGTGAACAAAGGTTATACACAGATTTTTGACTGCATGAAGGGTCAGTGCCCCCTTACCCTTGCATTGTCTAAGAGTCAACCTTGTATGAGGAGAAAGGGACTTAAACATAGAAAATTCTATAAATGCAACTACTTACTTTAGGAAGTAATCATGCATTTTATCAATAAAATAATGAAATACAGACTAAAAAGTTAAGGTCATCAGTGAACAAACTGCTTTATATCTCGTTTTCAGGGGAAAACAGACATTTAAAATGGGAGATTCTGGACCTCTGCCTAGAAGAGTCTTCAGAAAGAGGTAGATAAGAAAAGTTTTATGATTGTTCCCATTTGTGAGAACCAGAAAGAAAGAATATAAAGAAAAATAGTTACAGAAGAGGAGAGTAAGTAAGAGATAAATAGATCCCTAAACTGTTAGTGGAACACAATGAGTTATGTGACCCTAAATCCATCTCAGAAGCAGTAACTGCAGAAGACTGTAAACAGGGAAAGGAGCAGCAATTTCTCTCTTCCAGTGGCACTTGCTGATAGCAGCATAATAAGGAAACCCATACCAGCTGTGCAGAGCTTTTTGACACAGAGTTTAACAAGCTCTGCCGAGATATTTGTGATGTCTGTCACTCAAGTATGAGGAAAGAGAAGGAAGATTAAGCTTGAGGACTGTGATTTTAAAAGGAGTAAAATGTGGTAGAAACAAATTAAAGGATAGATGTTTTAGGGACATTGATAGTTAATTTTACGTGTCAGCTTGGCTGGGCTCATAACACCCAGTTTCTGGTCAGACATCAGTGTACATGTGTCACCGTGTAGATTTTTTTTAGATGGGATTAATATCTTAATTGTTTGGCTTTGAATATAGCAGATTACCTTTCAATATGGGCTGGCCTTATCCAGTCAGTCAAAGGCTTTAAGAGAAAAGACTAAGGTACCCTGATGAAGAAGGAATTACCTTCTAGACAGCCTCTAGACCAGACACGGCAGCACTAATTTGCCCCTGGGTCTCTAGTCTCCTGGCCTCCCCTGCAAACTTTAGATTTGTCAGTCCTTACAGTCTTCTGAACCAGTTTCTTAAAAATCTCTCTCTTTCTTTCCCTTCCTCTGTGTGTATGTGTGTGTGTGTGCGCCTGAACACATGCAGGTGTGCACACACACACACACACACATATCCTATTGGTTCTGTTCCTCTAGAGAATCTTGACAGTACAAGGACTAAAGATTAAATATTGTTTGAGTCAATGAGGAGGATAAACACTGATCCTAACATTGAAATGTCATTAATTAACCTAAATTACATAGGGCAATATTTGCCACTAGAAGTCTCATGAGACATTCCTCAAACAAATAAACAAAAGAAATAAAAAAGACAGAAAAGGAAAAGGGAAAAAAAGGCATTATGGTTTAATAAATTGAAAGATATTGCTTTGAATATCCTCACTGAAGATTCATAGTTCATATTAGAATACTGTAGGTGCAGGAAACCATGCAGTGAAGACAGTTGTTTGATCCTATTTAACCTAGGACTTCACAAACTCACTTGACTACCAAGTGTGTGTGTGTGTGCACGCGCGCACACACGCATGCGTTTAGTAAATCTGGTAGGGTAGGAAGCATTCAGTGGGACATAGAAGAAAAGGAGAGTGTGTTTGTCAGTTAGGGCTGCCATAACCAAATGCCAGAGACTGGGTGGCTTCAACAACAGAAATTTATTTTCTCACAGTTCTGGAGACTAGAAAGAAGTCCAAGATCAAGGTACCACTAAGGTTGGTTTCCCCTGAGAATTCTCTTCTTGTATTATAGAAGCCTCCTTCTGTAACTGAACTCAAAGGGTTCACCAGTTGGGGGTGCATCAGACTAAATACAACCCAAGGAAGTATTGAAATTGAAGGTCCTCTTATTTCTTATTATGAGTAAGGACACAGATTTCAAAACACTGTCTTTCCATGAGGTTAGCAGAGGAAGCTTTTATACAGTATTAGGGGGCAGGGGCAGGAAGCTTGTACATGAATTAAGGAATTTATGCATATTGTATTATTTGGGCACTTTCGTTCCATTGTGCATGTCGAGCATATCAACATGCTAGTGCATATATCATATGTTAAAAAATAGTAGGAAACCCCACCATGGGAGAGTTTTTAGTATTTTGAGTTAAAGGGAACTTCAGGTCAACGTTGGCAGTGATGTTCAGCACAGGTCTTCAGCTCCAGTTTGACTCAAACTGGCTCATATAAGGGCCTCTCAGGTGAGACACACTTAGCCCATTGTGGCCTTAGCTGAAACTGCGCTCCGTTCCTCCTTTTGTCCCTTTCTCAGCTTCCCTTCTACTGACGGCTTTTAGCCCTCTGATTTGGGTAACTTTCTTTGCATCCTGGCAAACGTTTCTCTTCATATTCCTGCATTGTCTTTTCCTCTGTGACTATACACTCCTGGCACCTCCCTCTTCTTATAAAGATACCGGACAGATTGAAATAGAATCTTACCCTTATGTCCTTATTTAACCCTAATTACCTTCTTGCAGGTCCTACCTTCAAATACAGAAACCTTGGGGGTTAGAGCTTTAAACTATAGATTTTGAGGGGGCACAATTCAGTCCATAATAAAGAGTGACTTTTCTTTGGTCTGACGTGGTTGTTTATTATTGACTAGACTAAATTTTAGCTGATCAGGTTGTAAGCACTAGCTTGGAAGGACAAATTCCACTTATGTAATGTATCTTCAACCATCAAACTCATAGGAACAAAGAGCAAGATGGTGGTTGCCAGGGGCTGGGAGGAGGGTAAAATGTAGAGCTGTTCAGTGAGTACAGAGTTACAGTCACACAAGATGAAAAAGTTCTAGACCTGCTATACAACATTGAACTTATAGTTAACAACACTGCACCATACACTTAGAACTTTGTTGAGAGGGTAGATCTCATGTTTTTACAATAATGAAAAAAAGAATATCTTACTGCATGTAGTGAAAACTGCAAGGTTTATTATTTATTTATTTATTTTTATTATTGCTCCTCTTTGTGATGAAAGAATTTGTCACCAGTAAACCTGCACTATAAAAAATATTTTAAAATGTCCTTCAGTCAGAAAGAAAATAGCAACATATGGAAAATTGTATCTACCTATAGAAGTAAAAAGAACAGAAATGGTAAATATGTAGATAAATCTAAAATATACTTTTCTCTTATAACCTTTGTAAAAGTAAAATTTATTACATGACACATTATACAATTATCCCAGTTAGATCTGTACACATTGGCTTGCAATTATTTCTGCAGAGACCTTTAGTAGTTTACTCCAGAAATAAGTGAATGGTTTAGGGAAATGAATATGTTTTTAATCATGTAACTCCAACACCTAACAGTGGATATATTTTCACATATTCTTAGATATTTGTTGAGTGAAAGGTTAGAGGACTCAATAAGATAGAATTTTTTCTACCTCAAAATGTTTTTTAGTAAATGAAACATTATTTTATTTATTTATCTATCTATCTATCTATCTATTTGTTTGTTTGTTTGTTTGTTTGTTTTCTATTAAAGCCACGCTCTACACTAAAATCTTGGAGAACTGAAATGTGAATTTGTTAAAAGCTATAAAGTGAGCAATAAGAAAGTAGGATTTAATAAATGAATTGTTGATACACAGTATATATTTGTATTTCCTAAACCTTCAGGCTGCCAGGTTTTTATTGTGTTTCTGTCGTCATCAGCAACAGAACAGGAAACATTATCAGAGATGAATTCAAATATTCAAATCAGTTTGGTTACTTGCAAGCTACATTGTGTATCAACATACATACTTTAAGGACTTAGGTATTAGGAGGAACACCTGAGTTTTTATTTTATTTTACCTTTTAAAAAAAAGATTTTATTTATTTATTTGAGAAAAAGCAAGCTGGAGACCGAGGAAGAGGGAGAAGCAGACTCCCTGCTGAGCAGGGAGCATGAGGTGGGACTCCATCCCAGGACCTCAGGATCATGACCTGAGCTGAAAGCAGATGCTTAATGACTGAGCCACCCAAGCTCCTGAAACACCTCAAATTTTAGATGATGAGTCTAGAAACTTTATATAACCTATATTACACAAGGACATTTAGACAATTTTGTAGACAATTTTTAGCAGTAGGAAGATTTTCTTTATAGGTGTAACACACACAATTTTCCTACTGACTTCATTCCATATACTTGGCGGAACGATGTGCAGTGAATAATGAAGATGTGGTTGTTCCTATGGATGATTGATCATATCCCTAAAAATCCTTCCACGTCACAATGGAATACTATGCAGCCATCAAAAGAAATGAAATCTTGCCATTTGCGACAACGTGGATGGAACTAGAGCGTATCATGCTTAGCGAAATAAGTCAAGCAGAGAAAGACAACTATCATATGATCTCCCTGATATGAGGAAGTGGAGATGCAACATGGGGGTTAAGGGGGTAGGAGAAGAATAAATGAAACAAGATGGGATTGGGAGGGAGACAAACCATAAGTGACTCTTAATCTCACAAAACAGAGGGTTGCTGGAGGGAGAAGGGGGATGGGGGTATGGACATTGGGGAGGGTATGTGCTATGGTGAGTGCTGTGAAGTGTATAAACCTGTACCCCTGGGGATAAAAATATATGTTTATAAAAAATAAATTAAAAAAAACTATTACAATATTCATTCTAGTTCAGTGAAAGCTATGCGTGAAAATGGAGAATAACTTGATCAGGTATCAATATCACAGGAAATTCATTACTTGATAGAACAGGACTAGCTTTTGAATAAAAATCCAGTAGATACTTTTAATCAAACTGAAGCAGTTACAAAAGGAATTTAAAAATAATTTGATTTGTTCTAAATCGAAATACTATCTCAAACATGCAGGGGTGCCACACTTTCTTTTTGTCTCTGAAATTCTTTCTGAAACACCCCACCATCCCACTTTCCAATTCCAAAGAAGGTACTTTTACCCATAGCACAAGCTACTTAATCTATTAGGGAATGCATCTGTCTGTGTGTTAATGGCCAGTTTTCTTCTCTGAAACCCAGTAGCTCATGAGCTCGTGAAGACAAGGACAACATCTAGATAGCTGTAGCTTGATACCTAACATGTCTTACATGCTCCCAATCGTTACAAAATGAGTGAATTACACTTCTGTTCATTTGGCCTGAAGCCTAGCCTAGGTTAGGAGACAACACGTGGAATCAGAAGGAGCTGGTATAAAAATACTAATTACCCTGCTCTGTGACTTTTGGCAAATTGCCTAACCTCAGTAATCTTCTGTTTCTTCATTTGTGTTATGTTGACATTAATATTCACCTGTCCAGGATGTTAAGCTAGTAAGTGAGATGTAGTGAGTCAGTTGCTTGGCATTTTATATAGTAAATAGTAAGCGCTCAATAGCGGGTAAGCGGGTTCTCAACAGACACTGCCTGAAGCCATGTTAACATTTAGAATGTATTTGTTCCCACAATCAAACTAGTCTGAGAGGCTAAATATATAATGGTTCTCAATGGTTCTCAAATCTTAGTGTGTGCTAGGATCATCTGAAAAACTTAACAGAACAGATTGCTAGGCCCCAGCTCTACTTTCCAATAAAGTGGGCCTACCGGAGGGTCTAAGAATTTGCATTTCTAACAATTTCCTGGGTGATGCTGATGCTCCTGGGCCTGGGACCACACTTGGAGAAATGATTCCGTTTCCTCCCCTTCCCCTATATCCCCAGCGACTGCACTCTAGAATCACTCGAGAAGCTTTCAAAATTATTGAGGTCTGGATCTCACAGTTTCTGATTTAATAATAGGTCTCTGGCGAGGCCTGGGCATTGGGATTTTTTTTTTTAAGCTTTCTAGATGCTTCTAATGAGAAACTAAGGTTGAGAACCATGGCCCTCGATATATGCCGGTAGAACCTTGCATCTCACAGTGTGGTTCCCTGATCAGCAACATAAGCATCACCAGGGAGCTTGTTAGAGATGCATAAATTCTGACCCCACCCTGACTTAACTAATGAAAGTCCGCATTTTTAGTAAGATCTCCAGAGAATTCCCATGCATGTTAAAGTTTGAAAAGCCCTGAACCAGAGAATCCTCCCTCCCAACTTACATTAGAGAAAGAATCAGCAGATCTCACCTTTGCCCTACTTGAGTTTTCCCTTCCTGAGATACTGGGATTTGGACGGAAGGAGGAACTCATGATCTCACCCCCAAGGCAGTGGTTTTTACTTTCTACTTTGCAGGTGTGAACCTGAGGAGCCTTCTGTCTTTGTCCCCGTTCTTTTCTCCTCCCTGTCTTCCCAGACTCAGTTTCCATCTCCAGACACAGCCTGCATCACACCTATTTATTAATGCTGAGGTTTCAACGGATTCGAGTAAAGACAGGAGGCAGGATCAATGTCTTAGTGGGATTCAGAAAAATGAAACTTTGCTTTAAAAAATAAGGTAGCACCTGGTTCCTCCCTAAATTACCCTAACACAGAGATGTGTTGTGAGATGGTATTAAAATAGAATCCTTACCCACTGCAGGCTGGAAAGTGAAAAGTAACATGGAAGAGATGCCTAATGATTTGGAAAAAGGAAAAGATCCCTAAGTAAAGAAATGATGAGGTGTCCGTGACCAGAGAAACCTGAAATGTGCTAATTGAATGCCCTCAGATGCCATTATCAGTGAAGCCCCTCCGGAGCTAACAGCACAAGCACATCTGAGCAGAAACCTGAGCTAACAGCACAGAGAACTGTCTTGACAGCTTAAGCAGGGTTCAGTGTGCATGAGTCAGCAGGGGAGGGTCCTCGTGCACGCAGTTCATTAGAAATCCTTCACAAACAAGAGGGAAAATCTCTTCCAGCTGAGTGCGCCAGGCATACTCAAAGAGAAGACAAGTTTGGTCTTTAGAAAGAATAATGACCATATTAGGGACATGTGTGTGTACATACATACTCACGTGCACATGCACACATTACAGATCACAACTTTTGTTACTCAAAATGTGTTCTGTGGACCAGTATCAGCATCATCTGCCCCTCCCCCCTCACTGCCCCACCTACTCTTAAGGGTCTACATTTTCATTCTTTTTTCTTTTCTTTTCCTTTTTTTTTTTGGTTTTTGAGAAATCTCCATACTGTTTTCCAGAATGGCAGAACTAGCCTATGATCTAAATACTGCACCACTAAATATTTACCCAAGGAATACAAAAATATTAATTCAAAGGGATACATGCACCCCAACGTTTACAGCAGCATTATCTACAATAGGCAAATTATGGAAACCACCCAAATGTCCATTAACTGATGAATGGATAAAGAAAGTAGATATAGATGATATAGATATAGATATATCAAATTTTTATGCAACTGGGACATATGGTTTTGCATGAGGAACATTTGAATCTATATAACCATGAAGTATGCTTTACTGGAAATTTGTGTGCATAAGAAATCTTGATTAATGGGAACTCAAAGCAAGGAAAAATAAAAGCTGATGTCAAGAATAAACTTTCTTAGACATAACTATCTCTAAGATACATCCTACATTCAGAATATATTCAACAGAGTACATCACAACCCCAGAAAGAGAAGATTATAAGAACTTCATTATTTAAAAGTAAAATGGAATAAAATTTACTTAAAATGTGAGCATGAGTTAGTTTGGGGAGAAAGCAGGATATAACCATCTCCACACCCTCGTACTTATACTGTTTTCACATGAACTATAATTCCTTACCAAAATTTTCAGGTGCAATGTTGGCAAGGAGAGGCAGTGGCAAGATGCTCTGTTAACTTGTAAGTTAACAGAATATGTTATTTAACTAGGCCATGATATTTCTCAAATAGTCAAGTTATACAATATTACCTTGCAAAGCCCATAGGACCTAGAATGATTTTATTCTTCATTATAAGAAGAATCGTGTAATGGCTTGAGTAGGTGAACTGGAGCCAAAACCCACCTTAGTTTGCAGAGGAAGCAGGGAAATGGGAAAGCCAGCCAGGAGCTGATGGAAACATAGGCAGTCAAAATGACATCCATTCCACTGTAAGGACCCTTAGCCATTTGGTCTGTGCAGTGTAATGGAAGATTATTTCAATGCTAAGACTGTTGAGTCCTAACTGGATAGGTAAAGAGCTTCAGGTTCCTAGTAATTTCAATTCCTTCCCTCAGAAGAATGGAAGTCACAACAGTTAACCCAAAAGGAAATTCAGCCAAGCCTGAGATGCTATTGTGGGCCCCTTGACAACATCTAATTCATTAGGCTTCATCGCTGGTAAGACCAAGTGTGCCCACATGAGAATCCATTTCTCTAGCAAATAAAACACATTTAATTATTAGCTTGGTCTAAGGCAGATGGTCCTCTGATTTAAATTTGCTTGATAATTTTAGAAGACATACTTTTAGGCTTAGTTGGAAATAATTATCAAAGTATGCTCTGGGTAAAATATTCCGGATTTGAAAAAAAAAAAAAAAAAAAGAAAAGAAAAGAAATTACTTTGACTCAGGGATTCAGCAAGCAAGTGTCAAGTTTTCTTTTTCATGGTGATGGTGGTGGCAGTGGTTTTCTTTGGAGATTTGGTTTCAGACTCACTTATTAAGCTCTTCATCATCTTCCCCTTTGCTCCCACCCTAGAAGTATTCTTCCTCCAAGACAATAAGTGTTTAACACAACAAACTTGCTGATAAACTAGAAAGAAGAATCTCTTAATTCAGTATTGGGCAAACTGGAAATATTTTACATATTTTGGCAAGAATTGGACTTTTTTCAGAGATCATTTGTAAGCAGGTCTCTTCGATATAAACCTCCCTTAGAATTTAGGGTTTGTGGAAAGTGTGTAACAGTTTCCCTTTCTGTGGCATTCTGTGCAAATTGGTCGTCAGAGTACCACTGTAGAGAGTCATTCACAAAACAGAAGGTGGCATTCTGATTTGACTGGGAAAAATCTCATTTTCCCCCTTCTATCCCAACAAATTATTAGTAGAGTCCACTCTCAATCTCCAAAGTGTCCCAATTGAAAAAAAAAGTGTCCAGATTGGACAATGAATTCTATGGTCACTGTAATGAGAGCTGATGTCTATTGACCACTTACTTGAAGCACTCTGCTAAGCACTGCTATGCAAATTATTTCATCAAATACTCACAACATCTCTCAGAGAGTACATCACCATTGCTTTCAATTTATAGATGAAGAAACTGAGTATAAGAGAACTGCAGTTACATGAATAGTGACTAACAAAACTTAGATCTTAATCCATGAAAAAGATTCTTAAAGTCAGAATGTCTAACCACAACGTTCCATCTAATTAAAACCTGCAGTTAGAACAAGATGCTAGGGAATCATCCTCTTGTTTTAACTGTGTTTGGAAGAAGGTGAGAGTCAAAGAAGGATGGAAAGAAAGGTGGAAGCTTCACAAAGTCAATACTTTTATGTGCAGTGTAGTTTCCACATCCTCTCTTTCTTAGTTGGTATCGTCCAGCTTAGAATATGAGGTCAAAATGTATATTTTCAGGGGGATTTGTACATACCTGTCCATGTCTAAAGCTGTGGGTGGAGAAGAAATCATGAAGAAACAAACAAGAGATGAGGTGGGCAATACATTGTATGGCAGCCCTATCTATAATAAAATATTCATATAAATTCATTTCTGTTTAGGCGCTGCTAATGTTTAATTCTCAGCTTAGTGCATATCTTTTAATATTTCTTGAGATTTAGAAGACAACAAATGTGATAATTTATTTAAACCCTTATAGAAATCAGTAAACCAAGCCCTAGAGGGTGGGAATGAATCCACAGATGAAGATGGCAGCCTCCAAACCAGAGATAATTATGAGATATCATACCAAAGTCTTTTATAAAAGAAGTAGGTAAAGCTATTTCTGGAAAAACAAGGCTTTATTAAGGACGTAGCTTTATCCTAGATTTGAAATACACAGTCAAAAGCTTACCTGGTAGTCTACGTAGAGGAGGAATATTCCAGAAAAAATGTGATCCAACTCATGCAAGCCCTTTGCAAAATAGGGCTAAAAGAAGAAGAGGCCAAGTCTTTCTGCTTCGGGGCAAAATGGCAAGAAGATAGAGGAGAAAAAAGAGAAATATCATAGTTTCTATGATCAGAGACAAGGGCTCTCCCATTTGGTGTCTAACGAGCTCCCACCAACAGGACAGGATTGCCTGGGAGCTAGAGGAGTAGGGAATGTAAAGGAAGAATAAAAACAGCATTTTCTCCTCTCTCTGACCACCAGGAGCCCCCATTGTCTTTCTTCAAGCCAAAATTCAAGGGCTTCTTCGGAGTGCTGTCTGTACCTGGCGCATGGTTCCAGGTATCTAGCTGTCTCCAGATCTAGAACATAAGATACCAGTGTGGGAAAAGTTTGCCTCACTCCTGACTTGGTAGTCTGAGTTCTGGTTTCCCTCCCTCAAACTGCCTGCTGCGATTAACTTTCCAAATTCCTCAGAATTTTCAATGCATTCACTGAGAGACACAGAATGGAGTATTTTACCATCTTGACTAGAACTGGACAAAAAAAGAACATCTTAATTACTGTAAGGAGACCAGCTCTGTGACTGAAAGTGTCCAGAAAACTTCCTACCTATATTTTGAGAAAGATATGGGACCTGTCTTAGATTTCACCCAAGAACTAGGGGAAAAAAGAATAAAGTTGCTTTATGAATGGTCATTCAACCTACTACTCACATATGGCTAAATCTTCATAAAGAATATTTTTACAGGTATTTCACCTTCAGTAATCAATTCTATAGAGCTGGCAAGGAAAAAAAAAGTCAATCTGAAAGCACTTGAGATGCTTAATTATTTTTCAGAGTAGAGAGTATGGGAGAAAAAGCTCAGTATCCTAACTTTGGCTCTCCGCTTCACTGAATCACCAAAATAAAAGCAAGTCTTCAGCTGTGGCTTCAGATTGAGGCAAGATGAGAACTTCATCATGCCTGCGTTATTGTTGGAGGATTGATTCAAAAATAAAAGACCTAAGTTTCAGCTGGTCCCAAACTATGGAGAATTTTACCCACACAAAGCCCCCATTTGCCAATGCAAATCTGATAATTGGACACTTAATTACCCTATTTGCACACATAAATGAAGGGTGTGTCAGCGAGAAATCAGAACCCTCTCTTAAAACTTTGGCCCCAAGCAATGAAACCACATGCTTTTGTCAACAGCTAAATTGATTAGAATTGTGTTTATTTCTGCTCGTGTTAGTCCACATGTATTTTCACTGGAGCCTGATGTCTATTGAGTTAAAGCTTAGTTAAAAAACCTACGTTATGCAGAAAACCTAGATAGTAATTGCCAACTATGTGCCAAGAGTCCTTTCATTTTATAGAGAATACAAGGTCTGAATAAAAAGAAATATTCTTTGCAACTTCATATGCTTGGGCAGACTCAGCAGCCTTAGAGTCATAATAAAGACAGAAGGGCCTTTTAAAAGAATACTTTAAGCAAAATTTCCAGCATGGATTACTCTCTTGGGTAAACGGCTCAGGCATTGAATTCTCCTATTTCCCTGGGGCAGGTAAAGGGGTGAATTTTCTCTGAATATCTTCTAGCTAGACAGTGTCCTAACTATGTCCTGGGGGAGTGGAATCTTTGATTTGGAAGCATCTATTGTGAGTAGGTCCATCTGGGTTTCCTCTCCATGAATAGAAACATCAAGAAATGGCTGTTTCTTGATTGTTGATTATATATAGACCTGAGTTCTAGTCCTGGCTCTAATTCAAACAAGCCATGTACTAATGGAGACAGATTCAACTCCTTACAATTGCTGAATAATAGTAAAGGAAAAAGGGAAAGCTTGTCAGGGAGGGCCAGGCAGTGGGTCTGAGAAGTGGAGACAGGCCAAGGGAGGCCACTATAGTGTCGAAAAGAGGATAAGCAATAAGGAATAGTCAATGGATTTGGTGATTTAAAAGTCATTAGTAACTTAATCTTTGTTTTGGTCACCAGATACTGAACAAATTCTTGTTGAGTGAGTGACTTACTTATCAGCACAATTTATTGAGCACACTGCACAGGGAGCACTGTGTGAAGAGTCAAGAGTACCCAGAATAAGAAAAGGGACTCATGTCTACAAAACTACTACAAGAGTGCTACTTGAAGAGTAAAAATTCACTGAAATGAAACAATATGAAACAAGACAAAGTTGAAAGACTCAATGTGAAGATAAGGAGCAAGATGACTGACTTTTTACATAGTGCTGGGATGCCTACTATGATTCCATGGAGGGGTTCTGACTTCAGGGACTCAAACTATAAAATGATCAGAGCCGGATTGCCTCCACCACTACTGTGATGTCCTGGGGTTCAGCAGGTGCCAAACAGAGCAGAGGAGCTATGCATCAAAGGTTGCCCCACCTTAACACAGTGAAAACTAGAGAACTCTGGGCACAGGCCTGGATTTTGCCAGCCTGAAAGGAGAATGCTTACCTTTATCATTGCTTTGGTCTTCTGGATTATGGGACGTCAGAGTACTCCTGCTTGGGCTCTGTCTTCTGTTATTGCTCACGGTGTACATCTCAGATATATGACCCAATACTCATTTTTATTCTTCTTTCACATTTAAAACAGAAAAAAGAATACATCACCCCTTGCAAAATTATGCTTCTGTCCCTTGTTTTATTCTCAAGGTTAATTTTCCAACACATCCCTCTGCTAATGGAGTTATGTGTGAAAACTGTCAATTTCTGTCAAGCAGAAATGCAAGCCATTTATGTTGCATTCATTATGATGATCAATGTCTTTGCCGTCTACCTACCCCTCAATAAAAAGTATTATTTAATATTCATCACAATTTCTTTTTCTTCTTTTGTGTCTTCTTTTTTTGAGAAGCTGCTGGTGCTATTCTAATGGATTGACCAGAAGTAGCTCAAAAAGTAACTGACTATTTATTGAACACAGAAGAAACAGTGTTATTATCAGCAGTTAAACAAAAACTCTGACCAAACTTTAGAGGTCAAAGGGCTAAGAGAAATGTTTTTTTCACTGCTAAAAACCTGTGAATTTTAGCTAGGTCTTGTTGGTTTAGAAGCTTAAGAAAGAAAAAGAAACTAACATTTATTGTCTACTAGATTCCGGGCTCATTGACCACATCATCTCAGTTAACTCTTCCTACTACCTTGAGATAGTTATTACATTCACTTTACAGACCATGAAAGTGTTGTTTGGAGAAGTTTGGCACCTTGCATAATACCATCAAGTGAAGGAGAACCATCAGAAGGAATGTTCTACAACCTCAAGATACATCTAAGATATTGGTGTTGTTTAAGCCATGGATAGGGAATCAATTCAAGTGCCATGACTGGAGTTTTTAAAATTAAGAGACTAGATTAGATTTGGAAATATCCTAGTATTATTTCCCTTAAGCTTTTGCTTTATGGGGTGTGTGCCTGTGTGCATGCATGTATGCGTGTGTGCATGCGTGTGTGTGTGTGTGTGTGTTAATTAGTATACTATGTGATGATGAAAAATTTATTTCTCCCTATGAGTTTTGGTCAAAAAGTTTGAAAGCCACTACAATTGCCCATGCTGGCACTATGCAATAGGAATAATTTGTCTAGTTAATTATCATTGGGACATCTATATAATTTTTAAGCCAAAGCACCTCAGAGAATGAGAGGAAGTTCTATTATTAATTACATAAAGTTAGCAAACATAACCAGAATTATTCTGAAGAAAGTGAAATAGGTGTTCATCTGATTATAACCCACTCTTCATTTCCAATTATTTCTTCCACTGTAGTGACAAAAATGACTGATAAAAAGTAGTAAACTCGGGCGTCTGGGTGGCTCAGTGGGTTAAGCCGCTGCCTTCAGCTCAGGTCATGGTCCCAGGGTCCTGGGATCGAGTCCCATATCTGGCTCTCTGCTCAGCAGGGAGCCTGCTTCCCTCTCTCTCTGCCTGCCTCTCTGTCTACTTGTGATCTCTGTCTGTCAAATAAATAAAAATCTTTAAAAAAAAAAAAGTAGTAAACTCACTTAGGAAAGTACATAACACATGTCATACTTGGGGAAGTAAAACAACAACTATTTCAGGCTATAATTATATGTTCTTCTCTAGCACACCATTGAGATCTAAATCATTGTAGACTTGCCCAAATGATGTGTCCCTTATTTGGAGATTGCAATGCTTGTCAGCATAATCTGGAGTTATTAATTTTGCTAGCAATTAAATTGTTAATGTATGAAATAAATAATTAAAATATAAAAAGGTCTCTTGTGTCAAGGGTAAAGGGGGTATGATAGTTTTCTGTCCATAACTCATTTATTCAATATCCACTGGATTCCTATAGATAAAAGCAGGAGCATTTGTGAAGTTAACTTCATCTTTTTACCTTCACTACACTTACAAAATGTGTAGGGTATTAGTTTTAGAAGGCTGAAATTCTAAAGTAAATAAGTAGATGGAAATACATGGAGGAAGCAAGAATCAAAATACCTTATGTCATGTTCAATCTGAAAATATGGATGCTCTGTCTATGGACAGGTACTTAGTGACTTTGGAAGTATATGTAGTCCTTCAGCACATCTTGCTCTTTGACACCTTCTGGAAAAGAATGGAAAATGTCAGGTTATTAGGAGCAGTTGACTTTTTTGCTACTGTAGCTCTTCCAGTTTTTTTCCTTGTATTTATTCATTTTTTAGATCCACTTGTGATTTCTATGCTGGGCACTATGCTTAAATGCTAGGGATAGAAAGATGAAGAGAAATATTCTTTGTCTTCAAAATATGTGTAGTCAGAGAGAGATACAGAGAAAAAGAGACACATATAAATGGATAAAAGGCTATATAATGTGACAAAAGCTATAGTAAATGAGCATCATTGTCTAGAAATTCAGAGTTCTGGGAAGACCACATTGGCCTAAGGAAGCCAAGAAGTTAAGAGATAAGGGAAGAGCACTCCAGGCAGATTAAAGAACTGTGTGCATGGCCTGGAGTCGTGAAAGGACATGGTATGCTTTGAGAATAAAAGGTTCTTATAGACAAGTGCAGTGGAAAATGATATTTGAAATACCAATAGGCACCAGATTGTAAAAAGTTTTCTGTGTTATGATACAAAGCCTGAGTATAATTACATCAGCAGCAGCCAAACAATAAATAATGCTGCATGTGGAAGAAAAAATAATTAAGGCTTTATATTTTTCTTTAACAGAAAGATAATTTCTTAGATGTGTGATTGATTGTGATTAGAAGAGCCTATGGTATGATGTCAGGCAAGAGAAGAAGACTTAGCAGGTTAAAGATAGCTGGATAGGCAGGAGGATCCATTCCCCTCTAAAATCTCTGACTCCTTTGACTAATGGATTATGACCAAAGTGACATGACACCTCATCCAAACCTAGTCATTAAGAGGACTGGCAACTTCTGCCTTGGTCTCAAGTCCTCATTGAAGAAGTCCCACTACATTGCTTGGAGAGGCCACAAATCTATATGGCATGTGAGTGAGGCCATCTTGTATCCTCCAGACTAGGTCAGCTGAGTACCACTGAATGACCGAGTGGAGTGGAAGAACCATCCAGCTAAGTCTTCCATGAATTCCTGATCCATAGAATAATGAGATAAAATAAAATGATTGTTGCTTACGCCACCAGGTTGGGATGGCTATCCAGTAATACACTGCCAGGACAAGGACTTAGATTAAAATATTTTAATTGACAAAATGATATACTCAAGATATTTCCAAGTTAGAATCAATAAGACTTGAAACCAAATGGAATTTGGAGAGGAGAGGGAAGATTTGAAAATAATATCTAATACTTACTGGGTCCTGAGTACGTCGAACACAGTACCAGGAAGGGAGACACAACCATAAATATTTCCTACACTTTATAATTTAAAATCTAGCAGTAGATCCTATAATTTTCCAAAGCCTATCTCCATTCAGCCATATTTGAGATTAACAATGTAATTCCTAATAAGACATGCCTCCTCTTCAAGTAGTTTTCCAAACATAGCTGTTTTTTTTTCACCTAGACAGAAAACAATTTGAGTGCAGATCAACATAAACTTAACTGAATTTAGATCTCACTCACAGTCTTGAAATTGTGCCCATCTAAAAACTGTGAACCTCCATGATAGGATACCCAAAGCCCTGCTGTGCCTCCTGGGAGAAATAACAAAGATTTTGAGACAGATGGCTCTTTCTCACTATGCCAGAATTATGATCCTTGAATTATGGCACTTCAAGGGATTGAATCAAAGAATAAAATTTAGTCCAACCTCTGGAAGAAGTGCACTTGTCAGAGGGAACTCACTTTAAGGGGAGATACAAGAAAGTCCTTTACATATTATACAACAATATTATACATATTGTATTACTCTCTGAGAACCCAATAGACACCCAGGAATACCGGTGGAGGTAGGATAGGGGTTGCCTTCAACCCTGTGAGAGCAGAAGTGTCCGAGTGAATGTCAAAAGCATTCAGAAAGTCAGCCATGGAGTCAAAACACACAGTAGTTAGGACTTTCATTTGTCTCATTTGTTTCTCAGTAAGTATGTATTACTTCTACAATTAGAGTAGTCCATATCATTACAAATTTTAAATTAAAGACAGTGAATCAGTCTATTGGTGGTCAAGGTGATCCTTTTAGCATTTAAGATCCTTTTGGACTAAGGGAATTGGGCTGGATGGGTTGGGAGAGACAGAAGCAGGAGGTGTTGGGGTCTGTCTTGGATTGTTTTCCAGAAGCAGATCCTGAGACAATGATTGATAAGTAAGTGATTTGTTGCAGAAGTAACCCTGGGAGAAACTGGGAAGAGGAATGGGAAGTAAGAGGGAGGAAACTGGGAAGTAAGAGGAAATTTTGATAATGTTCTCTTTATCTATTTTTAATTTTATTATTTGTGCTTTTGGTATCTTATCTTTTTAAAAAATTGTCTAATCCAATTATGAAGATTTATGTTTATATTTTCTTCTAAGAATTTTGTAGTTTTAGCTCTTAAATTTAGGTTTTTGATGCTTTTTTTTCATTAATAAACATTACATTTGGAAAAGTTTTAGATTTACAGAAAAATTGTAAATAGTATAGACATAGTATATATTGCAAATAATATGACAGTTCTCATAGACCTCACACAGAGTTTCCCCTATTATTAATAGTTTATATTAGTATGGTACAGTTGTTAACAATTGATGAACCAGTATTAATACATTATTAACAAAAATCCATGACTTATTTGGATTTCCAGTTTTTGTTTGTTTATTTTTAAAGATTATTTTAGAAGTTTTCCTTCTATTTCTGTTTTTTGGTACAATTTCAGGAGAATAGGAATTCATTCTTCTTTAAATGTTTGGTAGAATTCCCCTGGAAAACCATCTGGCCCTTGGCTCTTGTTTATTGGGAGATTTTTGATGATTGTTTCAATCTCCTTACTTACTGGTTATAGGTCTGTTCAGGTTTTCTATTTCTTTCTGGCTCAGTTTTGGTAGTTTATATGTCTCTAGGAATGCATCCATTTCTTCCAGATTGTCAAATTTGCTGGCATAGAGTTGCTCATAATATGTTCTTATAATTGTTTGTATTTCTTTCATGTTGGTTGTGATCACTCCTCTTTCATTCATGATTTTATTAATTTGGGTCCTTTGTTTTTTCTTTTTGATAAGTCTGGATAGGGGGTTATCAATCTTATTAATTCTTTCAATGAACCAGCTTTTAGTTTCATTGATCTGTTCTACTGTTGGTTTCTATTTCACTGATTTCTGCTCTGATCTTTATGATTTCTCTTCTCCTGCTGGGTTTAGGCTTTTTTGTTGTTCTTTCTCCAGCTCCTTTAGTGTATGGTTGGGCTGTGTATTTGAGACCTTTCTCATTTCTTGAGAAAGGCTTGTATAGCTATATACTTTCCTGTAGGGACCACCTTTGCTGTGTCCCACAGATTTTGAACAGTTGTGTTTTCATTTTCATTTGTTTCCATGAATTTTTAAAATTTTTCTTTAATTACCTGGTTGACTCATTCATCCTTTAGTAGGATGCTCTTTAGTCTCCATGTATTTGAGTTCTTTCCAACTTTCCTCTTGTGATTGAGTCCTAACTTCATTGTGGTCTGAATATATGCAGGGAATGATCCCAATCTCTTGGTACTAGTTGAGACCTGATTTGTGACCCACGATGTGATCTATTCTGGAGAATGTTCCATGTGCACTAGAGAAGAATGTGTATTCTGTTGTTTTGGGATGGAATGTTCTGAATATATCTGTGATGTCCATCTAGTCCAGCGTGCCATTTAAAGGCTTTATTTCCTCATTGATCTTTTGCTTAGATGATCTGTCCATTTCAGTGAGGGGGGGTGTTAAAGTCCCCTGCTATTATTGTATTATTGTCAATGTGTTTCTTTGATTTTGTTATTAATTGGTTTATATAATTGGCTGCTCCCATATTAGGGACATAGATATTTAAAATTGTTAGATCTTCTTGTTGGACAGACCCTAGAATGTCCTTCCTCATCTCTTATTATAGTCTTTGGCTTAAAATCTAATTGATCTGATATAAGGATTGCCACCCCAGCTTTCTTTTGATGTCTGTTAGCATGGTAAGTTGTTTTCCACCCCCTCACTTTAAATCTGGAGGAGTCTTTGAGTCTAAAATTAGTTTCTTGCAGACAGCATATCAGTGGGTCTTGGTTTTTTTGATTTTTGGTTGTTTTTTTTTAATCCATTCTGATACTTTGTGTGTTTTGATTGGGGGCATTTAGCCCATTTACATTCAGGGTAACTATTGAAAGATATTAATTTAGTGCCATTGTATTGCCTTTAGGGTGACAGTGACTGTTCTTTTCTGGTCTATGTTACTTTAAGGCCCTCTCTTTGTTTAGAGGACCCCTTTCAATACTTCCTGTAAGGCTGGTTTGGTGTTCACAAATTCTTATAGTTTTTGTTGTCCTAGAAGTTTTTATTTCTCCTTCCACTTTCAATGACAACCTCGCTGGATACAGTATTCTTGGCTGCATATTTTTCTTGTTTAGTGCTCTGAATATATCATGCATCCTGGCCTGCCAGGTCTCTGTGGATAGGTCTGCTGACAGTCTAATATTTCTACTGTTGTAGGTTACATATCTCTTGTTCCATGCTGCTTTTGGGACTTTCACCTTGTCACTGAGACTTGTAAGTTTTAGTATTTGATGATGGGGTGTTGACCTATTTTTAGTGATTTTGAGGGGGATTCTCGGTGCCTCCTGAATTTTGATGCTTGTTTCCTTCCCCAAATTAGGAAAGTTCTCCTGTAATTAGTTCCAATATACCTTCTGCCCCCTCTCTCTTTCTTATTCTTCTGGGATCCCAATTATTCTAATACTGTTTCATCTTATGGTATCACTTATCTCTCGAATTCTCACCTTGTGATTCAGTAGTTGTTTATCTCTCTTTTGCTCAGCTTCTATTTTCCCCATTATTTGGTCTTCTATAACACGAATTCTTTCTTCTGCCTCATTTATCCTAGCAGTAAGAGCCTCCATTTTTTACTGCACCTCATTAATAGCTTTTTTTATTTCAACTTGGTTAGATTTTAGTTCTTTTATTTCTCCAGAAAGGGATTCTCTAGTATCTTCTACCTTTTTCAAGTCCAGTTAACATTTTTATAACCATCATTCTGAACTCTAGTTCTGACATCTTACTAGTGATGTATTGATTAGGTCCCTAGCAGTCAGTAATGCCTCTTTTTCCTTTTTTTTTTTTTTTAGGTGAGTTTTTCCACCTTGTCATTTTGGCCAGAAAAAAATAGATGAATGACAGAACAAAATGCTAAAAGGGTAACAACAACCCCAGAAAAACACACTAACCAAACAGAAGAGACTTGAAACCAGTGGAAGAAGAAAGGGAAAAAATATATATGCTTAAACTGGTGAATAGAAAAGACCCACACACTTGATTTGGGGTGTATTTTGGTCTGTTAGAAGACAGTGCCTCCCAAAATTTTAAAGGAAGAAATAAAAAATAAAAAAAAAATATATATATATATATATATATATATATATATATGTAAAGACAATGAAGGGATAGAATATGACTGTAAAGATGAAAATTTAAAAAGACTTTAAAAAAGGAATTGATAGGATAAGAAGTTGGTTGAAAAAACAATTTTTTTTTTAAAGAAGAGAATGTGATCAGCCTGGAGACTAGAACAAAACCATATGCTAGATTTAGGGTAAATTTTGGTCTGTTAGAAGAAACTGTATCCCAAAATTTTAAGGAAGGAAAAATTTATATTATACCAAAAAAAAAAAAAGATTAAATACAATGAAGGGATAGAATAGGACCATAAAAATGTAAATTTAAAAGATTTTTTTAAAGGGATTGATAAGATAAAATAGTTAAAATAAGAAAGAGGAAAAATTCAAAAAAATAGAAAATGAAAATTTAAAAAATTTAATTTTGGAAGACTAAAGAATCATAAGGGAAAAGCCATGAATTCTATGTTCTATATTCCCCCTAGCACTGTGTTTTGGAGTTCTCATTGATCTATAAATTTGGTCTTGGATGCATGTTCTTGCTGATCCTCCAGGGGAGGGGCCTGTTGCAGTGATTATCAAATGTCTTTGCCCAAGGAGGAATTGCACCACCCTTGCCAGGGGCCAGGCTAAGTAATCTGCTTGGGTTCACTCATGGGAGCTTTCTATATAGCTTTGGAGGAGGAGAATGAAGATGGTGGTCTCCCAATCTCTGGCCTGGAGCAGCCAGGAGCTCAGGGCCCCACTCCTCAGTGCACCCTTGGAGAAAAGCAGTCAATCCCTCCTGTCTCCCTCATCTCTGGCCACACTCCAAGCTCACCTGGCCTGTGACCAAGCATTTCTATCTCTGGCACATGGTCCCATTTGGAGTCTCCAAACACAGCTGATTCCTGCTGTGCACTCCCACGCTTCTCCTCCTCGAGGAGGAAGGTGAGTCTCCCCGGATCTGCCACTTGTGGGTCTCTGCTCGAAAAACAGTGGTCTGACTGTGCTTCACATCATGGTTTAAGGTAACCCCAAGCTGAGGGCCTCTCCTTGGCTGCGTCTCTGTGGCTGGCTGCTGTGGGAGTTCTACTGCACTCAAACACCCCCAGTCTTTCTGTGGCCCCAAGGGTCCTGAGACCTCACTGTTCCTGTAAGGGCTCCACCCCCTGCTTAGTCTGTGGAGCAAGGTCCCTCAGTGGAGCAGACTTCTAAAAGTTCCAATTTTGTGCTTCAATGCTCTACCGCTTACCAAGAGCTGGCCCCTCTCCCCCCAGACCATCTTCCCGAATGTTTCCTCAGTTTCACTTCTCCCCACCTTCTACCTTCCAGAAAGTGGTCGCTTTTCTGTTTCTAGTATTGCTGCTCTTTTTCTCTTCAATCTCCTGTTGAGTTTGTAGTTGTTCAGAATAGTTTGATAACTATCTAGCTGAACTCCTGGGATCCTATAATATTTAAGTCTCTTACTCCTCTGCCATCTTGTCCCTCCTTCCAAAAGTCTTTCATTATTCAGTATGATGATAGTTGTAAGTTGCTGTAGATGCTGTTATCAGGTTGAGAAATTTCCCTCCTATTTTTAGTTTATTGAATATTTTTGTTATGAAGTCGTGTTGGATATTGTCAAATGCTTTTTCTGCATTTATCAAGATGATCATATTTTTGGTACTCCATTAACATGATGTATTACTATGAATTGATTTCAGGGTGTTAAACTTGTATTCTTGGGAAACACCCCATTTAAGTCATAATGCATGGTCCATTTGATATGTTGCTGGGTTAGGTTTGCTAGTATTCTGTTGAGGAATTTTGTATCTGTATTCACAAGTGATATTGATCTGTAACTTTCTGTTTCTGTGATGTCTTTGTCTGTTTTTAGTATCAGGGTAATACTGGTATCATAGACTTGATTGTGAAGTGTTACTTTGGTCTCGCTTTTGAGAGTTTTCGAAAGATTGTTCATTTATCTTTCAACATTTGATGGATTTCACCAGTGAAGCCAATGGGGACTAAGCTTTTCTTTGCTTAGTGTTTTTATTACTATTTCTATCTCTCTACTTTTATATGTATTTTCATATCTTCTATTTATTCTTAAGCAAGTTTTAAAAATACATTGTTATAATCATTACTTTATATAATTGTATATCTACTAAAGAAGCTATGAAAAGAAAGCAGAACTGGTATATATTTATAAAGTTTGTTAAACTTTTAAAATATTTCATGTTCTTTTCCTTTGTTCCGGTGGATTTAAATTTACCACCTCCATCATTTTTGTTTTTGTTGTTGTTCATGTTTCCAGTGCAGCTGGAATATTACAAATTTGTAATATTACAAATGTCATTAAGTTACAAACATTACAAAAAAAATTATAAAATGTCAAATATGGTACATTTCTATATGTTATAGGTCTAATAGTTCAATTATATACATAGTTTTATAAAGTACTTTAAATATGCATTTATATTGTCTTTTAAAATTATGTTTACTGTCACTTGTTTGTTGCCTACATGCAAATTACTGTCTGGATCACTTACTTTCAGGTAGAAAAACTTCCCTTAGTATTTCTTGTAAGGAAAATCAGCAAGCAAATAAATTCTATTAGTTTTTTGTTAATCTAGTAATGTCTTTACTTTATCTTCATTTTTCCAAAAATAGTTTTGCTGGATATAAGATTTCTGGTTGACATTTTTTCCCCAGAACTTTGGATATACCATACTACTGCATTTTGAACCCCATTGGTTTTGTTTTTAATGAGAAATCAGCTGTTTATCTTATTGAGATTCTGTTGTACATGTCATTTTTCTCTTGCTATTTCCAAGATTTTCTCTTTGTCTTCATCTTTCAGCATTTTTACTATGATGTGTCTGTATTAAATCTCTTCATGCTTATCTTACCTTATATTGTTCATGGATTTGTATATTACCCATTTTCAGCAAAAGTACTCATAATGGTATCCCACATTTCTCTGGCTGTGTTCATTTTTCTTCATTCTTTTTTTCTCTGTGCTCTTCAGATTTCATTATTCCTAACAATATATCTTCAAATCCACTGATTCTTTTTTTCTACAGGTTCCAAATTACTTTGAACACTTCTAGTGAATTTTTCATTTTGGTGATAATGCTTTTCAACTCCAGAATTTCCATTTGGATCTCTTTTATAATTTCTACACCTTTATTGGTATTCTGTATTGGATTATACATTGTTATCATATCTTCTTTCACCTTCTTTAGGCATCCTTTCCTTTAGTTCTTTGACCATATCTATAATGGTTTCTTTGAAGCCTGTGTTAAATCTGATATCTGGGTTTTCTCATAGTCAGTTTTTGTTGTCTGCTAACTTTTTTTTTTCTGCCTGCTAACTTTTTTGTGTACGGGTCACACATTCGTTTTTCTTTACATGTCTTGTGATTTTTTTTGTTGAACACTGGAAATTTATTATAGAAAATCTGGATACTTATTTACCTTTTCCCTCTCCAGGTCTTGTTTTTGTTATTGTTTGCTTGTTGACTGACTTGACTACATTATTTCAGTGATGTCTATGCCCCTTACAATGTGTAATTTCTGTTGTCATTTCTCAGAGGTTATAGTCTTGAGCATGTGCATAGTCAACATGGGATAAATAGTTTTGGGAAGGAGGTTCACTTTGAATGTCTCTTTCCCTGATTTCTTTGTTAAGTTGTCTGCTTTGGGTATCACACCCAGTTATTAGGCTACGTTAATTGCTGGCTGGATGCTCTATTATATTCTACAGTGCCTTAGAGAATAAGTTGATCCATAATCTGGAAAATTAAATTTAAGCAGGTATAGTTTTTGAGGCTACATTTTGAGGTTCATTCTGACTCCATCAAGGCCACTCTTAGCTGTCTCTTTCTCTGGTCCTTAGTAAATTGGTTGGCCTATGATTTAGTTTGTTGTTCTCATAGAATTATCTGCCTCCTCTTAATTATTCATCACCAATATCTCCAGTGAGACAATTTCTATCTATAAATTTCCCACATACTCTGTCTCAAATAAAATCAGTTCCTTTGGCAATTTTAAGAGCTCTCTATTCTTAAGGAATGCTTTTCCACCTGGGGAAAAAAATTTCTAAGCCATTGCTCTGGTCACTAAGAGGGAGCCACAGTCTCTGATCTTTCTAGGTTTGCCTTCCTGGCTTAGAACCACTATCCTATTATTATGCTGGGGCAAGGATTACTAGGACCCCAAAATTCTTGGCCTGCCATACCTGGGGTAGAATCTCCATCCCATAAACAGGAGCTGGGTTGAAGAAAAGAGACACTGACCTCTTTGTGACCCTCATTGAGAATGTAGCCTTTGAAAATTAGAGTTGAAAGAGATGAGAAATGATAGTGGCCTCCCCCTCCTGGTGAGATACTGTATCCCTTAATAGAGAGCTGAGGGATAGGGTATTCTGTTATCTTTATCATGTCCAAAGTGGAGCTTCCCTAAAACTGAGCTGGGCAGTAAGAGAAGTAGTAAAAGAGTTAAGTCATTACTCTGGGGCTATAGACTCTTTTCTTACTTGGTTTTAGTAGGTTTTCTTGATTAAATGTTTCTTCACTTGCTGTATGACCTCAGTTCAATTTCCATAGTATATACATATATATGTATATATATATATTATTTCCACCAGTTGCATTTGTTTTTCTGAGGAGTGGGGCCCATAGAGGTCCTCATAATGCATTTCCAGAAGCAGAACTCACAATGGGAATTTTTATCTATAGTTTGGCAGCAAAAAGAAGATGCCAAATTTCATATGACACAATAGAATTTTCTTAAAAACCTCTTCAAATACCTATCTTATTCTCATAATTTCTCTGTTCCTAAAGTCACCTGCATAATTCCCCTTTCTCTTCTTTCTCTTGCTCCTGTCTTTTATTACACCTTGCTTTTTCATTTCCTTTTCATCTCCAAGGCCTCATCCTATCACCATTGCCCCCAAATCCCATCCCATGCAATCATCTTTGGGTTCTCCCATCATCCTTCTCTTACACAAGTGTATGCAACTCTCTCTGTGCTTCTCTTTCCATGACAGATCCAATATCCTACTTAGTGAAACAAAAACTTCCATTTGCAATGTAATCTCTTTGGTAGTCCTAAGAATGGGAAGAGGTAAAAGGCAATGTAACATTCCTTCCTATCATGATATTTTATTTTTTAACTGGAGATCTTTAAATTCATAAATGCCATTTTCACCAGCTATAGTTGATAGGATGTTATAACCAAGGACAATGTTAATACTTTCAAGGAACTGCTAAATGTTTGAGGCTTACACTCTCCCAATCTGTATAGTAAACTCAAATCAACTTAATTGAATAAATATTTACTGATAAATGCCTCTCCTAGGCCAGCAGTAGATGCATGACTTGAAAACTTGTTAGAAATTCAATTTGTTGGCCTCATCCCAGACCTAATGAAGCAGAAATCTTCATTATTAAAACCTGAATTTTTTAAAACAGATTTATTTTAGAAAGAGAAAGATGGGGACTGGGGTTGGGGGACAGAGGAAGAGAGAATCCAAGTAGACTCCACACTGAGAGCAGAATCTGTCACAGAGCTTGATCCCAGGACCTGAGATCATGACCTCAGTCAAAAACGAAAGTTAGATGCTTAACAGACTGCACTACCCACATCTCCTTAAAATCTGAATTTTATGCCCTTCTGGTGATTCTAATGCACACTAAGACTTGAGACCACTGTTTCAACATATGAGAAAAGAACCTAGCTAGAAGTTATGGAACACAGTGCTGAGTGTGACTCTATTTATTCTCTAGAAAGAGACATGGTCGATTGGGGAAGATAAGCATGTACATAAATACTTAAAATACAGTGTAATATGTGCGATACTAAAAGTATATAAAAGGTACAGAATTGTAGAGAGAAAATAAAGTTAAATTAGCCAGTGAGGGAATTGCTGAGCATATTTTACTATTGACTGAATTATACTTAGCACATAGGCTAGGTAGTTGCCTCTCTGAGCATTATTTCCCCATCTCTACAATGGAAATAGTAATACCTATTTTGACAAGTTGTCCTGATTAAATTAAATCAAGGAAGTCGAAGTGTCCAGCATAGACTACTTGGCTCAAAGGAGTCTTAGCCCTTAGCCCTTCCTGTCCAGACCTCCTCAGAACACAGAAGGTTAAGGGATATGTAATCAGATTGCAGAATGATGAATCCCCAGACTTTACAGAAAGAAATAATCATTTTCTTCCCAAATCGGGTTTCTGTCCATCTGCTTTATTGGCTGATGAGAAATATCAATTAGAATTAAACTCATCATTTCTGCTCTCCAGACTCATTGGGTATCAGGGAAGTTCCAGGATGAATTTTGTTCAACATTTGCACATATCATATTGGCAGTCAAATTTATCTGGGAAAACAAAACTTTACTCTTAGTAGTCACTACCACGTTCTACCTCAAGTACTTCACGAAATCAGATCTCCCCCTAAAAAGGAGAAAAATACAACACTAATCATTCACTGAAGAATTACTGAGTACCTACTCTGTTCTAGGGAAGAAAGTAAGGGGATAGAAAAGACAAACATCACTCTATCCTCATGAATCTTATAATTCAACAGAGAGGATCAGCCTATCCTGAAAATACAGAACTGAACTCTTATGGAGCTAAAATTTTTTTCAAGAATAGAGATGAAGCTCGTGTTTCTGTGGCGGTATCTTCAAGCTATGAACAAAATTTATAAGATATATGGGAAATGGACTACAGCATTTGAAACGCAGACTACAACATTTGCTTCAATTGAGGTCCCCAAGTTTTCTAAGATTCAGAGATGAATAACGTATACTATCTCCCTCCAGAATATTTTCAGCTGATGGGACAGGCACAAAGTAGGATATTCAATAATGGAAACAACTGTTATTATGATGGCTTACTTAGCGCAAAAAGGGGCTTGAGGAATCCAATGTAAGCCCTGCTGCGTGCTCACGACATATAGCATATCATCAAACATTAGCCAGAGGGATAATTCATTAGTTCTAATAATATTTGTTGAGTTCAGACTACATAAGTGTTGGAGACACAAGAGTGAGAAAAGACGTACTTGTCTTTGCTCCCATAGAGTTTAAGGTCTATTCGTTGATCATTGTAAATGAGGACGCTGTAAATTCTGGATGAAGACCAAAACATCAGGAGCAGGCCTGGCATTCAGAGGAACATATTGGTCCAGCTGCACATGTGGCCAGAATCCATCCCAGTCAGTGCTCAGGTCATAACTTTTAGGAATTCTTTTTATTACCACTTGGACCATGTCTAGACTCTTTAACTCAAAATATCTATGGCAAAATAGATAAAACAACACCACTGATGTGGTAACCTGCAAATGGAGTGTTTTGGGTGTTCCGATTAATATCATTAGATATGAGATAGCCCCTCGACTGAATGGCCAGTGTGAGCCCATTGCTGAACCCAGGATGCAATGTAAATGCAGACCCATTCCCTCGCAACTGCGTTCACACCGATAACCCTCTTGGCAAGAACAAGGTCCCACGTACCTCTGCCCCATTCAAAAGAGTCGACCTATTCTCGGACGTGCATTCTTTAGCCCCAAGAAATGCTTCTCAGAAAGGGCCCCCCCACCAAAATTTTAAAAATGCTTTATACATAAGACAGTATACGAAGCCCCCGAGGAGTCTTGCAATTAAAAAGAGATCCATGTGATGTGTGATCCAGGCCTCCCCACAGTAATTTCACCAGAGAACCACGTTCGCAAAACATACATTAAGTATCTGGAAAAAATAATATTCTAAGAAAGACACTTTGGGATATTCTGGTTTAACTTATTGAGATCCTACTCTGCTAGGTGTTTCTTTTTAAACTGTCAAAATAGAATATTTACAAATGTACTGAGTTGTTCTAAGTCCATTTTGATCAGTTACGTCACCTGCCAACAGACAACAATTCTATTTTGTCTTTGGATAGAAAAGCAATCGAGAGAAGAATAAAAAGTGGCTTTTGACACAGTCAGAAATAGCCCGATAATGCTCTACCTGGGTCCATGCTGGGGCCTACAGAGGATTCATCCTGCAAGGTTACACATAATTCATTTTTATTCCTTCATTTCATATCTATTTTTCTTGTGTTTTTCTCTCTTTGGCAATCCTAGATACATTTCTAATTTTCCAAGATTGCCTGCAGTGAAGTCCTATCCCCAGAGATTGTTTTTTATTAGTCTCTTAAGCAAGTTATACAATTCAAATCACCTCTCCCTGTCCACCCATCTGCTTGTTTTTGCTTTTCTTCCTCTCTGCTGGATTTGGTGTAGAAATCCTCTATGCCTCCTCTCTCCCCTCCCTGTCCACTGCCCTAAACTCTCCCCCACCGTTCTGTCTATCCTCTCTGTCAGGGTCCAGGGGCCCCTTCTGTTCAAATGGCTCTGGGCCCACCTGTACCGGCCCCATCTGTCAGCAAAGCAGCCCCAGCATCCCACAAACCTGGTGGAGGAAATTCTCCTCTGAAGAATTGACGTCACTAGGTGTTCTCCTGAGAGTTGTGCCCTGAAAAATTAGCTACATTGAGGAAGAATAAAGGGCATTTCAGCATGGAATAGCGACGTTCATTCCACTGGCATCAATAAAACACTTCTCCCACACAGAACCACATTTGTCTTCTGTTTCAAACATTATTTTACATCAACCAGAAAATTAAAGGAAAAGAGGAACCGAAAAAGATATCTTCAGGCCAGCTAGAAAGTTCAAAATATTTGTATTTTCATGCATAAGAAGATAAACAGGATAAAATCTGTTTCCTGAATCTAGCATGACCAAATATATTTGCAAGATCATTTCCTCTTTCTTGCAATTCAAGTAATGTAGCAATTTTTTTTTTTTTAATATGATGTTCAGTTTAGTTCCTTGGCACTATTTGTAAAGAAGTCAAGGAATAATATCTCAGAGGAAGCATTTCCTTGAAAGAAGAGTCTATTTCTAATATTAAAAATCCTCAGGCTCCTATAAAATATATACAGTGAAAAAGAGAGTTCTCTCCAATTGAAGAGTACTAAGCCTTGGCTATCATTTCCTGTCTGAAATTTGATTCATATTTAACCCAGATTTGTGTGTTGATTTAGAGCCCAGAGTGCCAAGAGGAGAACAGAATGGTCACAGCCAGCCATTGTAGGGAGTATTTTGTGCCAGGACGGAACAAGCTCTAAAAAATGTTGACGGCACCTGAAATTCATACATTAGAAGCCCTTGCCGTACAAGCCGGCCTCTCGGTTCCGATGTTCCCGTGCCTGTTTCCTGTGTGTGAGCGAAGCGCCGCGGCGACCCTGTTTATCTGGCCCCCGCACAACATTGTCAAGACACATTTCCATTTTCCAAGTGACTGCTGCCACTGGGCCGCAGTCTGTGCTCATTTCTCGAGTAGCTAAACCCTTTGACACTGTGGTTTTTAATTAAAATTACATTAAAGTTAATCAACCAGAAAGAGGCTGCTGTAGAAGGCAGGTTTGATTGCAACCTGCAAAGGGCATGGAGGCTGCCAACTTGCTAAAGATGTGCCTGCAGATGCCAATCTGCCTGCATAAGCCCCACGGTTACAGAGCTGCTGATGAGAGGTCAGTTCTGCTTGCATTTTCCCTGGGACTGTCAAAAAAAAAAAAAAAAAGATCGCGATGGCAGTAGCATGCCGTAAAGTTAACAAGCAGACCGGCCTTTCCAAAGTGCACCATCCCCGCATGTCTGCTGCTGCCCCAAACCACGGGTGCGAAATAGTCAGAGCCCAACTGTTTCATCTTCTGACGCAGTTAGGCTCAACAGGGAGCCATTGGGTTCGTTGTTGTGGGACGCGGCGGATGCTCTTAGACAGTCCTGTCTTGTACAGGATGGTTACGGCAGATGGTGCTGAGCTGGGTTTTGCTTTGTTTTAAAAGGGGCAGAAGTAATACTTGAACGCTTCAGGGTTTTGGGTGTGTGTGTGTGTGTGTGTGTGTGTGTGTGTGTGTGTGGTTTTGGGTGTGTGTGTGTGTGTGTGTGTGTGTGTGTGTTTTGTTTTCTTCTCCAGGGTGTGTGTGTGTGTGTGTGTGTGTGTGTGTGTGTGTGTGTTTTGTTTTCTTCTCCAGGCTCTTTGCAAAAGAGCTTCACTGGAAAATGCCTGCATGTGGGAGAGCCTATCTCCACACAGGCGGAACCAAGAGACTGATGGAACTTCATGTCTAAGACTTAGTTACTTTACACTTACTAAGTGTGGCGGCAGTGTTGAGTCTAAAATTTGCGTTTTATTTCTGTTGTATGATTACATTATTTAAGATACTTAGGCCTGAACGAAGTACCCGACATTGGTAAGGGATTGGCTAATTTTGAGATTAATGAGTGAAGAAAAAAGTGCATTGTTTATCACAACCTGTCCTACGAGTTTTGTTTTGTTTTGTTTTTCTCAAAAGCTATAAAATCACCATGAGTACGAAAAGCCAGGTGTCCTTTTATCCTGAGTGCTGACTCTGATCTATTGGTAATTGCTGCCTAAATCTCTGTGTTGAGAAAGATTCTGAAGCTGGAGCCAAGTAATGTAGCAGAGAAGGTGATCTTAGTCAAAGGCTCCAAATGCTATCCCTGCTTTGAAGCTTACAGAGTAATACCAAGATTTATGTCAGAATTCTGTAGTCTTGTTTCTGTACTAATGAAAGGAGAATGAAGCCTGCAAGGAGTTCTTTTTTGCCTCCCTGACCAGCTTGCTATTTCTTGACTTTGAATGCAGCCATGATTGGAGCTACAGCAGCTATCTTGGGATCATGTGACCGCAAACACCAAGACGCCACCCCCAACCCCCAAAAGTTCTGATGGTAAACAGAAAGATGGAAAAGAAGTTGAGAAACTAAAGATATTTTTGAACTGCTGCCCTCAAACTGGAACTTCTAGAGTCTTTCTAATGTGGAACAGCTAAATGCCACAGTACATTTTTTAAATTTAATTTTATTTTTTCAGTGTTCCAAAATTCATTGTTTATGTACCACACCCAGTGCTCCCTGCGATACATGCCCTCCTTAATACCCACCGCCAGGCTCACCCATCCCGCCTACCCTCCTCCCTTCTAAAACCTTCAGTTTGTTTCTCAGAGTCCACAGACTCTCACAGTTCGTCTTCTGCTTCTTCTTTCTCTGAATGTCCTCCATGTTATTCCTTATGTTCCACAAGTAAGTGAAACCATATAATAATTGACTTTCTCTGCTTGACTTATTTCACTCAGCATAATCTCCTCCAGTCCCATCCATGTTGATGCGAAAGTTGGGTATTCATCCTTTCTGATGGCTGATTAATTGTCCCTTGTGTATATGAACCATATCTTCTTTATCCATTCATCCACTGAAGGGTATCTTGGCTCTTTCCACAGCTTGGCAACTGGGGCTATTGCTGTTATGAACTTTAGGGTACGGATGGCCCACAGTTATATCTTTGGGGTAAATACCCAGTGGTGTAATTGCAGGGTCATAGAGTAGCTCTATTTTTAATTTTTTGAGGAATCTCCACTGTGTTCCAAAGTGGCTGCACCAACTTGCTTTTCCACAAACACTGTAAGAGGGCTCCCCTTTCTCCACATCCTCTCCAACACTTGTTGTTTCCAGTCTTGTTAATCTCTGCCATTCTAACTGGTGTAAGGTGGTATCTCAATTTGGTTTTGACTTTAATTTCTCTAATGGCTAATGATGATGAACATTTTTTTCATGTGTCTGCTAGCCATTTGTATGTCTTCTTTGGAGAAGTGTCTGTTCATGTCTTCTGCCTATTTTTTGAGTGTCATAGTACTTAAGCCACTGTTAGTTTGGAAATCTTTTGCTCATAGCTAATAGCAGTCTAATTAATACAGTTGTCTTGTTTTCCAACATAGAAAATGAAGCCTTCCAATTCCATCGTGTTCTCCATTCATTCTTCATTCCATCCACTTTAACATTTTATTGATGTTACATCTTTGTGCTCACAGTACATTAAAAAAAAAAAAAAAACCAACTGTGTATTCTTTGTAGAAGTCCCTAATGGGGAAACATATCAAAGGTTAGATTTTCTTGCCTGAGCAGGTTTTTTGGACTAACATCTCTCCAGAGGTCTCTGGCAGGTCTCCACAAAACTTTCCCTAGTCAATACTTAGGTTTTGTTTTGTTTTTTTTTTCCCCTAGCCTTAAAACAGACATAAACTTTCTTGTTCACTAGAATAGAGTTTTCCCATGAGAAGGTGAACACTCATATATGCTTCCATGTAAGTGAACTAACTAGATCATTCCCTGGATTTTGAAAAAAGACAAAAAGGCTAAGGATATGGGCTCATTACTTGGGCTGGTTAATATTCATGAAGAGAAAAGAAAGATAAGGTTGATGCTGTCCCCTAGCAACCTTTGCCCACCCTATGACTGTTCCAGGAAAGTCTTACATCCTGCTCCTACTCACATATGCTAGCCATAAGAATCATCTGGAAAGCTGGAAAATTTTGCTAGCTAACTTGACAGACTGTATTTTAAAATATCCAGTCACATGCTGTCACAAGAGATATCCCTATGAGATAAAGACAGAAAAATTGAAAATAAAAGAATGTAAAAAGATAGACTGGACGAACACTAAACATAAGAGCTGAAATAGCCATATGAGGCAGGATGTTAAATTAGAAATTCAACTGGAGTACTCAGATATGTTAAATGAACATTTAGGAGGTGACTGGACTCCCTCAAATGGTTGGAACAAAGGTATTTGCTCCAAAAAATGATGGGCCATAAATGTTTGCTTTGAAAGAAATGGTGTTTTCCATGCTTTGGTTTTGGAAGATGTGTGAAGTTAGCTAGCTGAGAAGGGAAGAAAGGAAACAGAGAAGCAACATTCTTTCTTCCCTAAAGGCAGCTGATTTATCTGCAACAGGTCAGCTCTTGGTGGAGAGGTTGAGGGAACAGGAAAACTTATTTTTGGTGAACATTGAAAAGAACATTATACTGGTTAATACTGTAAAATAAAATAGAGCACAACATTAAAAAACAAGCAAACAACCCACCCCATCATGACATTATGCAGTCCAAAAACATTCAATGGCATAAAATATAAGGCTGCATTACTGGGATGTTATTGATATGAGCCTGAACAGCTAACATGTTAAAATTCTGGGGGGTTGGGAACCACTTTTCAATGGCATCACATCTGAATTTGTTTTATTGCATGGTATTTGTAGGGTGTCACAGTTTGGATTATCTGTAACAGCAGATACTAAGACAGAGTGTGGGGGATAGGATATTTAGTAGTCATGACCAATACGTGACTGACAAGGCACTTTGGCTGTCAATGTCATCTTGTGTCAGGCTGCAGTGACTGGACATGTATAGCTCTGCCTTTATCAGTCACAGAATGCAGAATGCCCCCAAAATGGTATAAGCTCATTCAGGACAACTCTCTACAGCTGAAGCTTGCCCTAAACGAGCTGCCAGCTGGAGAAAAAATTGTAACTATATAATGTCAACTGTTCTATATGGCTGGGACTATTTCTGATCTCCTTTCTTTATTGGGATAGACAAGACAGCCAAATATCATGTTTCTGAGACCCTAGTAAATCAGCTGTAGCAAATATACTGCCACCTCCACCATGATGGCTGCAATTAGAGCTAACACTAAAAAGCATATATAGAATCCTAAACCCAAAAAGTACACATCACAGACAGAAAATTGTTAGAACCAAAATCTGTTAGAACCAATAAATGAATTTAACTAAATTTGCAGGATACAAAATCAATACACAGCAATATGTTACATTTCTATACACTAATAACAAACTGTCAGAAAGAGAAATTAAGAAAACAACCCCATTTATAATTGCATCAAAAGAATAAAATATGCAAGAATAAATTTAACCAAGGATGTGAAAGACCTGTACAATGAAATCTATGAGACACTGATGAAAGAAATTGAAGATGACAAATGGAAAGATATTCCATGATCATGGAATGAAAGAATTAATATTGTTAAAATACTAACAATGTACAGACTCCATACAATCCTTATCAAAATTCCAATGGCTTTTTCCCCACAGAAATAAAACAGTCCTAAAAATCATATGGAATCATAAAAGAGCCCAAAAGGAGGAAGAAGTCAAGATGGCGGAGAAGTAGCAAGCTGAGACTGCTTCAGCTAGCCGGAGATCAGCTAGATAGCTTATCTAAAGATTGCAAACACCTGAAAACCCATCGGCAGATCGAAGAGAAGAAGAACAGCAATTCTGGAAACAGAAAATCAACCACTTTCTGAAAGGTAGGACCGACGGAGAAGTGAATCCAAAGCGACGGGAAGATAGACCCCGGGGGGAGGGGCCGGCTCCCGAAAAGCGGCGGAGCAACGGAGCACAAAATCAGGACTTTTAAAAGTCTGTTCCGCTGAGGGACATCACTCCAGAGGCTACCCGGGGCGAAGCCCACGCGGGGTCAGCGTGGCCTCAGGTCCCGCAGGGTCAGAGAAGTATCGGGGGTGTCTGAGTGTCGCAGAGCTTGCGGGTATTGGAACGGGAAAGCCGGCTACAGAGACAGAGCCGACAGTAAGCTCGCAGCTCGGGGTGACCTTGAACCGGTCGCAGGCTCGGTGAGCTCGGAGCGCGGCCCGGAGGTCAGGCAGACGGGAGTAACTGGGCGCTGTTCTCTGAGGGCACACTGAGGAGTGGGGCCCTGGGCTCTCGGCTCCTCCGGCCCGAGACCAGGAGGCCGCCATATGTATTCCCGTTCTCCGGAACTCTACGGAAAGCGCTCAGGGAACAAAAGCTCCTGAAAGCAAACCCAAGCAGATTACTCACCCCGGCCGCGGGTAAGGGCGGTGTAATTCCGCCTGGGGCAAAGACACTTGAGAATCACTACAACAGGCCCCTCCCCCAGAAGATCAACAAGAAATCCAGCCAAGACCAAGTTCACCTACCAAGGAGAGCGGTTTCAATACCAAGGAGAGCAGCAGAATTCCAGAGGAGGAGAAAGCCAAGCACGGAACTCATGGCTTTTTTCCTGTGATTTTTTTTAGTCTTGCAGTTAATTTAATTTTTTCTTTTACATTTTTTTTTTCTTCTCGCCTTCGGGTAAAATTTTTTTTTAACTGTTACCTTTTTCTTTTTTAACAATTTTTTATTAGTTTATCTAATATATATATTTTTTCTTTTTTAAATTTTTCTTAGGTGTTTTCT
>NC_081558.1:75559267-75576724 GCF_022355385.1 Mustela nigripes | reverse complement strand
AGAGAAATAAGTCAAGCAGAGAAAGACAACTATCATATGATCTCCCTGATATGAGGAAGTGGTGATGCAACATGGGGGCTTAAGTGGGTAGGAGAAGAATAAAAGGTTCTGCTTTTTAATGGGGCATCCGAATTCTGCAATAAGACTGGAATATTATATCTTATCCAGTTCTTACGAATGTAAGCCCTCTTTTGTATTGTATGCTTGGCACAAAGATGGAGAACATTTATAACATCATGAGAGAATAGAGGTAGAAGACTTTACAGGTATAAAAAAGCATAAACAATGTAATTTTCACTTCCAGCATCCTGAAATCTGTATTACAAACAAATCTTGAAGCTGCTATCAACCATCTATCCAGGAACCAGGATTCCAGAGAATCCATCTCTCTATCTTAAAAAAAAAAAAAAGCAAATTTTACTGATTCAATAGTACATTTAAGCAATAGTAAATTAAGCATATGTTTAATAAGGAAGACCCATGTTTTAAGGACCAAATTAGGGGTGCCTGGGTGGCTCAGTGGGTTAAAGCCTCTGCCTTAGGCTCAGGTCATGATCCCAGGGTCCTGGGATCGAGCCCTGCATCTGGCTCTCAGCTCTGCAGGGAGCCTGCTTCTTCCTCTCTCTCTGCCTGCCTCTCTGCCTACTTGTGATCTTTGTCTATCAAATAAATAAATAAAATCTTTTTGTAAAAAAAAATAGAAAACATATATTTATTTTTATAGAAATAAAACAACACATCATGAAATTTTGCTTAGTTTCTTGCACATTTGTTGAAACTTTGCTCCATTCCACACCTGTACGGAATAAAAGTTATGTGAAAAAGAAATGCTTATACAACTCTTCAGAAACAACAGTAAACTATATTATTGACAGAATCAGCAACTTAATTAAAAACTCTGTTAATGCTGGTGTTAATAAACCTGGCATATTTTCAATTTCGATTGACACTTTTCAAAACTGATACTTCTCGGTAATAAAATATGTCACAAAATCTGGATAGGAACACGGGCTATCTAAATTGAGGTTTTATTACTTGAAAATATTGAAGGCTATTACAGATGTTTTTCATCAAATTATAACTTTTCATTAAGATTAAGATTTTCATTAAGATGGGCTGTGTTCTATTTACCTTCTGACTAGAGAAAAATCACCAACACATAGTTAAACATGTTATTAACATTCTAAACAAACAAATTTACTTCTTTAAGGATACATATGTGCACTGTTTGAAATCCAAAACTGACTGCTTGATTTATTGTTTCTTTCACTCCTTTAGCAAATATTTATTGAGTTCCTATTACATGCCAGGCACTTGTGTAGACATCAAAAAGTATAGAACGAGACAGACCAAGATGCCATGCTCATGTACTTTACTTCTAGTGATTTTATTATCAAAATTTAGTGAGTTTTATTAAAGAATGAATGGATCACTACAGTGACACACAGCTGCTTAACAAGCTGTGAGGACCTAAAATGAAAATTCTGATGAAAGTTCCAGAATTTCTAAAGAGTTATATCAGAGGAAACTATATGTCAGTGACTCCTTGCCCCATCAAAATGAGATGGTGTCTTCTACTTTCTACCAACTCCTTTCTTTTCAGAAGTCCAAAGTAGTACCTAAATTTTCTGGGATCGGGTAAGGAGACAATGGCTTATATTCTCAGAACCAGTAAAATTTTCAGACCTCTGGGTTCTAGAAGTTTCTTCTGTTCCATTCATTTCAATACACACAACTCAGTCCTTGCTTACTTTCCACAGCAATCATATGCATCATTTCCTGAAACTCTCTGTTTTTACTGTCCTCAAGGCACACTGGCTTATTTTCCATTTCTTAAGCACACCAAGCTGACTTTTAGATTACTTGCTGTTCCCTCTGCCTGGAACACTGGTCTTCCAGACACCTGTAGAGATTGCACCCCCCACTTCATTCGGGTCACCGCTAAAATGTTGCCACCTTTGACCGCCCCATCTAGAGTAATGCACACCCCCCTCCCTCACTACCCCAATACCCTGCTTTATTCTTCTTCGTAATATTCAATAATAGCTGACATTTTGCAAAATCATTAATCTGTTTGTTCTCTCTCTTCAACTAGAGTGTAAGCCGGGTGAGATTGCAGCCTTGGGCATGTTCACTGATATAACTTCAAAGCCTTGAATATGCCATGAACATAGAAGGTGCTCAATTACAATTTGATGAATGGATGAATAAATGAATATGTGAAAAAATGAATGAACATGAGTTTAATAAGACTTTTCTGAAGCGTTTTGGGCTAAGATGAAAGAGAAGCTCAAACTACAACCGTACAACTTGTCTTAAAAGGAATTAAAAGGACCCACACCCTCAAGAATGTCCTATAACCACTCACTTCCCTTTCCCTTTGAGATGCAAAACAATGCACACTGCCCTCTATTCTAGAGTTCTTTCTTTCTTCAGGCACTCTGGCCTCAACACACTCACTCTCTGAAGGCTCACTTTCTGCCCTGGGCACTTCTTAATGTATTTTTCCAAGGAAAGTTACCTCCTTTAGAGGAAATTACTTAGTATGCACTATTTAAGAATTTCTCCCCCTCTTGCATCATTAATTAAAAGCAATATGAAATCAAATTTTTTTAGAAATTTAATTTATTTATTTGTCAGAGAGAGAAAAAGAAAGGACAAGCAGAGGTAGCAGCAGGCAGAGGTAGAATCAGGCTCCCTGCTGAGCAAGGAGCCAGATGCAAGACTTGATCCCAGGACACTGAGCCAAAGGCAGATACTTAACCAACTGAGCCACTCAGGCATCCTGCAAAATCAAATTTCTGAGTTAAGTATTATCCTAGATGGAAACTATCTGCTTCATATAAGTGGGAGACTTCAAACCATATGTACAATTTTAATTTTTCTGGGGGAAGACTTTTCTTTTTTTAGAATTGTTTGTTTGTTTATTTATTTATTTAACAAAGGGAGAGAAAAGAGAAAGAGAGTGTGAACACGAGGGGAAGCAGCAGACAGAGAGAGAGAGAGAGAAGCAGGTCCCCTTGCTGGGCAGGGAGCCCAAACTGGGGTCAATCCCAGGACTGTGGGATCATGACCCCTGCCGAAGGCATAGGCTTCACTGACAGAGTCACTCAGGCACTCCTAAGGAGGACTTTATAATCTTGCCAAAGGATAGAGACTGGTGCGTGAAGGGTAGCACAAGGGAGTTCCTTTGTGCTTATGGAACAGTTTTGTGCCTTGATTGTGGCCATGATTTCATGAATCAATATATGGGTTAAAATTGTATATAACACACACATACATGAATACAAACACATACACAAAAACTTATTAATGGATGCACGTAAAAACTGGCTAAATGTGAACACTTCTCAGTTTTATATTGTACCAGTGTCATTTCTTGGTTTTGATATTATATTGTTATGTAAGATATTGCCATTGGGAGAAGTTAAGTAAGGAGTACCCAGTGCCCTCTGTGCTATTTTTGCAACTTCCTGTGAATCTGTCATTGTCTCAAAAAGCATAAAACAAAACAAAAAACCACAAAGATTCTGCAGAAATTTTCAAGAATCTATTACAGACCTAGACCGTGAGTCCAAAGTTAAATATATGGGCAGTAAAGAAATTTGCAAGGTTTTTGGAGAAAAAATAGTTTAATTTTATTAGAGATCACAAACACAATATTTTATGAGTTTAACCAGGACTTAACTAAAATGTTGATTGACAAACTGACTAAATGTATGGTACATTAAGTTTCTTAAAAATAAAACCAAAGGGTACCTGGATAGCTCAGTCGGTTAAGTGTCTGCCTTTGGCTCAGGTCATGATCCAAGCTCCAGGGATCAGGACCCCACAGTCTGTGCCATGCTCAGTGGGAAGCCTCCTCCTCCTCCTCCTCCCTCTCCTTTTGCCCCTCCCCCTGCTTGTGCTCACTCCTACTCTCTCTCTGTCAAGTAAAAAAATGAAAATCTTTTTAAAAAATTAGATAAAATAAGACACCAGGCATTGCCAGGCACTCCAGCCTAAAAAAATGAGTCCCCTGTGAATGGGAAACAAACTGCATTCTTTATTTTCCCTAGACAGTTCCCCAAATTAAAAGCTTTTCTTCACTGACTCTGCATTTAGTGCAATCCTGGTAGTGGAGGCAGAAGAAAGTGTTAGGGCTGGGTAGAGGTTATTCCCTGGTCCACAGGGATTGGGAAGGCAGTGTTGTGGCTCTCAGTATCCTGCCCACTGGACACTATTGTGCCTCCTCTCCTTTTGGAGTGAGAGTTGTCAGACTTCGAGGATCATTCTATGCAAGTCCTGATGTGAATTAGCCAGCTGCAGTGACAAAATGTTCTTCATCGTTATAGCCCAAGGCAAATTCCTTCCGCCCTATGTACCTTTAGAAGGATTGGACTTCCCTCAAGAATACATCCTTCTTTTTTGATTTTTTTAAAGATTTTATTTATTCATTTGACAATGACAGAGAGAGAGCACAAGCAAGGGGAGCTGCTGGCAGAGGGAGAATGCAGAACCCAATCCCAGGACCCTGGGATCATGACCGGAGCCGAAGGCAGCTGCTTAACTGACTGAGCTACCCTGACACCCCAAGAATACTTCCTTCTTGGATGTCAAGAAAACCAGTGATGCCCCAGTCCATCTTTTTTAAAAACTATAATGGTTACTGCAAGGGGGCGTGGCAGGAGCTCACAACTAATCTGTGCTATACGATGAAATTCTGTTAATTCTGTTTGAATCTGTCACCTATAAACTAGAAATGGATTGAGTAAAAGAACTGGAAGAAATGGGGAAAAAAAAACCCCAACTAGTCAAATCCAAATAACATCTATAACTGAGTTAATAGTTTGTTCCGATATCAATTTTCTGGTTTAAGCAGTATACTACAGTTATATAAGATGTTATCTTTGGGTGAAGCATATATAAAAAGAATGTATTTTTTTAAAGGGTCAGAAAGCAAAAGAACTGAAAATATAGGGCAGTGCCTCACACACATAAATTAATTTACTGAAAATAACTTTATATACTATCCTTAGCTACAGATGTGCAATAACCCTAAAGCAGATTTTATAATAAACATTATCATTGACTGATCTCTTTTTATGTGCCAAACACTATACTAAATGCTTTATATGTGTCATGTTATTGAATCCCCACAGCAATCTTCTCATAGGGTAATTTAATATTTCACTGAGCTATTTTATCATACTGGTTTCACCATTGAGGAAATCAAGATTCAGATGAGGTAATTTTCCAAAACCATGTACCCCAATAAGTGATGAAGGTAGGAATTGGGGCCAATCCCCTTGACTTCAAACTCCATGTGATTCATGGCACAAATAACCATGCTTTCTTTTTTCTTTTCTTTTCTTTTTTTTTTGTAGTGAATCTTTAATTTTTCTTTATTAACATATAATGTGTCATTTGTTTCAGGGCTACAGGTCTGTGATTCCTCAGCCTTACACAATTCACAGCACTCTCCATAGTACATACCCTCCCCAATATCCATGTTTTCTCGATGTCTGCCCTATGGCTTACATAAAGAAAGTACATTTGGATTTTTCTATGTTCTGTGATCATACAGACATAAAGATTTTACTCAGATAGGCACTAATCCATCCTTGTTACCCCTAACAGGCCTGAGTGATGAAAATGGGAATGTTCCCTTTGAAGAAATTGACTACAGGTGGTTCTTTTTTCATGTGTTTATTTTGTGTTCTACAGACATGATAAACTGACCGATGTCCACTGGACCAAGAACATTGCTATAACATAGAATACAATCTCTGTTGTCTAGGTCTGCAAAGAATCTTTGGTTTGGTTGGCTCTGCTATATATCAAATTGGGATCCAGAGCTTGACCTAAGGTAGTCCAACTGCTTATCAGATGGATTGATGAAGGAAACCCACCCAACTGCTGTGCTCAGTAATAGATGTTGACTAAGTAACCCAGTCATATCTTCCTCTAAGATATTTTGAATGCAAGATACACAAGAGAAACAGAGGTACAGAAAGAATCAGAGGTTTCAAAAAGAAAGAAAAAAAAGCTAAGTCTGAGAATAGCAATAGCATCATCTTCAGGCAAGAGATCAATGGCCACAATCTGCTAAGAGGAAGTAAAGATATTGAAGGTTCTAGAGATGCTCTTAAATCATGAATCATCACAGTGGATGCTCTGGGTTCCAAAGTCCTGATTGTGTGATTATTTCTAGTGTCTGTTATTTATTATACATCCTTAACTGCTTTGTTTTTATAAATAAGGGTTTCCCTGCAATTGGAGAGTACACATATGGAGAAGGTTCTTACAGTTAAAAAGTAAAAATCAAAAGGATAATATACTTCTAATATAATATCTAAAAAAGCTTTATCATATTTTTTAAAGATTTTATTTATTGGGGCATCTGGGTGGCTCAGGGAGTTAAGCCTCTGCCTTTGGTTCAGGTCATGATCTCAGGGTCCTGGGATCAAGCCCACATAGGGCTCTTTGCTCAGTGGGAAGTCGGCTTCCCCCTTTCTCTCTTCCTGCCTCTCTGCCTGCTTTGATCTCCTTCTCTGTGTCAAATAAATAAATAAAATCTTTTTTAAAAAGGTTTTATTATTTGAGAGAGAATGAGAGAGCATGAGAGGGGGGAGGGTCAAAGGGAGAAGCAGGGAGCCCAACGTGGGACTCAATTCCGGGACTCCAGGATCATGACCTGAGTTGAAGGCAGTTGCTTAACCAATTGAGCCACTCAGGTTCCCAAAAGCTTTATCATATTAAAAACATAGCAGTAAGTGTATAAAAGTGTTCTTTTTTTAATGCAAAAAATAAAGTTTTTAAAAACATAATTTCAAACTTAAAAGAAAAATTGCAAGAATAGTACAAAGAGCGACCATGGACCCTTTTTCTAGATTCCACCATTATTAACACTTTACCACAATTGCCTCGTTCTTGCTTTAATTAACTATATATGCATACATATTTTTTCTGAGCCACTGTAAGTTGCCTGTATCATTCCTATCACTCCTTAACATTCACTATGTATTTCTTCAGCAGCATTTTTTCCTCACATAACTACAGTGCAGTTACTGGATTTGTGAAATTTAACATTGTTACAATATTATCACCTAATGCATAGTTAATATCCCAATTTCACCAGTTATCCCAGTAATGTCCTATATAGTAAATTTTTCTGGCTCAGGAACCAATCCAAAATCACACTGTATTTAATTGTTAGTGTTTTAGGGCTCTTTTGATCTATAACAGTTCCTCAGTCTTTCCTTTTCTTCTCTGACACCAACATTTTAGGATTACATGCCATTTCTTTTCTGGCATATCCTCAGTTTAGGCTTGTTTGATGTTTCTTCATTAACAGATTCTAATAATGCATTTTTTGAAGGAACACTACATATATGATTATTTGTCCTTCTTAATGCATCACATTAGGGGCATATGATGTGAGTTTGAAAATCATCAATTTTGTGACCATCATAGTAATTATTATTATTTAGGCAAGAACTATTAATGGATGTTAAGTTAATGAGTAAAAGTTTGATGAAGAACAGAATATTTACATAATCTCAAATTATTTCCCTATAAATATTTATTCATTACAAGAGGAGAAATAGCTTTGCAATGGCAAAAGTTGGTAAACGCCACCTTAACAAAGTGATCAGAACCATGCACTCTTCAAGGTAATTAAGTACATAGGCCATTCCTTCAGTATGTTTCTTATTTTATCTTATAGTACCTATGTGGAAAGCTACTAACAAAAATGAAAACTAACAAGAAGGGATAGTGAGACAAAATATAGCAGCAAAGAAATTGTACCTTCCTTTCACTTACATTCTCAGTAAATGGGTCTTATAAGGTTAGATATTTCTACATTGAAGAACTGGAGTAACTAAAAAATCAGTACCCCCAAGCCTGCCTACTAGATTTATCAACAAGAGCATTAGTGCAACTCTTGTATTATTCATATGTAATATACTTCTAGCCAGAGCCAAGGGGATGGAGGGTGGGGAGACTCTAAGATGTAACAATCAAAAACTATTGGGTTTATGAGCAAGCGCTCTAAAGAGGAAAAGTAGAACAAAGACAGTCAGAAGGCCTGAAAGTAGTGCCTATAACTACAAAACCTAGACCTGAAAGAGTAGGGAAAGATCTGCTGGGCATATTCCATCTGTATCCATGAAAACAGAAATAACACACAACTGCCCCACAAATATTTACTAAGGGATTTTTATGTGCCAGAAAAGGGGATGGCCTTAGGAATCCATACATGGGTCAAATATAATCCCTGTCTTCTGAATTTTACTTGGCAGTAGAGAGAGTAGACTGGAAGCATTAAAAAAAAAAAAAAAGCATTATTTTATTATAGGCTCTGTGATTAGTAAAAGCAGTATCCAAGATGATAAAGTATTTTAAAAGTGCCCAAGAAGTTGATAGGGGTTGATCTAGTCTATTGGAGAAACTGATAGCAGTTTGATGCAGCTAGAGAATTACTCTCCTTATGACACTTCTTGAGCAATTATTATGAGTAATCAATGAACACATATTAACACATGTAATTCTCAGAGCAACCTATGAGGTAGATACTATTATTATATCTTTTTGCAGATGAAAATTCTAGCAGCATAAGGTGGGGTAAATTTGGTGTTTTGTCTGAAGTTTTAATCAGGAGCCAAACTGCAGGAAGGTAACTGTCCCATGCTAAGGACATTGGATATTTATCCGTAGCTCTGAGGTAGTGCAGATCTTCAGAACAGAAATGGCATGTTAAGATTTGCATTCGTTCTGTCCACTGTGTGAATGGTGGAGGCAAGTTGGACAAGGCTGGAAAGAAAGAAGCCAACAAGGAGAGAGATGAGACATATAACAATAGGTTTAGCAAGGTAAGAAGAGGACATGAACCACAGCATAGGGCTGGAGAGGACAGTTTGGTCCAGGAGTCCTATCAGTGGGATTAGTGATTGAGTGGGTATGGAGACCAGGGAAGGCAATGGAGAAATTCAGGATTGCTCCCAGTGTTTGGCTAAATCTAATAAATGGTTTTAAGCTCAGGTGACTGAAGCCTAAGTTCTTTGTTCAACGCCCGTATGTGTCCATTAGCTTGGATTCATCTTTGATCACTGACCACACCACTGAACCAGACTTTAATTTTGAGGGGCACTAGGCGAGAATTTAGATGTTTCTGAAGAAATCACTGCCTCTGTTAGGGTGGGGAACCTAAATCACATATGAAAAAAGGGTACGAATCTGTCATATCAGTAGAATCATCTTATTATAAAGAGTACAGCATATGTCAGATATTTCAAGGAAAGATTGGGAGATGGTTCTCCACGGGTCACAGAGTTCTGCATACCTTATGAGCCAGTCACTGTATGTCTTTTTTTTGTCCAGGATATATTTTCAAAGATGTTTATATACTGAAAATATGAAATAATGTCTCCCTCCAGAGTAAAGAATAGGTTTGCTTACATCCTTGAAACCTAGTGTCTTCCTCCAGGGTAAAGGAGGTAAAGTGAACTCATGCTTATTGGTCATTATTTTAAAAATGGGTTTCCAAGCTTAAGGCTGCTCTCCTGTGATATAACCTGGTGTATCTACCAAGGCCTATCTATGTTGCCCCTGAGTGTCCTGGGGATGGGGCAAATAACACAAATATACTTAATTCTGCTTGCTGGCCCATGTATCATGAAATCCTTTGTCTCTGACCTAGAAGTCTTATATTTTCCCTCAGCATGCATGAAATTGTGAAAGGCTTATTAATTTATGAGTAGGATAAAATCACAGACAATTCACAGTTCTTAATAGAAAGTTGTTAGAGATTCCTAATTGTAGTCTGTTTTATATTTAAAAATAAGCAAATTGAGCAGTTTCTGAATTTTATTCAGTGTAAGTTCTTTTTTTTAACCTTTTCAAAGATCATATCCCCATTCCCATCCAAGAATCTTGCCCAAGACTTAAATAAGTTCACTTTCTTGGTGATTGACGTGAATTTTCATAATTTTTGAATAGAAGTGTTAATGATGAACAAGTTTGACCTGCCAGAAATCCTCACAGAAAAACAGGAAATGATGGCAATGCTCAGATGTCTATTTCGGTGTTCACTGGTGGAGACTTCTTTTCTTTTCTAAAAGAACAAACCCCTGAGGGGTCTGAAGATGACTTAAAAAGTGCAAAAAATAGCTTACTTTGAGATTAAATATACAATGGCTGTTACTGGAAATGAAATTCTTCCAAATTTCAGCTAACACAAATAGCTACTAAGCATGGAAACCTGTTTTGGATTTTTTACCCATATTATAGGTAAAACAGAGTTGAGGCAGAGGGAACTGGCCCCCAAGAATGTTTGAAATTCTAATGAGTTGATTCTGTAAAAACTGTCACTTAATTGTCTGCCTTTTATGAAGTAGAGACTAAATTTTATTTATGAAGCCAATTGACCTTATTTTCATATGAGAAAAACATTCCATGGGCTTTTAGTTTTACACATGAGAGAAAGATTTCTGAAGTCCAGAGATTCAAAAAGGACAGATCCCAGGAGCTACACTTCTCAGAAAAATAATGCAAAACCTTACCCTTATAGTAGTCAGAGTACATCTCTATAGTTTTGAATTTTTAAGCAATGAATAGATTTCTTATATTAATAAATATATTATTAATCATTACTAATAAAAATTTATTTTTAGAGCAGTTTTAGATTTATAGACAAGCATAAAATACAGCTTCCATATATCCCCTCCCCCCCCACAGTTTACCTTTTCATTAATATCTTGTGTTATTGTGGTACATTTGTTACAATTGATGAGCCAACATGCATATACTATTAACTAAGGTTGGTTTACATTAGGTTCACTCTTTCTGTTGTACATTCTATGGATTTTGACAAATGTATAATGACATGTTCCTACCATTATAGTGTCATAAGGAAGAATTTCACTGTCCCCCAAATCCCCTCTGCTTCACCCATTCATCATGATCTCACTCTCTCCCTCCAAACCCTTGGTAACTAGTGATCTTACCATCTCTGTACTTTGCCTTTCAAAAACTGTCCTATAGCTAATATCATATAATAATATGTAGTCTTTTCAGAGTGGCTTCTTTTTTTTAAAAAGATTTATTTATTTATTTGAGAGAGAGTGAGTGGTGGGGCAGAGGGAGAGGGAGAAAGAGAATTTCAAGCAGACTCCTTACTAAGTGCAAAACCCAACTCCAGGACATGATCTCACCACCCTGAGACCATGACCTGAGCTGAAATCCAGAGTCAGATGCCTAACTGACTTAGCCACCAAGATGCCCCAGATTGGCTTCTTTCACTTGCAATATTCACTTAACTTTCCTCTTTATCTCATTAATTTTTTTTAAAGATTTTATTTATTTATTTGACAGAGAGAGATCACAGGTAGGTAGAGAGGCTGGCAGAGAGAGAGAGAGAAGGAGGCTCCCCGCCGAGCAGAGAGCCTGATGTGGGACTCGATCCCAGGACCCTGAGATCATGACCTGAGCCGAAGGCAGTGGCCTACCCATTGAGCCACCCAGGCGCCCCTATATCTCATTAATTTTTTTCATTAATTTATTCTTCTTATTTTTTGTTAGCTCATTTCTTTTTATCACTAAATAATACTCCACTGTCTAGATGTACCATAGTTTGTTTACCTCTGCTGAGGGACACCTCATTGCTTCCACATTTTAGCAATTATGAAAAAACTATGAGTGTTGTTACAAGTTTTCAGTTCATTTGGGTACATACTAAGGAGCCATGATTACTGGAGCCTCTGGTACTAGTATGTTTAGTTTTGCAAGAAACTGCCACACTATCCTCTGAAGTAGTTAGACATTTTGCAAGTTTTTTCCTTAGGTATTGATTTAGACTGCTGTGTATCTATATTGCTTTTCGTGTGTGTGTGTGTGTGTGTGTGTGTGTGTGTGTATTTTCAAATAGTTATTTCCAAAGGACCTGGAGCAGAGACTCCAAGACAGCTAAAAAGATATTGTGGTAGGCAGAATAATGCCTCCTGAAAGGGGCCAGAGAATTGTTTCAGAATCAGTGAATATGCTATATTACATGGTTGGGAGGAATTAACGTTGCAGTTGGCATTACAGTTGTTAATCAGCTGATCTTAAAATAAGGAGATGACCTACATTATCCAAGAGGGCCTGGTGTAACCACAAGTATCCTTTAAACATGGAAGAAGGAGGCAGAAGAGAAAATCACAATGAGAGATACAATAAGACAAAGACTGCAGGCTTTGAAGATGAAACTGATCACCCTCTAGTACCTGCTAACACCTTGACTTTAGCCCAAGGAGATCCACTATAGACTTCTAAACTCCAGAACTTTAAGACAATAATTCGTGTTGCTTTGAGTCCCATGTAGTAATTCGCTACATCCATTACAGAAAACTACTACAGATATGTAACGTCACCATCTCAAAGTAGAGGAAAGATTTTGAAAAGATTTTGAAAAGGAACTAGGCTGGACTGCTCATGGTCCACATGTTATTCTAAGATTGAATGACCTAGAATTAAAAACATATGTCTACACAAAATCTCAGATACAAATGTTCACAGAGCATTATTCATAATAACCAGAGAGTAGGAATAACCCAAATGTTCATTAATTAATGAATAGATAAACTATATGTCATATATCTATACAATAGAGTATTATTCACCCACAAGAGGAATGAAGTGCTGATACACGCTACAATACAGATGATCCTTAAAGACATATGAAAGAGCCCAGTCACAAAAGATCACATAGCGAGTAGTCTCAGTTATATTAAATGTGTATAATAGGCAAATCCATAGAGATAGAAAGTAGATTAGTTGCTGCCAAACATTGAGGTAGAAGGAAATAAATGAGGAGTAACAAGCTAATAGCTATGGGATTTCTTTTGGGGTTAGCAAATATGTTCTAAAATAAGTGGCAATCATTGCAAAACTCTGTGAATATACTAAAAAAACAGTAAATTACATATGTTAAATGAGTGGCTTTTATGGTATATGAATTATATCCAATTATATCTCAATATATCTCAATAAAGCTGTTATTAATAACAAGATGGAAGGACCTGTATTTTGGGGAACGTACTGGTGATCAGTTATTGAGCTCTAATGTGAGTTTTGGAGGGACGATTTTTCCTGGGAGAAATGGACAATGGAATTTCTCACTTTTATTCATTTGGGAGGAAAGTTTTAGATTGTGATGAAAGGAAAACTATATTCTTTCTCTGGCCTTCTGGTTCTTGATTCTAGTTGAACCTAGATTCTGGGTATATCAATCAAGATAGGTGAAGTTACACTGCAGCAAAACGATCCAAATTAAAACAATTAAATTTAGTGACTTTAACAGCATAGGTGTGTTCTTTACTCATTGTTTACGTCACTGCAGGTCAGCCAGGTCTCTGTTTCACACACCTCCCTCCACAGAGAAACCAGCTGGTTGGTATAGCCATCGTTCCAAAATTTCCTGTGCTCCCAGCATAGGGAATTGCAGCTCTCTCGTTCTTACACTAGCAATTAACTGCTTAAGTTTAGAAGTGACACAAGTTACTTTTACTCGTTGGTCATATCCCCCATTCAACCAAAGAAGTCAGAAGTCAGGTAGTACAATACTGCCAATGTCTAGAAGATTACAAATGGGAACTATTTGGTGAACAGCACTAAGACTATTGTGGTAGGCTGCATCATGGCCCCCAAAGATATCAGCTCTGAATCCCTGGAACCTGTAAGTGTTCCCTTATTAGAAAAGGGCCTTTGCAGATGTGATTAAACTAAGGATCTTAAGATGGGGGAGGTTACCTGGTATTATCCAAGTGCACCCTAAAGGACACAACGTGTATCTTTATAGAAGAGAGAAACTGTGACATTGTGATTTATAGTATTTCCTTTTTTTTTTTTTTAAGATTATTTATTTATTTATTTGACAGAGAAAGAGAGAGATCACAAGTAGGCAGAGAGGCAGGCAGAGAGGGAGGGGGAAGCAGGCTCCCCGCAGAGCAGAGAGCCCCATGCAGAGCTCGATCCCTAGACCCTGGTCGGAAGACAGAGGCTTAACCCACTGAGCCACCCAGGTGCCCCTGTGACATTGTGATTTAAAATAAGAAATCTGTATTTGGTCTTTATCTCATTACTGACACAGAGCTCATAAAACCCTTATAATTCCCTGTAAGGAGAGCAATAAAAGTGTCTTTTGTTAGGTTAACAAGGTGATTTCTGGAAAGCCCCTAGGTAACAGGAGGAAGGGGGGCTGGTTACCAGTGGAGCCAACCATGTGATTAGGGGGAAAGGGTTGAAAGTTCCCAAATTCTGGGTAGAGCAGAGGAGCTGGAGATTGAATTCAATCTTCAGTAGCCCATGAGTTACACCAATCTGGCCTTTGTTTTTTGTTTTTTAAGATTTTATTTATTTATTTGAGAGATAGACAGTGAGAGAGAGCATGAGCGAGGAGAAGGTGAGAGGGAGAAGCAGACTCCCGCTGGAGCTGGGAGCCCTATGAGGGACTCCATCCCAGGACTCCGGGATCATGACCTGAGCTGAAGGCAGTCGATTAACTGACTGAGCCACCCAGGGGCCCCCAATCGGGCCTTTGTAATGAAGCTTCCCTAAAAACCTAAAAAGACTTTCTCTGAAGAGCTTCCAGGTTGGTGAACATTTGTAGGGTCTGGGAGTGTGATCCCCAGAGGAACATGGAAGCCACATATCTTGTCCTACATATCTTGTCCTATGTGTCTCTTCCATCTGGCTGTTCCTGTGTTATATCCTTTTCTAATAAACAGGTGATCTGGTAAGTAAAATATTTCTCAGAGTTCTGTGGGCACTCTAGCAAATTTCCAAGGAGGGGGTCAGTCAGAATCACAGGTGATAACCTGGATTTACAATCAGCATCTTAAGTGGGAGGAGGGGGCAGGGATGGCAGTCTTATAGGACTGAGTCCTTAACCTGTGAGATCTGCTCTCTCCAGGTAGGTAGTATCAGAATTGAGTTGAACCGTTCGGCACTCCGGGGTCATAGAACTGCTTGGTGGCATGGAAAAAACACACGCATTAGAACTGGTGTCAAAATCGTAGGGGCTGAAGGAGATATGACATAGACGGGACGGGAGGACTCAATGTGACCATGGAAGCAGAGATTAGAGTGATAGAGCCACAAGTCCAGGAACGCAGGCAGCCACCTGAAGCTGAAGAGGCAAGAAACAATCTTTGCTAGAGCCTCCAGGGGAGTAAAGCCCTGCTGACACGGTAATTTCCACCCAGTGATAACTATTTTGGACTTAGGGCCTCCAGACTGTGAGGGAATACATTTCTGTTGTTTCAATCATAAAGTTTGTAGTAATTCGTTCCAGCAGCCATAGGAAACAAGTACAATTGCTATATTGGATATGATATATTTGTTTCAGGTCCTCACTTTGGTACAACCAAACTGGTCCCTTTAATATGGTCATAAGGCCATGACTACTAGGTTCAAGCCAAGCAAAGATGCTAAAAAAGAGGAACCCCACAGAGAACCACAGTGGGAAGGCTTGGACCTGGGGACTCCCAGGACTGGTAGAATCAAAGAGCCGTTCTTCACTGGACTCACAGTGCATTATCCTCAAGACCTCAGAAAATGCTCATTAAAAGTAACGGTGATGTCTGTGAAAAATACAGTGATCCAGGGCAGCACAGATGCCTGCAAGAAGCTGGCCTAAAATTGCAAGAAGAGAACAGCAACAGAATGAGCTTTGGCCTGTGCTCCAGAGCAAGTCAGCTGGTTGAAATGGCAAATGACAACCAGGGTAAATCCTTTAAATATATAGTCATTTATTTCTCAGATACTCTCAGGGAAGGAAATAAATCAGCATCTGCATTTCCTGAAATCAAGCAAACTGGAACTCAAACTAAAGTTGACTTGGTATTTTTACAAAAGTGTGACACTATAACAATCCTAAATTTTTAAATCAAAGAAATCAAAAAACTAGGGAACCCTTGGGAAAACATTTAGGATTATCATCTCATTCTACTAATGATGCAGCTGAGGCTCACAGAAATTGTCAGAGCCTCAGTTTCTCTATCTTTAAAACAGGGAAGTTGGCCAAGACCATCTTGAGTGATTTCAGTTCAAGAGTTGGGATCCAATGAATTAAGTCAGTAATGGACTATAGCATTCAATATGGGAAAGTAATCCAAGATATATGAATACTTTAAACTTGTGCACAAGAGGTAATAGTTTTTCATTCTTCTCAAGAATATTGCTGGGATCAGAAGTGGATTGTGACAGAAATAGCCATCATCTTCCAGGACTACTTAATATTAACTATAAAATGGCAAAGCTCTAAAAAAGCTTTCTCAAGTAAATCTCAGAACATGGTGATAAACAGTTTATGAGTAGAGTTGGGAAATGACTAGAAAAATAAATGTGTAAAGCAGAAGTACATAATCCTTGGGTTTTTTTTGTTTTGTTTTGTTTTGTTTTGTTTTTGTCTAAAATACCTCCGACAAGATAGCTCTACTCTCAAAATATATACAGATCTGAACTCTTCTTAAAACACCTGTTTCATGTTGGTCTAACCTGTTATCATTTCCTGCCTGGGTTATTCCAGATGGTTCCTTGTTTCCATCTCTACCCCAAACAGTAGGTGTTTTTAAAATAAATCCAATTAAGTCACTCTTCTGCATAAACCACCTTCTACTGCAATGGCTTCCCATCTTCTCTGAACTCACTTCCTACTAATGTCTTCATTCATTCTAGTCTAATCACACAGGCCTACTTGCTGTTCTTAAAACACAAGCATGCCATGATCTCACCTCAAGGCCTTTGCATTTCTCTTTCCTCTGAACAGAATGCTCTTTCAACCCCTGATGATGACATAAATCCCTTCCTCATTTAACCATTCCTGCTTAAATGTCACTTTTCCAGCAAGGTCTTCCCGGAACACCCTATGTGAAGTAGGAACAACAACCCCTCTCCTGCTTAGCACTTCTGCCCACTCCAGCCCATGCCTCCTTACTCAGCTTCATTTTTCTCCACAGTGCGATTTATCATACAAAATACATTCACTTGTGCATTGGTTCATTGGCTGTTTCCACTAAGGCAGAGATAAAGACTTTTTTTTTTATTTATTGCTGTCTCCCCCGAACTTAGTATGAAGCCTAGCACAGACTAGGCACTCAGAAAATATTTATTGAGTGAACCAACCAGTGAAAAGTAGTTTTAAAAATAGAGGGGGGCGGTGCGTCTGGGTGGCCCAGTGGGTTAAAGCCTCTGCCTTCGGCTCAGGTCATGATCCCAGGGTCCTGGGATGGAGCCTCTTCTCAGCAGGGAGTCTGCTTCCCTTCCTCTCTCTCTCTGCCTGCCTCTCTGACTACTTGTGATCTCGGTCTGTCAAATAAATAAATAAAAATCTAAAAAAAAAAAGAAAATTAACTGGAGAGAATTATTGGGGAGAATTTCCCCAATATGGCAAAGGGAACGAGCATCAAAATTCAGGAGGTTCAGAGAATGCCCCTG
>NC_081558.1:75439030-75558867 GCF_022355385.1 Mustela nigripes | reverse complement strand
AAATATATGTTTATAAAAAATAAAAAATTAAAAAAAAAAAGAAAATTAAAAAAATAAATAAAAATGGGAGATTTTGTTGTATATTAAGAGAAATACAGAGGTAATTTGCCACAAGACTATCTCGGTAGCTCAGTGATGCCATCAAGGAACTTCCATGGTGACATCTTCAGGGCATTGGCTATTTTCTTAAAGTTTTTTGCTTCAAGGTTACAAAATGGCTGCTACAGTTCTAAACATCACATTCTCTCACAAATATTTGCATGTATTCCCTCATTCAGTCAGTAAGTAAATATGGTGAGAGACTACTAAGTACCACACATCGTTGTAAGTGTGGGGACATAACCATAAACAAAACAGACGAAGTCCCTGTTCTCATGAAGCCTCATTCTAATGTCAGAAGATTAAAAGGGAAAAAGGCTTTTTCATCCTCATCATATTTTAATCATAGAGAAAAATCTTTCTGGAAAGTCACAAGATTTCTTATAACTCACAGATCAGAATTATGTCACTGACTATCTCTGCTTGCAAGAGAACTTAGGAAAGCAAGTTCCCCAAACTTGCAGCTTCCCATGACAGGAGGGGTTTGCCGTCGAAGGAAGGGGTAGGGAGAATGGCTCTTGGGAGGACATGAAGGGTTTGCCACAAATAGTTCTGAACATATGCAGTCATTCAGTATCTGCTTTTTGATAAAGCACTAAGGAGGAGAGTGATTGGCCCATAGCTAAAATTTAATATTTATTTCTGAGGTTTTGTTCCCTATGTTTCTGTCACTTCTCCTAACAGCCTTGAACATACAAAGCCCCAATCTGCTAACAAACCCACTTTGAAAATTTACCGAGAAAGGCTGAATTGCTCCCAGGATGGCATTCAATTTTCTCACCTGAAAAGAATTACAACTCCAGAAAAGACCATTTCTCCTCGTATTACCTATTGGTCAGCCAACAACCTTTAGGCCAAAACTGTGAATATATATTTTCTGTCAGCTCTCTTTGTGTGTACTCTGGGACCAGTCCTGAGCTTAAAACTTCTCTTGTCCAGGGGAACTACAGGATCAGCTCCAGACTCCCCACTTGGCTTCTCCGTGGGCAATAAAGCAGCAGTTTCATCACCGTTGTCCACACGGCAAATGAGAAGTGATGGTTTGCGTATAAGGTACTGTCTAGAAAAGAAGAGAAAAAGGCAACGCTTCTGACAGAGCTGTTCACACTTCCCCGGCACAGCTGGGAGATATTAGCTGGCTTTTCCCCAGACTGCTTTCCTCTCTGGCACGGTGAGTTAAAAACCCTACGAGCCTCCAAGGTAAGCTGGATTTCTATCATACACATTTAGCAGCTAAATCACCAAAAGTCACTTTCAAATATTCATGCAAAGCTGCATCTTTACCCAAGGTCAAGAGTTCAACAGAAGTTAGCCAAAAGAGAATTGTAGGCAGGAGGCAAGAAATAAAAGAGAAAATATTGATAAATCATTTCTGTTCTTTTGGAGGGAGTTTGTGCTCAGGCAAGAAGATGAAAGTTGTGTGATAAATACTGTGGAATATGTAGGAGAAGGATAGACGAAAATAACGTTTCTATGCCACTTTCCAGCCCTGCCTCCCCGTTGAGTGGATGGGAAAGAGGTCAGGAAGGCCAAAGAAATATGAGGTTTCCATGAAGCATTTGAAATTTATTAAGCAAATAACCCACATTTGAGGATATGTTTTTCACTAGTAGTATTCACTAGCCTGGTCTGCCTCTCCCAAAGACTGTCCAACTAATTTTATACAAAAGTTATGAATGAAATCTGTTTAAAACAACATCTGTTTAGAAGTAAAATATCTAGTTTCATTACGGATTTTGACTAAGCTATCTTGAATCAAATGCCCGAAACATGCCTTTATGGAGATTTTAAAATCTTGTGTTATTTGGATAGTAGGGTTGCAGAAAACCCAAGATTGAAGAAGCTCAGAATAGAAAAGGCTGAATTGTAGGCCCGTTTTAATTGTTTTAATAGGAACTCAGTTATGAAAAGTTCTATTTTTCTAGTACTAAGTGATCTAATAGTAGCATTGGATTCCATAGAATCCAACTCTCTCTGGACTTCCTACATTCTGCTTAAACCCAGAAGGAATTCCAGGTTGTTCTAGGGGCTAGCTTATATGATTTTGATTTAGATCTCAAATTCTAAACATTTTTATGAATCTACATGGCGATATCAGAATGGATTTTGAAAGTGCTGATTCTAATTTAAAATGGCTTACAACAGGATCGTGTCTGAAATGTCTGAATATATAGATCACTGAAATGATCTATATATTTCCTCCTGCCCCAACATGTATAACAATTTTAAAAGACAAACATCCTTTCCTAGGTTGATGATACAGTCTTTCTATTACATTATAAGGACGGCCTGAAGAAGAAAACAGGAGGCAAATTGTCAATTTGAATAAAAAAACAGAATTCCATCTCAAGAGGCCTTTGGTATAGCATTCAGATCTGTGCTATAGCTCTAGTTTCTAGAACTGATGAGTCATGAAACAGGGCTAGAAACACTAAGTAAGTGAGCTTAAGCTACAACCTCAACCCATCCCCAACCATTTTTGTTAGTGGTGGTTTTATTTATCAGACTTCTGTATAAATCTCATTTAAAGGAACAGATTTCTTGACTAAAAAAATAAAATTTCAAAGTCTGATCTAAATGAAAAGAAACAAACTGGGAGTCATTAGAAATCTTGCCTAAGAAATTTGGGGTCTGTAATACACCATTCAATTTTTCAAAAAATGTTGCCAGTATTTAAAAACATGTCATTTTACATAAAAGCCAGATTTCTGGGTCCCTTGACAATTGGGGAGGACTGAAAATACTGGCCTTACATTCCTACAGATAACAATTAACTGCAGCCAAGTACTGGCTGCTCCCTTTAGAAAGTTACACACTTCCCCATGACTCTTTTTTTTAATCCACCTGGGTATAGTCACACATTATCTTACTTGCTTCACACCTGAGGGTGGTCTGGATGGTGATCCCTGATTTACATGTTTAACACCTCTGATGCTATGCTATAATAAGAAATAGATCTTTTGGCCTTTCTCAAGATTCCTGGAATCTAGCTTCTACAATCCATGTATTTTCCTGAATGGTTAAGTGCAATAAGAACATCTTTTGTTATAGTTAGATTTTGTTCCACAGTTCTGAAATAGGTCCAGAGTGATAAAGGTGAGATGGAGGTCTTTTGTTATTCTTAATAAGCACCCTCCTCTGTTCAAACACACCTGAGTTTAAGTTAATGAGGTGGTTTTGTGAAAGCCCCCAGATAATGGGGGGGAGGAGGGGCAGTGTGTGTTGGTTGCCAGGGGAACCATCCTTTGATTACAGGGTTATAACTTTCAGCCCTACCTCCACACTCCCTCAGTCCTAAGAAGGGAGGAGGAGACAGGTGGAGGTTCAGCTGGTCAGCAATGGCCAATAATTTAATCAGTCATAATGAAGTCGTAATGAAGCCCCCATAAAAAACCAAAAGACAGTGTTTGGAGAGTTTCTAGGCAGTCAGGCATGTGGAGGTGCTGGGAGAGAGGTGCCCAGGAAGGCCACGGAAGGTCTGGACTGCTTCCCCCATACCTGGCCCTGTGCCATCTTCCATCTGACTGTTCCTTAATTATGTCATTTCGTAATAAACTGGTAATAGTAAACTGCTTTCATGAATTCTGTGAGCCATTTTTGCAAATGATTGAACCTGAGGACAAGGCTATGTAAACCAGCAATTTATAGCCCACCAATCAGAAGTACAGGTGACAAGCTGGACTTGCGACTGGCCTCCAAACTGTGAGCAGTCCTGAGGGACTGAGCCCTTCCCCTGTGGGATTTGGGCAGCTAGTGTGCTAATGTGAGTTAAGTCGTAAGACACCCCGGGGGTCATCTAAGAATTGCTTGGTGTGGGAAGAAAGTCCGTACATTTGCTGGCCAGAAGCGAAGTTTTTTTTTTTTTTAACTAATTAATTTATGTTCAGAAAAACTATTCACAGAAACGAAGCATTCTGTGACTGTTCTAAGAGTACGGAGAAGGAAAAAGCAGAGAATTCTTTTTCCTCAGAACTGTTACATTCTGGCATGTTGCCCAAGATGTATTCCTACTCAAAATTAAGCTTTTTGAGTTAGTCCCATGGAGTCTTAAAGGACAGAACACAGTAGCTCCAAGCTAGGGTTTGTTTCAGCATATGTATGGGCAATTCGGCCAGTCTTATGTCCCTCATGACATTTTGTGAGGAGGAGCTGGATCTTTCTGGGCATACCCTCAGATGGAACCGTGGAACCAGGAAGGCATCAATTGTCTTATCACATAACCTAAGGACGATTGGATTGCAAATCTGCCCTTAAATGGCAGCCCAGACATATTCCACTCTGTCAGAATCACGGCAGAGATGAGGTATACCGGAGGGTTGTCTACCGAGGGCTTTTCAAACTCATTTTTACTAAGACTAGCAGTAAGAAATGCACTGGGACACATGGACACATAAACTCACAACCAAGTTCCTACTAAATAAAAATATTCTATTTTTATTTTATTTTTTTTCATTATGATAAGCATTCTCTTTAAATCCCCATCACCTATCCCCCCAACCCTCCTCCCCTCTGGCAATCATCAGTGTTCTCTATAGTTAAGAGTCTGTTACTTGGTTTGTCTCTCTCTCTCTCTTTCTTTTGCTGGTTTCTTTGTTTCTTAAATCCCACATATGAGTGAAATCCTATGGTATTTGTCTCATTTCACTTGGCATTAAACTCTCCAGCTTCATCCATGTTGTTGCAAGTGGCAAAATTTCATTCTTTTTAATGGCTGAGTAATATTCCATTATATGTATATATATGTGTGTGTATATATAGGTATGCATGTATAAAGTGTATATATATGTGTGTATGTATGTGCGTCTATATATAGATAGATAGAAAGACAGACACACACACACACACAATATTCATCTATTGATGGACACTTGGGCTGCTTCCATAGTTTGGCTATTGTAAATAATGCTGCGATGAAATTCAGGGTGCATGTATCCCTTTGAATTTTATATTTTTAAAATAAATACCCAGTAGTGCAATTACTGGACCATAGGGTAGGTTTTTTTTTTTTGTTTGTTTGTTTGTTTTTTTAATTCTTTGTCAGATCTCCATACTGTTTTCCACAGTGGCTGCAATAGTTTGCACTCCCACCAGCAGTGCAAAAGGATTCCTTTTTCTCCACACCCTCCCCAATACTTGTTTCTTGTGTTTTTTATTTTAGGTATTCTGATATGTGTGAGATATCTCATTGTAAGTTTTGATTTGCATTTCCCTGATGATGAGTGATGTTGAACATCTTTTCGTGTGTCTGTTGGCCATTTATATATCTTCTTTGAAGAAATGTCTGTTCATGTCTTCTGCCTATTTTTAAATTAGTTTATTTCATTTTTTTGGTGTTGAGTTGTGTTTTGGAACACCTAGGTTTTCCTAAGTCTCTTGGTTAGGTGAATATGCCTATGTAAAATTAAAATTGGCAATACTCCAAAAAAAGGAGAAAATACCTAAAGAGCTAATAAAGAATGAATAGCTTTAAACTATTGATTATGTGATTTTTGTTATGTTTTAGTATCCATATATAGAAACATAAAAAATAGATGCTTATATATCAAGGAATGTTCTGGTTTATTCAACAAAAGAAACATCTAGATATGGATTTTAAACTCCTGGCTCAAGGGCCAAATTTGGCCCTGAACCAGGCTTAGCTTCTCATGAATAGCATTTAAAAATTTCTATCTTGAATAACTTTACATGAACATGTTCTGACTGATTCACTACTCCCAGCTGTCCTAAACATAGTTCATCACATTAATTTCAGCTACCTGAAAGACTCCTTATGGCTTTAGAATTTATAATTCTTGTTAAAAGTTAAAAGATCCAGGAAAAGTGATCAAATGGAGCCCTTCTCATCATAATCTATTTTGGCTTCCAAATGCTAGTTTTGTTTCTGTTTTTTGTATCATTTCCAGATTAGATTTTATAAGTGCCTAAAATCCCAGAAAGAAAAGAACTATTTTCCTACCAGTCTAAATAGGCAAATACATACATACATACATACATAAAATAGTCCTTAGGTAAGATATTAAGAATAACATCCCTGATTAAGCGGCATTTAAGCTGAGACTTAATAAATAAAGAGGAGCAAGCTATGAAAAGAGCCAGACAAAGTATATTCTAAGAGAAGTAGCAAGTGCAAAGGGCCTGAGGCAGGAAAGAGTTTGGTTTGTCAGGCCAGTGTTAGTAAGGCTTAGAAAGAAAGAGCAAGAACTTTTATGACATTGAAAACTTTGCTAGGGTTTGGAATATGAAGCACCTCAAAGACCATAGTGAAGAATCTGGATTTTTTTTTTTTTTTAACTTGCAACAGACCCTCTTCAAGAGTTTTGGGTAAGGGAGTGATATGGTAGGATTCAACTTTGGCTGCTATGCAAAGAAAGATTTATAGGGGAGCTGATAAAGGAAACCAGGAGAACTGCCTGGAGGCAGTTGCATACAAGATGAGAGATGATGGTGCCTTGAAGCAGGTGGTAGTTGTGGAGATGGAATAACTGGATGCACTGGAGATGTGTTTTCAAGGGTAAATTGACAGGAACTGCTGACTGACTGGGTGTGAAGTTACTATTAAAGGAGAACTCTAGGATGACTCTAGGGTTTCTGTTATTATTAATTGAGTGGATGATAGTACCGTTTACTGTAGGGAGACTGAAGAAGAATGAGGTTGCATGGCAGAGAATGGGAAAAGAGAATATCATGACTCATTCTGGGCACGCACAGTTTGCAGTCTGAAATAGGATTCAGAGAAACTCTAGACTGGAGACACAGATTAGCATTGGCTAAAGATGGAATTTCAAGCCTTAGAGAGTGTGGACAGAAAAGGAGGAATCCAACACAAGATCACTGATAATCCAACAACAGATGATGGAATAAAGCAGGAAGAGCTAGCAAAAAAATACTGAGAAGGAGCAACTGGAAAGGAAGTATGAACCCAAGGAGAATGTGATATTATCAAAGCCATCCAGGAAGGAGTTCTCTATCTTGTTGAATGATGTTGAAAAGACAAATAAGATAAGGATGGAAAAACAGCCATGGTGTTTTGGAAAACCTAGGTTATTGGTGACCTGAACAAAAACAGTTTTAGTGAGTGGTGGAATGGATTTGAAGAATTTGAAGAAGTCAGCCTTCCCTTTGGTTCAGTCACTACTAATGTTTTTCATCTAGCTATTCTTCTCAAAAGACAGTTTTGCGACTTGGCTGTGATCATTCTGCTTGTCAGTGTGCTGCAGGGCCTGAGGTTATCTCAAGATGGTGTGTTGGAGTCAGTACAAGTTTCATTTATTTAAAACTTGGACCTGGTAAAAGAGTCTCTTGAGATATAACACCTCCCTTCCCTGCTAGGCTTGGGAAGAGGAAACAAATCATACATGGCAAATATCATTTACACTGTTCTAACACATTCAGAGCACTCTTAACCAAATCCTAACGAAGGGAGAGATGGTATGTGCGCTCAGCAGAGGAGTTTGTAAAATGAGAAATACACATTTTAAGAATACATAATCCAATAAAGAAGTTTTGGGAAAGCTACTGACCCAGTGTTCATTTTTTACTTGACTAGATATCAATATTTGAAACTTTAAAATTTAAAAATAGGATGAATTTTGTACTATTATTTTGTACCTTTCTGTACAAGCAACTAGTCTTTTCTTTGATAACAGTAAATGGATTGTACCCCATTGCAGCCATGGAGTTGCAATGGCTAGAATTTTAAGATCCTCATCTTAGAAATTAAATGAATATAGCCAGAACATTACAATTTAGCCCAATCAGAAATTAAATTCACTTTAAGCCAAGAGAAGGATCTTATATCTTGAGCTTCTGATTGCTGTGTGATAGAGCCATAGAACCTTCAAGGAGAAGGAATCCTAGACTTTATCTAATGCAAGTTCCCACCTAAAACACAGGGATCATACCAATTCTCTCTGAAAATTTTATTGATTGTGCCCTTATTACCATACAGTGTCAGTAACATTTTGAAGCAGACCTAATAGAAAGTTATTAAGTTTTCAATTTTGTTCTCTTCACATGTATCACAGGACTCAAATATTTAAAGGAAATTATAAAGCCTTGCCATTAAAAATGTTTCTCTTCAGGGAAAATAATAGTAACAAATAATTGTTATCTTTTTAAATATTTACTATATGTACTGTGAAAATTATGGTGCCATGTTTCATCCCATTATATATTTATAGATATATTCTGAGGTGGTTGAGGCCAACTCCATGAGCTCCATCTCTCTTGCCTGCTCTCCTGATTAAAGGATAGAAAACCAAATGCTTGCTTTCTTCAACTCTCTTGCAGCCAAGGGTTGCTTTAGAATTCAGTTTTGGCCAAGTAGGTGAAGAGGAAAATGTGCAAGGGGGATTCTGGGAAAAAACATTTGCTCCCTTTTAAAGGGAGAGGGGCATGTTGGAGGCTCTCACAGCTGCTAGATTTTGGACTTGAAATTGTGAGGGTGAGGTGTCTGGAACACTGTTTGCCATTTTCAAAATGGAGGGAAAGTCATGGAAATCATAGAGAACTTAGAACCTTCACACCAGGGAGCCTCTGAACTAACTGTAGAACCATGGACCTCTAGATTTCTTGGTAAGTAAACAAGTGCTGTCTTTCCTGACTGGGCCAAGATTAGCTGAATTTTCAGTTACCTGATGCCACCATCATCCTGACAGAGCAGGCCGTGTGATTGTTCTCCTTTCACCGAAGAGGAACTGACTTAGAAAAAGTAAATTAATATCCCAAGGTTGCACAGAGGACAAAGAGCAGAACTGTAACTCAAACTCATAGCCCCAGAACAAAAATGTAATCTCTACTTTCTTGAGTTAATTTTCACATGTCATGTCTTTCAGATTCTTTGTTATGCTAAACAGCCTCATGTTGTCATAACCTGTTTTCTCATTGTCTCTCCTATGACATCTTACAGCCAAGTACAGTTACTCCAAAATCTTACTAAAGTAAAGGGTGAAAGAACACTAGCTGTCTCATTCTGTACACATACATGAACATAGACTAAATTCCATGAACTTTTTCCCAGGCTTGTTATTCTCTTATTGGTTCATGGTAATTTATTATTTTCCTAATTTCCCTCTAACCCATAAAATATAGACAGTGGAAATAACTTTAGAAAATTGAACAGTTGTTGAAGAAGCATCTCTTTTATATATTTGCCTTCATACATGCATAGAGGATAATGTGTAATCCTTTTTTCCCCAGGTTTACTGATATATAATTGACATTTGATGTTGCAAAAGTTTAAGGTATTGATTTGATACATGTATATATTACAAAATGATTGTCACAATAAGATTAGTTAACACCTCCATCACTTCACATAATTACCATTTCTTTCTTATAGTGATAATAATATATTTTACATATGTGTATATATAATATTTATATACAGTGATATATATGGTGGATATTTATATATATTTTATGTACATATATAAAATTGATATTTATATATCACATTTCATCATCCATTCATCTTCCCATGCAAATTAAAATCTCTCATATACTTAAAGATATTCAGATGTAAATATTCCTAAATCTTACTGTAATGTTCAAGTGTTTAAAATCATCATGGTTATCATTAATTGTATCAATAAAATGTAAGCTGCACAAATGCAGACTTTTTAATTCCTATACTGTATCCTTGGCATTTTAGTATAGTGCTTGACACATATTAGGCACTCAGTAAGTATTGGTTGAATGTGAATTAACATTAAGAAATTCTTCCTTCTAGTTACTTTAAGTTCTTAATTTTATTCCCCTATATTCTTTGCATAGTGGAGACCCCAAAAGTAATGGCCTAAGGTACCGATATCTTACAAATCCCTGGTTGGAGGCTGCATCTGTCTCTACAGTTCATTAGCTCTCTCTAATCAATTATCTGGGTACTGTTTAATACTAGTCTGTACACAGATGACACTATTTACCATGAAACTCAGTCTAATCAGTTTTTTTGGACCCTCTAACTGCTTAACAACCCAGAGCACATGGCTGGTCAATGAATATGTCACATGAGATAGAATTGAGAGCTATATTGGAGCCAGTGACACTGAATGAATGAATGAATGAAATCAAGATCTATTGCAGTTACAATTTTCCTTGATCACTCAGTCTTATCTCCTTTCACAGGAGGAGAAGATAGGAAGACTGTTTCTGACAAGACCTTTTTGATGTTTCCCCAATACTCAATTCTCTTTTACATGTTTTCCATTTGATTCCTACTATTTTCAAAAGAATTAAAATTAGTCTCTGAAGTCTGGATTTTCTTTGTTTTCCCTATCAACACTTACTCCTCTTCCTTTTCTAATCTTAAAAGAATTTTGGTAGGTCTCCAGGAGTACCTAATTGCCCTGAGATTAACCAAGGGCCAATTCTTTATATCAGATTTCAGAAGAACCTATGAATATGAATCCATTTACTCATTATTATTATTTTAATCAGTGTTCACCACTTTTGTTTAGTTATCCTAATTCTTCTCTTATGGGGAGCCTATCTAGTTTTGGACTCACTTACTACAATGATTAGAAAACCCTTCAGATTAAAAATCTAAATAAGACTAATATTAGCATGTTTATAGTTCATAGAGTTACCAAAAGAACTTGTTGAAGTTAAAAACGGGAAAAGATCCAGGAAATCATGAAATTGTAAAGACTATTAGTATTATTTGAATTATGTTCTCTTAATTGGTAAAGATGATGTCAAATAAGGAAAACTATGGGTGTCTCTGAGAACATACTTGGAAATAATTTATTTCTCTGAACTTAATTTAATCGAACATTGTAGCATTTGGGAGTCCTCTTCAAGTCCTCTTCACTAGACATCTACAACCTGGTTTGTCTTTCCAGTAGAAGGAAAACTGTGTTACTATTTACCTAGTAGGAGAACAACCCAGAGATTGAAGCTACACAACTAAAGCCTTATGCTAACAAAAACACGGGCAACTATGGAAACAGAATTGTTAGAGTATTACTGACACTGTTTATCTTTAATACAATTTATGAGTGAAACATCTAAAATAAAAGACAACTAGTACGTGCTTTGAAGTTGGTGTTAAACTTCCAGTGTGACACGGGTTAAGAGGTTGTCATAATATCCGCCACTCCACTTCCCTCTGACAGGCAATACATATAATAAACTATTAAAACTTGATTTATTAGAACAATTTCTAACATGCTGACCCAGGCTGTCAAGTTTCTAATGAAGGATTCTATGCCACCCCCAAGGATAAAAACCAAAATCAGACATTGCCACAAAAGTGAAAGCAATTTCCAGTGATGCAGGAAAACAACCATATTCTATTAAACATCTATTAAATGAAGCATTGGAAACACAGGTCTGAACAGCATGGGTTCACTTATATTTAGATTCTTTTCAACAAATATACAGTATTTTAAATGTATTTTCTCTTCCTCATGATTTTCTTAATAATATTTTCCTTACAAAAGATGTGTTAATCACCTGTGTATTTTATCAGTAAGGCTTCAGGTCAACAGTAAGCTTTTAGTAGTTAAGTTGTTGGGGAGTCAAAAGCTATACCCCTATTTTAGACTGTGGCCAGCACTCCTAGCCCCCCATTATTCAAGAGTCAGTTGTACTGTGAATTTGTTCCCAGTATCCTAAATAGTGCCAAGTTCCAGGGACAATATGTCCATTTTCCAAACACAATTCTCACATATTCTCAATGGGAGAAGAAATCGATGCAACTTATTTGGAGGATAATTCAGCCAAATTCTTCTCAGTTAAAATATTTATATTCCCGGGGTGCCTGGGTGGCTCAGTGGGTTAAAGCCTCTGCCTTCGGCTCAGGTCATGATCCCAGGGTCCTGGGATCGAGCCCTACATGGATGGGGCTCTCTGCTCAGCGGGGAGCCTGCTTCCGACTCTTTCTGTCTCTGCCTGCCTCTCTGCCTACTTGTGGTCTCTATCTGTCAAATAAATAAATAAAGTCTTAAAAAAAATTTATATTCCCTTTCATTGAGCAATTTCATTTTAAGTGTTCTGTGCGACATATATAATCCACATGTTTCCACAATTGTATATGCATTATTTATAAGATCTAAAAATTGGAAATACCATAAATAGCCGTCAAAAAAGGACTGGTTAAATAAATCATGGTACATTCACACAGCAGAATGCTACATGTTCTTAAAAAGTATGAGCTGAAATGAAACACTCTCCAAAATGTATTAAGTGATTTAAATGAAATACATAATTTTTCTCCCTCTCTTGTATATGCACTGAATTTCTCTAGAAGGAGACATGCAAACAAGTAACTGGCTGCTTCTAGGAAAGACAGCTAAGGGACCAGGGAACAAAGGAGAAAGGAAGAGTTGTATTTCACTACACAAGAGCTTAAAATTATAACACATCTAGGTATTGCTAATTCTTAGACTTAATTTTTTAAAAGTACATATTGCTGGGGTGCCTGGGTGGCTTAGTTGGTTAAGCAACTGCCTTCGGCTCAGGTCATGATCCTGGAGTCCTGGGATCGAGTCCCACATCGGGTTCCCAGCTCCATGGGGAGTCGCTTCTCCCCCTAACCTCCCTTCTCATGCTCTCTCACTCTGTCTCTCTCTCTCTCAAATAAATAAATAAAATCTTAAAATAAAAATAAAAGTACATATTGCCATATTCACAGTATCTGTGACTTTTATTGATCAAAATCATGTATTCCATATCATATTATGGTTATCTCAGCTGTCTAAAAATTGTGAAGTTCAACATCATTAGAAATTATGTTTTTTTAAATTTAGTTTAATTTTTAATTTTTTATAGTTTAATTCTTATAATTACAGAAATAGAATTACAGTAACTCAGACACTAGAGCTTGTTATTTATTTGTGACTAAGCACATATGTAACTATCGTTAAGTTGGATTTGTTAGCTGTATTTTAATATTAATATTTCCTTTGTAATGCTATGTGTTTTATTTTATCTATTTAGAAGTATTACAGACCTGAGAAAGGTCCATAGGCATGTTTAGACTTCCAAAAGGGTCAATGGGACCAAAGAGTAAGAAGCCCTGGAGAGATGCAACACTTGCTGAAAGAGAGGTAACTAAGGTCTCATCCCTTGTCCTCAGAAACCCCTGGAGAAGCTAAATAGCTAGAGGAAAGCTAGGAACTAAAAGGACATAGGATAGGGAGCAGGGTAGAGGGCAGCTAGCCATGCAGCCATGGCGAACTATTTTACCTTCTGTTCTTGTTTCTCCTCTATACTGCCCTAAAAGAGTCTTTGCAGGCCTGGTGGGCATTTGGAGATCAACACTCACAAGGGAAGCCCAGGTGTCTAGGCATATCAAGGCATTAGAAAATTGTTGGAGTGCGGACAGATTCAGAGTTAGGGTATCCACTTCCCCACCTACCCATCCTTGGTCAGTTGTCATTCTCTGATGCTTGGAGGGTACCCATTTCTCTCTGCCTTATCTCGGCAGAAGGGGCACCAACCATAACTTGGCCTATACCCCCACATGATGCTAATCCATGCTGCTAAAACCCCCAAGGGAACTAGCCCTCACACACCAAAATATCTAGACCCTTGAGGGACACAGTAGAAGATAGACACACTGAGCATATGAAGTAAATATATGGGATCAAAGGATCCCTAATTAAAAGTGAGCATAATATCCATAAAGAGATAAACGAGGGTTTTATTAATTTTATATAGGATACCATAGATTTGAAATCCCCATAGATAGCAGAAGACATGCCCACTGTCAAGGAAGACAAGTTAGTTAGTAATTTGCTGTAAGTCCATGATGAAACTAAAATATTAATAAAATTGCTAATGGTTCTCACAAGGGCCAAGAATACTAAAAACCAGTCAAACTGAGTAACAACGAAACAGGCAGTTAGTATCAATCATGAAGTCCCTCTTGGAGTTGGGCTTTAAAGCAAAACTTTAAGAAAGAAAAAAATAAGGTTTGGTAAAGGGGAAAATGAAGGCATTCAAGGCAGACAGAAGTACAGATGAAAACACAAAGGTAGGACTAAAAAAACAAAAACAAAACAAAAAATACCAAACTTGGAAAAAGGAAGTAGGTTCATCTGGCTTGAGCTGACAAAGTATTAAGAGGAGTAAGGGAAAAGAGAAAGCTGATGTAGGTTATTGGATAAAAGATTAAGAAATTCAAATTTTATAAGCTAGGTAAAAGGAAGCCACCAGAGTCTTATGCAGGTAATTAAAAGATTTCCATTTTACTTCTTTGGTTTGGAGGAAGGTAAATACACTTAAAATTACACACTTAGGGGCGCCTGGGTGGCTCAGTGGGTTAAAGCCTCTGCCTTCGGCTTGGGTCATGATCCCAGGATCCTGGAATCGAGCCCCACATAGGGCTCTCTGTTCAGCGGGGAGCCTGCTTCCCCTTCTCTCTCAGCCTGCTTCTCTGGCTACTTGTGACCTCTATCTATCAAATAAATAAATAAATAAATAAATAAATAGATAAATAAATAAATATTACACAATTAGACTTTCTTTTTAAATCTGCCCTCATTAATAACTTGACATCTTCTGTAATATTCAAGTCTTGAGGCATTACCAATTCTCCAATGGAAACCTGGTAGGAAACACAGGTGTTTCAAGATTTCCATGATAATGTATTTGGATTTTTGTAATCTTTCTTAGTAAGTCTCAGTTTCCAAAAGAATCATCCTGAAAAAGAGTGCTCTTAGAATTTTTATATAATCATTGACATACTAAAATGTCATGGTCAAGATGTTAGCCTTAACTAGTATTAACACATTTTTGACACACTGAACATTAAAAAGTATTCTTTGTCAGCCATTTGGGTTATTTTCTCTGCTTGTTGAATCATTTCAGGAGTTTTATTGTGAATTCTGAGGATAAGATTAAAAGCATGGTTATGGTTGCTTTTTAAAAGGCACAGTTCTACCAGTGAAAACTGTGTTTTATGATGTCTTCTAATCCTCACATGATAAAAGAGCCCAAATACTTATTCATTACTTTTCTGCATTAATTTCATATCATAACCCTGTATACTTTATAATCTGATATTTCCCAGATATGAGTCTAAAAGTTTCCATTATTTATTTGTTTGCTTGCTTACTTTCTAAGAATCTGATAAAAATTGAATATTACATAACTCAAGATCGTCCTCTTAGAATGGGTTTTGTTTTTAATTTATTTTTATCAGATAGTCCAGACAAATAATTTCGATGTTGAGGAATGTTGAAAGGCTTCCAGCAAAAATACAGCAGTCTCTTGATACCTCCTCCCCAGTTCCTCACTCCTGTGCCCAGAGTAAATCATTTTCAGCTTGTTGTTATCGTCTCCTCTGACATTTACATCAATATTTTAAAATTAGGTACACAGTCTTTTCCTCTTGATTTTTTCTAGAAATTAGTCACCATTGACAAGATCGATGTCCTCCTAATCATTGCTCTTTGTAATGTGACCTATCCTCAAGATCTTTTTCTGTCCCTAATGTTTTGACATTTCACATCATGTAGGTTCTTTTTATGCATTGTGCTGGCATTCCTCCCTTTCAGTTTGAGGAACTATTCCTGTATTTCTTTCTTACCATTTTCTCTATTCTTTCCCTACCCTGTGGAATTCCTGTTCATCAGATATTACCTATATCCGTAATATATGGCTCTTACATACCTATATATGTAAAAAATATATAGATATGTAATATCTATAATATATAGATATTACATATCTATATATTTTTGATCTATATATTTTTGCTCAGTTTTCTTTTTGTTCAATTTCCTTTTTCATTTCCTTTAATGGTATGCTGTTCTTGTTTTATTTGTGCAATATTTCTCTTATCTCTCTGATGTTTACTTTGAGATTTTTCTCTTCTTGAATTTTCTTTTTGTTTTTCCTTTGTTGCCTGTTTCATTCTCTTTCTTTTATGCTGGGTATCCTCAAATACCCAGCTATCACTGGCTGTTCTTCTGTTTAAGAATGAGGCACTAAGAAATCACCTGGCATCTGTTTGTGAAAGAATAAGTTTGTGTGCTGGTGGCTATAACACAACGCAGTGAAGAAAGCCCCTGGCTTTTTACTTGTGGATACTCCAAGTCCAGATTAGCACGTCTTTCCTCTGGATTTGTTTGTTTTCTCCAAGGAAGGAGATTCTAATCTCCTGTTTTAGAGATGAGGTGATGATAAGAAAGGATAAAGAACCTGCTGCTGTTCTGGAAATGAGTAGGGGAAAGAAACCAGGGGTTCTTACCATTCAGGATGTTCCTTTTCTTTTGGCAACACAGTTTTCAGTATGCCACCTTCTTCCACTGTCTGCCCTCTGTGTCTGAGGTCCCCAATCCAGAATATCTAGTTTGGTTAATCTAGAAAATAAACATTCAGCTTGCCACTTAAAGAGAATAAAGGAAACACTCTGACCCTGTAAGATAGAAGTATCCTACCTACCTATATTTGAGAATTTACCTCAAGTTTCTAAGCCTCTCTCAGGTTCTGCAAAGCTCATCTACTTATTCCCAGTTATCACTCCAAACAAAAACAGTCATTTGACTTTCCTCCCACCTGCTACGTCATTTATGATTTCTCCGTATTTTTCTATATTCATATGTCATTGGAATTAAACATCTCCTAGTTTCATTAGTAATAGAATTTGTTTTTTGTTTGTTTCTTGTTCCTGTTACTGTTTGAGCATGACCTTTGAAGCCAAGAGTTCAAAATATCTCTTTGTTAAGCAGCCTTTTAAATAAGCATTTCTTGGGAGGTGGTTGAAAAATAGATAATTTTTGTGGTTGATGAGGACGCATAAATTTTAGACCAGCATTGCCCAATAAAAACTTTAAGATGATGAGAATATTCTATTCTGGCATTGTTTGATATGGTAACTGTTAGCTGCATGTGGATATTAAATACTGAAATGTAGGTAAGGAAATGAGTTCTTAATTTTATTTAGTTTTAATTAATTTAAACCTTTAATACCTAAACCTGGTTAGTGGCTACTCTACTGGACAGTGTAGTTGAGAAGCCAAATCAAGGCTCCAGGCCAGATAGATGTCTATTTCCAATCTAACTACAGATTTAGTCTTTTCTCACTCATAAATAATTAATGTAATTGCCAAAGTACTATACTGTACACTTCTACAGTATTGTGAAGATTATTTTGTGCTGGAAGTCAAACATGTCATCTATGATAACTACAGAAAATGTCAAGAGTGCTCCAATGCACTGTCCACTTATTTTTAAGAGATTTCAGGAGAAAAACTACCAGAATTGATAGACCACAAATTGTCCTCCTCTTCACTAAAGTATGAACGAATCTCCTACTGCATGAATGTATTGGCTATATTAATTAAATTTTAGATAATATTTGCTGAAAATAACTTATTAAAGAATAATATCAAGTCCTTTTACATCAATTACTCAAGAATCTTTTGTTCTCAGAGGTTCTTCTACATTCACTATCATAAGAACATATAATTTACAATGGAAGAAATATTGTTTGTCCTATATGTTCTAGCCAAGAGGCATATATCTAGAGCATTCTAATTATCAGGATATAACATTTTAAAAAGGAAAAACAGCACAGCTCCATTTTTTAGCTCAAATGAACAGATTATTTCTGTAGGCTCTAATTCTCAAATCCGTGAGTAGTGAATAAGTTTCAGAAAATCATAAGCCATTAGAGTCCATATCCAGTCTGCTGAGTAACACACTATAGTTCCTGTCCCTGGAACCAAACTCCAAGGAAACATATGTAAAAGTTGAAAACCACTTTATATTATTTCTATCAGATTCTCCATGAGATATAAAAGGGGATCAGTGGTAAGAGAGCCATCCCAGAGGCTTGCTTCCCCTGAGCAACTCAGACTTGCAGTTTGTTGAGGAGTAAACTGGAATAAGGTTAATCTGGGATTTCCATCAAATTGATAAGTTGGAGGGACTTGAAAATTTACTTTTTTATTTATAGTAGGGAAAAACTGACCCTCTGACAAGATTATATCCATGGAATACCAGGCACATACACTGTTCAGTAAAAGTTTCTAGTCATGCTTTGGTTATTTATGATTGTTTTGCTGCAAAAGTAAACAAAAATACCAGAAATCATCATTTTGCATCATCAGTGCCAGTAGTATTTTGATATTAGTGTGTGTAATGTTTGTGTAAAGATGAGAAGCGAATTTTTGTTAGTTTCTGCAGTTGAAAATATTACCAAATACCTAAAAACTTTAACTATTATTTAATTATGCCCCTATGAGGAATAATAATTGATTGGTCTAAATAAAGGTTCATGTATAAATCCCAGCAAAAGATGGCCTAAGCCTGGGTCCCTGTGCAGTGTATGTGATGTGTAAATCAAGCACACTTGTGAAACCCAAGTGTTCTCTATGTACTGAAAGATACTAATGACTTTAATAAGAGTGAAACATTGTGCTTAAAGTAAACTGATTAACCTTGACAACAGAAGTGTAAACAAGAGTCTAATGAATATTAATTTTTCTTCTTTCCTGCATTAGCTGTAGCTGTTGACTGATTAGCTCTGACACCTACATGGTCAAATTAACAAGCACTTTTGTAAGACATTTTCTATTGTTTATGATATCAACAATATTTCTGACTTTGGTAGGTTGTTAATAGCAAGTTTTCATCATTCTTTAGAAATCTACCAGATAACCTTTAAAAACAATCATATATATTATCTCCCATACTGTAAAAGATATATATTTTAGAATGGATAGATATTGTTCTAATAATTTATAATGGAATTTCAGAAGCTAAACCAAAATGTAGTAGTGATTCCATTATTAGACTTACACATGAGCAGGATTACTTATCAGCAGCCTTGATGCAAGGTCAGCCTTGATGTATCCAGAGCTACCATATTGAACTAAGTGCCACTTCCCATTGTGCCCTTGCCATCTGTATAATGACATCAAAGGAGACGAGGCAGGAGCAGATGGCACCAATGGAATACAAGAGCAAAAGTCACACCCACAGCATGTTGCTGAGTAATGAAAGTGAGGTGACACACAGGCAGAAAGCAGAAAGAAATTAAGAAAGGGTCATGGTGGTGCTATGGACTGCTTAGCTCTCGCCATCATTACAAGAGCAGCATGCCCCACCCACTCCTACCTCCTTCTTACAGGAAATGCTCTTCTACCATTCCCAGTAAGGGCTGTCATGTTGTTACAGGAACCCAGTCTCTCACTATGGTTGATTATCTCAGGAAGTCAGCACCAGCCTACACAAAATAGTCTTCAGTTAGAATGACAACACTAACTTGAAGTAAGAAACAGAGACAGGTTCTGTTTCAGAGAATAAAAATTTCTGAAATGGAAAAGAGATGGAACTCAGGTGTAAATGGTTCTATCTGCTTTCAGTTACACAGGTAAAGATGTAAACTTTTAAAGACCATGGTAGTGGGGTGCCTGGATTTTTGGATTTTGGGGTCAGGTCATAATCTCAGGGTCATGGGATAGAGCCCTGAATCAGGTTCCCCATTCAGTGTGGAATCCACTTGTCTCTCCTTCTGCACCTCCCCTGTTCTCTCTCCTCTCTCTCTCTCTCTCTCTCTCTCTCTTAAATAAATAAATAAATAGAACCTAAATAATAAATAAAGACCATAGTAGAAACGTGTAAAAAACTGTAGTATCCAACCTTGGCAGCAACAGCCAAGAATGGCCAGAGCAGTTCCAAGATCATTCGCTTTCTCTTTTCTATACCTATAAAAGAAACTTGGGGACGCCTGGGTGCCTCAATTGGTTGAGTGTCTGCCTTCACCACCCTAAGCCAGGTTGGGCTCCCTGCTCAGCAGGGAGTCTACTTCTCCCTCTCACTCTACCCTCCCCCTGCTCATACTCTCTCTCCCGCTCACTATCTCTCTTAACTAAATAAATAAAATCTTCAAAAAAAAAAAGGTCGGGGGGGAAGCATTTGGACCCATTCCTAAAAATTTCTGCCCGTCTGCGAAATTCACTCCATTCAGAAAGTTTCATTTGAGATTCCTGAAGTATTTCTTCCTCTTAATCCTTTTAAATCTAGCAGAAGCCAGAACATTATCATAAATCTATCCTTAGAGAACACAGCATTGGGATGGTTGGGTTCTTTGCTATGTTTATGATTAGGTTCTCTCTGTAAAGGGAATTGGAATGGGGGAGAAAGTGGGCAAAAGAGGGATATTCAATGAACCTATGTTGATTAAATTGCTTTCTAATAATGATGATACCATAATAATAGCAGTATGTTAGATTCTTTTCTAAATACTTTGCATTATTCATTTAATTCTGGCAACAACCCTAGGAAATAAGCAATAAAATTAAACTATTTTATAGATGAGAGAACTGAGGCATGGGCAGATGAACTTACTCAAGGTCACATGACTAATAATTGGCAGAACCCAGATGCTAACCAAGTAATCTAGGGCTTGTATTTTTAACCAATATACCCTCCTATGTCTATAGGAAGGAAATATTACTCATATATTGATTGTGTTACTAAAACCAAACTTATTAGCATAATTTTTAATTTAAAAAGGTGTTTTTTGTTCTTGGTTTTGGTTTTTTTTTTTTTTTTTTTAAGAGAGAAAGAGCGTGAAGAGGGGAGGAGCAGAGGGAGAGAGAAAGAAAATTTTAAGCAGGCTCCATGCCTAGAACAGAGCCCAAAACGGGGTCCATGACCCAAGCTGAAATCAAGAGTTCGATGCTTAAATGACTGAGTCACCCAAGGGTCCTGGAAATATGAAATACTTTTATAAGTTTGGAAAACTATACACCAAAATATTAACTTAATTAATTTTTAATTAACTAAGTGGAAATTAATTTTTAAATATTGGGAATAATTTTATTTTATTCATTTATTGTTTTATTGCTATTATTGCTTATTTTTTCCAAATAGAAAAAATACTTTACTTTCACAATAAAAAAGTCACTAGTTTTCAAGGTCACATAGTTCAAACCATCTTATGGGACTTCCCACACTATTGCAAGGAACATTCTGTAAAGCATACAGTTACTCCTTTTCTAATTTTTTAAGAAATTAGCTAAATTGGCTAATTTAGCTCTGGTGATTGGCTCTGGTTTATGGTAAATGGCTATGAGAGTTCGATTTTTCAGAGATGTTGTGCCCATGTTTTCTCCCCGTCTGGCACAGCATGCTGTTTGAGAAGGTGTATGTTATACCAACTAAATATGAGCTTGCGTATAATAATGTTGACTTGCAACTAATATGTGAGTGATATCAAAAGTGTGGGCCATGAAAATTTTTTTGTAGTAGTATGAATACAGTCTCTATAATTTTTGTCTGGGAACAGTCATGCCTAAGGAAGAGCACTATGAAATGGCAGCATGATACGATGAAAAGAACATGAAATTGGGACAATAGGCTGGGATTTGGGGAGAAGTACTTTATCCCGCTAGTTAAGGTTTTAATCCCAATTGTATCTTAAATGGTATGACCTGTGTAAGCCAAGTAAGCTCTTTGATTTTTCTTTTCCTTGCATATAGATGCCAAATTTAAAATTTTAATATTCCATGATTACATGCTAATATAGTTGGTCATGTCTGTAGAACTCACTTTCATAATCTTGATTAAAAGAGAAATCTCCTAATCATTCAAAAACTGAACTTTCCCATCTTTTGGACAGATGTATAACACTCCCTCAGGGTAACAGGCTGCTATAGCTATTTGAATGTTTCCCTCTGTCTAAATAAAAGTCAAATATATATATCCAAAAAGGCAGGATGTGCTGGTGAGAGTAACCCAGGAGACATGAGAGTTGCTGTCTTGGTATCAACAGCACAATGGATGTCAGCTCTCAGCTCACATAGTGAAAACAGCTTTTAATATTGATAACTTCAAGTCAATGCTTTCTGACATGGATTCTAGCAGAAAAGAAAACAGACAAATATAAAAATTTATTTCTGCCTAGAGATAGTTCATTTGGGAATGAGATGGCCTATATCTAAAAAGTTTATTTATTCCTCTAAACAGAACACAGGTAAAAGGAATCTGTTCTCAAAATTTATGAGAAGTACATATGGGCACAAGGGAACTTTTGGTTGTGCTGGAAATGTTCTCTATTTCTTTTTCTTTTTTTCTTTTTTTAAGATTTTATTTATTTATTTGACAGAGAGAAACACAGCAAGAGAAGGAACACAAGCAGGGAGAGTGGGAGAGGAAAAAGCAGGCTTCCCACTGAGCAGGGAGCCTGATATGGGGCTTTATCCCAAGACTCTGGAATCATGACCTGAGCCAAAGGCAGACACTTGACTGAGCCACCCAGGTGCCCCCCTTTTCTTACTTTCTTTCTTTTTTTTTAAGATTTTATTTATTTGACAGACGAAGATCACAAGTAGGTAGAGAGGCAGGCAGAGAGATGTGGTGGGGGAAGCAGGCTTTCTGCTGAGCAGACAGCCTGATGCGGGGCTCAATCCCAGGACCCTGGGATCATGACCTGAATCAAAGGCAGAGGCTTAACCCAATGAGCCACCCACGTGCCCGCCTGCTTATTTCTTGATTGTGGTGGTGATAATAAGGGTATATACATTTGTCAAGACATCAAATCACACAAATTGAATTGGATACATTTTATTATATGCCAGTTATATCTCATGGCATTGAATTAAAAAAAAAACAAAAACCCATGGGGATATGTTGTCCAACCACATACTGAAAAGGATTCCTTCCCACTTCTTTGAGCTCAAGATAAAAAATTCCAAAATACTTACTCTAAAATATGCTTAGCTTTTGGGGTACCTGGGCAGTTAAGTCAGTTGAGTGTCCAGCTCTTGATCTCAGCTCAGGTCTGGATCTCAGGGTCATGAGTTAAAGCCTATTTAATAAAATATATATGCTTATCTTTCAGCTCAGAAATCCCACCAAGATAAATTCCTATCATTGTAGGAAAACACTAATTGATGAAACTAAAATTTGTCTTCAAAGATGTCTACTGTTTATTACAGTGCTGCTTATTATAGCAAACAGAAGAATACAAGGTAAATGTTTGACCTTAGGAGATGACAGCCTGGTTGGTTTCTATTTCTAAAATAAGGTTAATAATAGTACTTACCTTATGGGGTTGTTATGAGGATCAAATAAGCTAATATTTAGAAAGTGCTTAAAACAGTGCCTGGCACATAATAAATGTTGGATATATAATCATTAGGTAAGAGCAAAGTGTTTTTCCTTCATATATTACAAAGGTCTAGCCTCACAAAGTTCATTTTGAAGTAACTTTCTTTACTAGATCTAAATAATGTGATGATTTTATACTTAATAAATCTGAATTTTAATGATAAATATAACAAATTACTTTTATAAGAGTAGTCATTTTAGTTTTCTAGATATTTCTCCTTTTTTAAAAGATTTTATCTATTTGACAGAAAGAGAGGGAACACAAGCAAGAGGAGTGGGAGAGGGAAAGGGAGAAGCAGGGTTCCCACTGAGCAAGGAGCCTGACCCGGGACTCAATCCCAGGACCCTGGGATCATGACCTAAGCTAAAGGCAGACACTTTAACAACTGAACCACCCAGATGCCCCTATATAGAGCTTTCTTCTATAGCCTTCTAAACACTGTCCTCTTCAGCATAGTATGCATATGTACTATCTATCATTTTTAAAAAAGGAATATTAAAGTATGTGTGATATTTTTTAAGAAAAAAAGGAGTATAAAAGTCCATCTTTTTAAAGAAAGGAATATAAAAGTGTATTAAAAAAGGAATTAAAAAGTTTTATTTGTAGTGGAAGAATAAGCTAAAAATAAATATAAGTGGTTATCTGTAATGATCAGGAGGGAGCAAGGTAAAGATCAAAGAGATGGAAGCTATGCTTCTCCGAATCCATTAGTTCTATAGTTTTTGTCTTTGGGCACATGTAAATGTTTTACATAATAAAAAACCAAATTAACCCAAATGTGATAGTTAATTTTATGTGTAGGCTTAGAGAGACCCAGATAGCTGGTAAAACCTGATTTTTGAGTGTGTCTGTGAGGATAATCTCTGAAGAGATTAGCATTTGAATTCGTGAACTGAGTAAAGCAGATGGCCCTCCCCAACGTGGGTGGGCAGCCGCAAGTCCACTGAGGGCCTGCATAGAGCAAAGTATGTGGAGGAAACGTGAATTAGCTCACTCTCCCAGTGTCTGCTGAGACATCCATCTCGCCCTGCCCTCAGACGGCTGCAGCATTCCTGGTTCATAGGGGGGAAACTCATATCAAGATTCTCACCAGCAGCTTTGAGGGATTTAAAAATCCCTAAAAAATAAAAACAAATGAAATAAATATAGTTGTAGACTTAACCACCCAGCCAAAAACTATTTTGATGACTTTAATTATATACATATATATAAAACTTTACTTTATATATATATTAATTATAGATTATAAATTCAATTATACAGCTTAGTGTGATATATCATAAAAGCAAAAAGAACTGCAAGGAAATTAATCTATGTTTATTTTTTTTAAGGTATGTTTAATAGTCATATTGTTAGTATTACTAGTGGTATGGTTATTTTGAAATTGTATATTAGGATCAAACAAAGAAAAACTACATTTTCATTAGAAACTGAGATTTACATCGCCTGAGAAAGGAGTTACAAGTATAAAATCAAATAAATAAAAATTATAAATTTATGTTGGAAATAGAAGTATGAATTCATGATTTGTTTTTTTCTCGAAAAAAAGATTGCTTAGTTCTGTCTTTTGAAAAGGCCTAAACACCATTTCTCACTAAAAGGATACAGGGGTTATTACAAAAGTAGCTGATTCCAGAAAGTACGAAATCAGCCTCTTGTCATGCCGGAAAGCAAGGAATCTATCCAGGATACTGCAGAAAAGTTGAAAGAAGAAGCCAACTTGAAAGGTTTTCTTTTGGACAAAGATGAAATAATCTGTGATTTCAAAAAATATTATTTCAATGTATTGAAGCACATCAACCTTTTAAATCTACAAGCTTCCTTATAAGGCGAGATATTTTTAAAACTCAAGCATGTCTCCTATTTCTCTTTTATAAACTTTTGCTTTAAAATAAAAATAATTAAAATAAAGAACTTTATAATAATTTGACCAGGTTGACATCACTTGAATCCATTCCTCTCTTTTGACATCACCAAAAAGAGAGAAAACCAAACATTAAATGCCTCCTAATTTAACACAATTGAAATGAAGACCACCCATAAATATTCTTGCAAAAGAAGATAAAACCAAATCTAATCAAGCTTCTAGTTCTAATTAATTATCAGTTTACTGAAAAGCCAGGTCTAGAGTAACATGTTACTCATGACTAATCAGTAAATCCATAAAGTGGGAAATTTGACATGACAAATGACCTGTTTTCTTTAATACATAAATAGCAAGCGGGGGGGGGGGGGGAACAGTAAAAAAAATCTATAAATAAATGAGACACAAGAGATAGATCAACCTACTCCACACGAAGCTCTTCTTCCTATATCATTTGGACAACAACAGAGAAAAACCACTATCAAATAAAAATTTGAAGACAACTGGAGAAATTTAAACCATGACTAGATATTTAATGGTATTGAAAAGTTATCATTATTTTTATTTCAGGCATTATAATGGTAGTAGTCTTTGCTTTAAAAGAAAAAAAAGGTAACTTTTAAAGATACATTTTGAAGTATGTGTAGCCCAAATAAAAGGATGCTTGAGATTTTTTTTTTAATTTTTTATTTTTTATAAACATATATTTTTATCCCCAGGGGTACAGGTCTGTGAATCACCAGGTTTACACACTTCACAGCACTCACCAAAGCACATACCCTCCCCAATGTCCATAATCCCACCCCATTCTCCCAACCCCCCTCCCCCCAGCAACCCTCAGTTTGTTTTGTGAGATTAAGAGTCACTTATGGTTTGTCTCCCTCCCAATTCCATCTTGTTTCATTGATTCTTCTTCTACCCACTTAAGCCCCCATGTTGCATCACCACTTCCTCATATCAGGGAGATCATATGATAGTTGTCTTTCTCCGATTGACTTATTTCGCTAAGCATGATACGCTCTAGTTCCATCCATGTTGTCGCAAATGGCAAGATTTCATTTCTTTTGATGGCTGCATAGTATTCCATTGTGTATATATACCACATCTTCTTGATCCATTCATCTGTTGATGGACATCTAGGTTCTTTCCATAGTTTGGCTATTGTGGACATTGCTGGTATAAACATTTGGGTGCACGTGCCCCTTTGGATCACTACGTTTGTATCTTTAGGGTAAATACCCAGTAGTGCAATTGCTGGGTCATAGGGCAGTTCTATTTTCAACATTTTGAGGAACCTCCATGCTGTTTTCCAGAGTGGCTGCACCAGCTTGCATTCCCACCAACAGTGTAGGAGGGTTCTTAAAATAATCCAGGTTGTGGGTGAAGTAGGCGGGGTTAAAAATGAAACAATTTGGGCCAAGTGATGATTATTAAGAAACTAAATGTTGGGTTCATGGAGTTTATTATACTGACCTCTGTGTTTGAAATTTTCCATAACAAAAAGTACTGCTTTCTCCTGATTCCTAATGTTTTGCGATTCTTTGTTCTGGATGTTGGTAATTCAACTGTGGGCGGAGGCTTTTTTACAATGCAATCAAGACAAGATATGGGAGTGGGGTGGTAGTTGGGAAGCCACAGGTATATTAAACCTAAAAATCTAACAGTTTCTAAGTAATAATATATTACTGTATAATTACATGTGTCCTCACTTTGGTTTGACTTCAAATGAAGCTGCATTTCTTCAATTTGCTTCCACTGGATAATAGTGTGTGATGAATGTCAAACATAATTAAAACATAGCAGAGCAAAGGAGAAACATTGTCAGCAGCCAGTGAATACAGTACTGTTCTTCATCCAGTAAAGCATTGTGCCACGGGCAGCCAAACAGCTGCTGCATTTAACTCTAAGGAGTCTATGCAGGAGGGAAGCAAATTCCCAAGACAACATAACCCTGTTTCTCTCCCAGTCCTGTGTGACCCGCACTAGCCATAGACTTTCTTACCTATTTTCCTTGCCTCCAGAACTTTCTTCTCTAATTCCTCTCATTTTCCTGAAACTTGCCTGGCGCAGACCCTGCTCTTGCCACTCAGGTCTGCCCAGTCTGTTCGAGTCAACCCAGTTCCTTACCCTGGCCTTCAAAGCCTCCCACCATCTGGCTCTAACCTTTGGGTCCCACCCTAGCTGCAGCCTCTTTCTCTCCTTCATTCCAAGCCCCAGGCAAATGAGTCACTTACTGTTTCCTTAACACAACCATACTGCTCATTTAGAGTTGCTACCTACTTAAACCTGTTGCTTCCATCCTTTTCTTACACCCCCCCCCATTAATCTGAAAGGTCATTAAAAAGACATTTGTGAAAAACAAAACAAAACAATCCTCCCAATCCTTTGATGGTCCTATCTCAGAGTCTGCCATTAGCCTTTCAAAGTCTTGGGGATACACATTCAACTTCCATCTTCAAATTCCAAAGCCATTTGTCAGTCTCCTTCCATTAACATCACTTTCCTCGAATCCTATACCCCTTCCAGGTCCTTCTTTCCAGCCAAGCTCCTGTTTTCATCCTGTACTTACCAGGTCCATATATTCTTCACCTTTTGTGATAATTATTTGTCAAACGTGTGTCTCCTGAGTTAAGCCATAAATTCTGTATAGCAGGGACAACATTTGTTTTCACATTGTAATCCCAGGGCCTAGAGCAAAGAGATAAAACTAACATTTTCAGTGAATAAATAAAGGCAAAATCTCTCATACCTTCATTTTATGCAATATCAGTTATCCATTATAAGTTAACGAATATTAATTTTGTATTTTCTCACATTAGTGCATTCTCTACCTCTTGTCAGAAATCATCTTTCTTTTTTATTAGGAAACATGTCTTTAATCCAAAATTTCCTTGCATATTTTTTTTCAAACAGAGTATGCATGAACTCTAACAATCCTAAAATAACCCAACAGAGTATGTATCTGCTTTTCTTTAGATATTCGTATCAAGACTCCAAAATAGGAAAATTGTAAAACAAATAAATGTCATGGGAAATATTAAATCTAATCATAGAAAATGATATATGTATAAAATAAGGACTGGTAACATGCAGCCCATGGGCCAAGTCTAACCCACAGACCATTTTCGTCAAGTTTTATTGGAATGCAGCCACACCCACTCACTTAAATTGTTTGTGGCCTCTTTTGCACCACAAGGACAGAGTCAAGGAACTGTGACACACTGTGTGGACAACTCAACCTAAAATATTTACTATCTGTCCCTTTACAGAAAAAAAGTTTGATGACCCCTGGTAGGAAAGATTGTTTTTTAGAAGATAGAGATTTGTGATTGGGGCCGCACTGGGAAGATAGACACCTCTAGGGAACACAGCTAGAGCTACAGAGTGAACATTTGGCAATGTGTGGTGAACCTCCAGATGCAAAGGTAAAAAAAACTAAGTAGTAGTGTCACCAGGTACGGAGGCATGGCTAAAGGAAAACGATTGATTACTAGGAAATAGCAATCACAACAGGGGCTGTTTGCAGTTTGAGTGACCTCAAAAAGCAAGTATCCAAAGGAAATGATTCCAAACCCAGGTGTGCTGTGCCTGAATTAATTATCTGAGTTTGGTTGTGATGTTAAACTAGAGGTTGTGTGGTGATCTGGTGGTTGATGCTGGGAGCCACAGTGGAAGTATGAGACCTGGGGATATTAGGAAGTGATGGGTAGAGAACGAAAAGCATGGCAGGGGCACATAGCTGGGTGCCCATGGGCAAATTAATTCATCAACAACTTTGGGTCTCCATTATCCCACATGTCAGCTGGGAATGATAATATGTAAAAGCTTAAATAAGAAAATGTACATGCAACTGTTGGCATAATCAAATAAACCCACCTTTGATCAGGCTGAATGGAACTCTATAATCTCTCATGAAGGATTTTGTCGTAATCATGGATATTGACAGAGGAAGCGCTCCATAAATAATGGTGTATAAGTACACTTAGATGGTCATGCGGGGTTGTTTTTCCTCAACTAGACATAGGGGCAAAAGTATTGCACTGTTTCTTACATGTGGCAGTTGGTTGCCCAGAGTAATCTCACAGAGATGACATGACTTTTTTTTTTTAATTTTCATACTAATTTACATGATAGCTTTTCTATGAAACTGCACTAGTGTCTCTGATACAGCTATTATTTGTATGGCTCCACAATAACTTAAAATTCCTATCAGATTCTCTCCTGATCTCTAAAGTCACATAAGAAAATACTGACTCCATGGAATTACACAAGCTGGTGGCATTACCTGCTTCACATTCTTTCTTATTCTTCCTTTAAGATAATTTCTGATTTGGTCTGTTTGACCAAGGTCTTCCCTAGAAGACCAAGGAATTCTGCTTATATGGCATTTTTCTTTGCTCTTCTATAGGCAGCATGTTTTCATTGGTTCATTGAAGGCCTACTATGTGCCAGAAATTCTTCGAGGATTCATATGTACAGTAGTGAACTTAAGGTAATTCTAGATCCTGTAACAAATAAAACTCCAGATTCCATTGCTTTAAAACTATGAATTTGTATTTCTGGCTCCTGTAAATTCTAATGTGTGGGAAGAGGAAGGGGACAATCTGTTCCACCTAATGATTCAGGAACCTGGGTGGTGGAGTCTGCAGTCTTTTATACATGGCTCCCATAAAAGTACTAAATTAGCAGATGAGGCTTAAGAGCATGAACAATGCTCCAGGGACTTAATGGGTCAGGGCAATCAAGGGTATACCTCACTTCCATCCACATTTCATTGGCCATTTCTCAATCATGTGACCACACCCAATGAAGGAATGCTGAGGAACAGTGTCTATGACTAGAAATCCCTTTGTTGCAACAATTCTATGCTATTAAATCATAAAATTTAGTCAGAAAGCTGACCATTCTGCCACGCTTCTTCGTAAAAGTGAGCTACCACGAACAGTTAGCGCATTAATATTTGAGTGAGATCTAAGTTCTGAAAAAACAAGGTTGTCCAAGAGGACATGTAAGCCCACAATTTCTGTCACAAAAGGGCTCACTGTGGAATTTTATCAAGATGCAGTAAACCCTCTGAACATAACTCATAAATGTGTTCACACCAAAATTAGAAAAGGACAGATATGTGCAAAACAGAGGTTAATACAATAAATAACAGAGCTATTATTTTTGTTCATTTGGTTGATTTTTTTAGAGTAACTTTATTTTACCACTTTTATTAGATCATTCAGTTGTTTCCTCAAACTTTTCCTTCTTGAATTTTCTACTATAATCTTAAAGGATGAATAAATGAATAAATAAAATAATAAGCAAATAATCTGTGGTGGAAATTCGCTTGATGAACATTTGTCATGGTGTTCAATTATATGTAAACAGCAACCATAAAAAATGCATTTTGCAGTCTTGAACTTTTCATCATTAAATTGTGTAGGTCAGTAAGTTTTTCAGGGAGAAAACCCAGAAGTTTCCAACTATCACAGGAACTCTGGGTTCTAATTAAGGAATCAGATTCAGCAAAGTTCGTATCAATGTAAGATCACATACCTCGGGGGCGTTAAAAAGCTGAAGTCTGTTCCCTGAATATCAATTACAATTTGTAGTGTCACAGTATCACTTAAAATGTCCTAAATTGTACCTGAAGGTATCCCAGAGTCAAGGAGAGAGAGAAAGTTTTAATCCCTCCATTGTTAGTCACTTGGTCTGAAAGGCATTTACTTCTAGGTTTGGGTATAACTATATCATGTCATAGTTCTGTTTTTACCTAAAATTACAAGAGTGGTAATTATTTCTTGGATCCCTCTTATATCATAGTATACAGGTTATGTTAGTTGTCAGCCTCAATGATGGGAGACAAAAAGATACCGTATTTAGAAAAGAACACTGAATTTAATGAGGCGATGTGTCCCAGCAGGAGCAATAGTGTTCCTTGAAGGTCTTTTAGAAATTTGTGAGGGCATGTTTGGTTGTCTCAATTATTGGAAGGCATTACTGGAACTTAGTGATATACAGAAAAGTCCCATGTAATGAAGAATTGTCCAGCAGTGGGCACAGGTTAGCATCCCACCAGATCTTCATGAAGATAAGCTACCTTCATTATCTGACCCCAGGACATAACTCTATTTTATATATTAACATAAATTATATTTTGCACCATTTTTAGGCTCACTGACTTTTCTAGAAATGTATGTACCATACAAATCCATGGAAGATTATCCTTTCTCTTGTTCACAATTTGACAAACAGATACTAACCATTTTAAAAAATTATGTTCATAATTATAGTCCTGGTTCCAATATTTGAACTGCCAGTTTTAGACAGCGTTTGAGCTCTCCCATTTGTGTGGATTCTAATTTTAAGTGAACACATGAATACTTTTTAATGTTTCATTGTATAATCATGCCTGAACTTCCATAGCTGTTCTGTTATAAAATATTTCCCTTTTTTTTTTAAATAAATTTCTAGGTAGAGGTTTGTCTAAATCTCTGAATATCAGGAGACTCACAAAATCTTTGCAACATTGAGTTTGAGAAGATTGGGAACCACTGTTTAGGGCAGTATATGTTTTCAGGGTTACAATAAGATCAGAATTATAATGATGGCTACCATTTATTGATGCTTACCATACACCAGACAGTGTATAATCAGTTGGCAAATATCTTCTCATTTGATTCTCATGATTAACTTCTCAGATGGGCACTATTTTTTCTGTATTTTACAAGTGAGACAAGTGAGCATAGAGCAGTTAAGTGATTTGGCCAATACAGTAAATAAATAATAGAGCATCATTTGAATGCAAGTCTGTCTGACCTCAAAACCAGGGTGCTTGATTGACCAATCTAGAAAAATCTAGATTATTCTAGAAACTTACTCTAAATAATTCTAGAAAATTACTTGGGGCCCAACAATCTAGAAAAGATTGCTGCATTGTCTGGAGGAACAACCTAAAGCAGGTAATAGCCGTATATCTGACCCATCACTGTTTCTGATACAGCAAACTTCTCTCTAAATTTCAGGAGATAAGAGAGGCTACCTAAAACAATGCCTCTCAATCTTTAATGTGCATGCTCAACTAAGGATCTTATAAAAATGTAAATTCCCATTCAATAGATTGCTACTGGTCTGCAGGTCACCTTTTATGAAACAAAGATCTAAAAATAAGTTTCAAATATGAATGCATCCTAGCTATAGGAAATTGTTAATTTCCACATAATTTAAATAGTAGAGAAATGTAAGCAGTAAAAATATGCAACATTTTCAATATTTCCATAAATGAAAATCTGCATTACTATCAAGACATAAGAAAATATTAGGCCAACAAAATAGGTTCGTGAATATAACATAGAACTGGTATGCACAACTAGGAATCTCACCAAAATGCCAAAATATAATGAGCCCCAGGAGTGAGTAGACTTAGATAATATACAACAGCACATATATTGAAATTATATATCAACTGATTAAATATAAAGATACTAAACAATGTTTATTGGAAAAAAATCATATTAAAACAAAAAATTAGTTCTATTTTTGCTCCCAGTGTACTAGTTAAAACATTTACATTTTAATCTAAAGCTAGTTAGACTATGGAAAAATACGTACGTTGACATATTTCTGGTTGTAATAAAAACAAAGGTGATTATTTTATAGGATAATCTGGCAACTTTTATGAAAAAATCATGAAAATTTTCATACTCTATGACAAAACTGCCTCTTATGCTAGGCTTTTCAGAGTATCAAAGGATTTACCCTGAAAAAACAATACAACAAAAAAAGGGTTTAGAGCTTTTCTTGTCTAGAACTCAATGCAGTATAGCAAATGTTTATGGGAAGCCTACTGTGGCACATGTATGAGACTGCTGTAGGTGCTTTGAGAACACTAGGGAGTGAAAAAGGTGAAGATCTATGTATGGCTACCAGGATAATCAGATAATAAATGTGAATGCAATAAGGATATTTTATAATATATGAGAACGTTATTGGTGCTATAGAAAAAGAAAATGCAGAGGAGGGCAATGAAGATCAGCATTTACATTGACAGAATAAGCAGGACTCATGTTGGGCTTTTCCTGAGTGCAGTTGTGGAGCCATTGTTGGGTCCTGAGTAACAGAGGAACAATGGTTATAATATTGAGAAAATAAAGACAATCTCTCATGTTCAACAGCGGGAAAAGAGTTTAAGACTTTGAAGTTAATAAACCCCATGGAAGAATACAAAGTCTTTATTTATAATAAGATACAAAATAAAAGATAAACATATTTCTGTATTAAAATCATGAAAACTAGAAAAGATAAAACAAAATTGATTATAAATTTTTTCATCATAATAAAGTGAGAGATGATTAGTGAGAAAAAAAAAAGAAGTACACTTTCGCATGCATACAATGTGTGTATTTACCTTACCAAGTGGCAAAATGAAAAAAAAAAAAAAAGGGAAAGAAAATCTTTAGATCAACCAACTAAGTCTTCCATCTAGTAGAGCACTGTCTCAAGGTTACCATGACATACACTTCTATATTCTTCTTTACATAAACTACAGGTAGATACATTCAGGTCAATACACAGCAAAATTAAATCCTTCTTAAGGTCGTAAGAGTTCTTTCTCCTTGGACTTCTTTTTTGCCACCCTTACATTTTATAAAGGTAGGTAATTTAAGGTCCTTCCAACTCTAAAAATCTGTGGCTCTTTGGTGTTTTTGTAATTAATTTAGTCTTAAACTCCTGATCTCTATTGCTTTAGCACGAAGGGTAAGGCTCTGGCGTTATCAGGATAGACAGGAAGAAGAGCTACATAGAATTAACAGACTTCAACTAGATCTGCTATTCTCCTATTTTAAAAATAAAAATGCAACAGAAGGCTCCAAGGTCAAAATCTCCTGTACTAGGCCCTTCTCCATGAACAACTTCTTCATACACTCATGCAAACCCTTTGACCCCGAAGAAGCCAGCAGCATCAGTAATTATGTCTCAAAAACAACTCTTTATATGGTAGATACCACTCTATAATGGATTCAGAGACATGAATAAAACATCTTAATTCTCAAGTATTTCTTTTTAAATTAATTTTTGAAAGAAAAATATCTTATAAAGAAAGGAGATTATTTTTGAGGCTCTTGCATAGAAGGATATAGTTTTCATGGCCTATCTTGTTAAAAATGTTCTAGTACCCATCTGATGCACACTTATTTATGGATTTTAGACTAAAAGCTCTTTTTTTGCCAGTTTTCTTCACAAGCACTTATCTCGACATCCTCATTAGGTGATTTTTCTCTTTTCTTTTTTGTTGAGGCCTAGCCATGCCCTTGGTACTCTCTTTTGTTCCATGCTGCAAAAGGAATGGTTTTAAAGGCTCCCTCTCCACCAGTCCCACCTTTTTTTTTTCTTTGTAATTAGCCTTATTTGAGGACCAGGGAAGCAAAAGACTGGAAAGAAATACAAAAACTGTTGAACAAAAGATACGATGTTCTTTACCCCAACCATATGCTGTATAGCTCGTGTACAACCTGGGTCAGATGATTCGCATATATGCCTTTAAAATGAAAAGAGAAAGAAAAAAGAAAGAAAAAGAGAAAGCACTGACTTACACAGCAGCTGCATTGGTATAAACAGGCTGGGAGTAAATGTCACAGTGAAAAGAGAATAATACATTTTACCTTCATTGCAAAAGTAATTCACTTTAAAACCAAAGAACATGATGAAGCTCCTTAGCAGATAACAATGCTTGCAGAAATCCATTTGAAATATCTTAATATTAATTTTGCTTTAATTGGGAAGAGAGCAACACTGCTTTTTTCAAACTCTGAGCAGGCTTTGTCACTTGAGTTACACACAGGTGGGATTGTCCAGCTAGGTCCTTTGGTTTTCATGCAGTGGTGATTAATGAAATAATTTTTTTCTGCCTGCTCTTTTCCTTAAATCATTAGTTAAAAACCTGTGTCTGAGTAGAGGGCCAAAGGATGTACGCCAGCCTTGTCTCTAGAAGTAAAACTCTAGCTTTCAGAAGATTAAAATTCATGAATACCAGCTGGCTATTAGGCCTGGAATACTGTTACTCCTCAAAAAGAAAAACAAGAGGTATTCATACCAATAAAATTCCATGAGAATGACCATCAAGGACACTTTTAATGGGGTAAGTGCTGCAAAAAATGAAGACTGAGGGTTGTCAAGAACTGATCTGTCTTTTTTCCCACTCTACCCCATAAAGTAAAAATTTGAAGGTTACCAGATTGTAGACTTTGTTTGTTGTTTGTTTGTTTGTATTCCGTTTTGGTTAGGCAAATATTAATGACCCAACAGGAGACATAGAGCATACTCTAGCTGGCTAATTTAAGGAGAGTTCAGTAAGTGGACTATTTTTATGGAAGTGTGAAAGGGTTTTAGAAAAATCAACATGGTGCAGTGTTGGTAGCCATTACCACCCCTCAGCTTGAAGCAGCAAAAAGAAGAAATCATTATCAAAATCTAGAGAGCTATATGAAATGAACTACGGCTTTTTGAAGAGGCCTGTAGCCAGCCCACAATGACCTGGCAATGCAGAAGTTAGAGGAACAAACACCCAACCCTTCTCACTTCCTGCCCTCTGATTTTCTGCAGATGCCTCCCATTAGCTAAGCCCCACTGAAGCCAAAGGGCAAGGGAAGCTGGTGATGCCATCCTACAGATCAGCCTCCCCAGAAAAAGAACAGGTGAATGGGAAATCAGGAGGGGCAAATAGAAGCTATCCATTTTTTTTTTAAAGTCCCAGGTAAGTACCTCTTTCTCTCTCTACTTTTCTCTATAGACAGGTTTGTATTCCCCTTACGTTTTCTTTGCCTTAATGTAAAATAAGTTTAATGAAACTCTTTTAGGGAACAATTCTAAACAGCAAAGATAGTCTTCTTAATCATGTTAATAGGTCTCAAAGAGCTCAACATTAATGCCCCCTCTTCACCCACTATTGGGTAGAAAGTAATTAATGATATGGTCATTTCATTCAACAAATATTTATTGAATACTTACCAAATACATCCCAGGTACCATCTAAGAGCATGGAGTGACCAAAAGTAAATCAAGGATCGCATCACTAGCATTTATCTTTGGATTCCTTGCATCCCTTTCTGATTTCTTCTGTTGTGTGTACTCAGCCACAAGATGGTGCACATGGCCCAGGCCTGCCAATCAACAAGTTCCTTTCTTCTGGTAGCATGATGGGTTCAGGATGGAATAATTATCTAAGATAAGAGTCTTATTTGGGACTTTTCTGCCATATTTATCAAGAAAGAAGTACCTTTCAAAATGAATTGTTCAGTAAATGGTGTTTGAAAAAAAATGTCTGTAAGAAGGATGAGGCCAAATTGAGATGAGCAGTACTGAGAATAAGAGAAAGAGACTGAGCCTCTGGATGCAGCCATGCCTGAAGCCTCTCAGATTTCTCAGTGTTCTGAGAATCTATCTTATTAAAAAGAAATTATCTTGTTTTACTTAGCTGTGACTTTATCCTTTACAAGGAAATGAATCTTGACTAATTCCTTCTCCTCAAGAAGGTTATATGTAATAGGGAAGATAGGTAGGTAAGTAAAACACAAAATATAAATTTACAAATGGCATTTTAAAAAGATGAAGGGGAGGCTTGGTTTATATATAGAAGTAATTATTTGAATAATCAGTGAAATGAAGATGCCATTTGAACTGCCCTAAGTCACAGAAAAAAATGCAAACGTGCCTATCTCTGAGGGTGGGGAACAGAGGCAGCAGATGTGGTATAGTATTTTTTGTGTTAGCATTTCACAAAGAAAGACTGGTGGGAAAAAATGGAAACATGTTACAATTTGTTCCTAGTGAGTACACAAACATTTTTTTTTTTTAATTATGTGACTCCAAGATCATAGAGTAAATTACTTCACAGCACTTCACTTTTTATAGCAGACTATGAATCATTTGGTTGTTTTTCTTTTTTTCCCTCATGTTTGTAGTTTTCAAACTGCATTTTTGTACTAAGGAGAAAATAGATTTTTTTTAAACAATAAAGAGAAAATGCCAAAATCAATTATAAAGGGAGAGTCACAGTTAATGTCAAGTTTTTAAAATGTTAATACTCAAGTCCATTTAGTTTGGAATTATTTTAAGACTAAAGATGCATTTTTTGGTCAACAACTCTTAAAAGTATGTCCACAAATTCAAGGGTAGAATTAGTGGAGGCCACTGCAAATCCAGGCTTCAAACCACTCACCATTTTTACAGGTTGCCTAAGATCAATATCTGCATAGAGACACTTGTTTAACACTTTACTGTCACGCTAGGAAACTTGATTTTAGCACACCATTTTATCAATGAGAGTCAAAAAAAACTCAAGTAATATAGTTACATGAACCTAATAAAACCATCCGAACTGAAAAATTCAAGCAGACTGTGCAACGGATGGAGCTGCCTAAAACCTGGTAAGAGTTTGAGCATTTCCTTTACATGAGAGACGAATGGATTTTATTTGTTTAATGCTGAACACCGTTAACTGAGAATGGGAAAAGCAACAATCTTCTGTTACTCCTGAAAAATATAGAAGAGGCCTCCACTGTCTCTCTGATGCCATTATTTTAAAGTTATTCTGGACAGTTATTTTGAATTTGGATAACAAGTTCTGGGCATCCTTCCTGCCCAACCAGCTTTAATCTTCTCAACAGATTTTTTTTCCTTCCAGTTCTATGCAGTACTTACTACCTTTTGAATTGCTGGAGGTATAGGAAAGAAGGCAGACAAGGAATTGGGATCGTCATCATATAAAATTTAAGATAATCTTATGTGGCATCACAAAGATTCTTTCTCAGGTTAATTTTTCTATTTACTATTGACTTCAGATATTAATTGCTGTTTTATAGCATCTTGTGGTTCTAAATGAAATATAGTGTCCTTTTTACAAAATTCTAAGTGTGCACTAGTAAGTTAGTAAGTTAGTAAACTGACTCTTTAACAAATAGAATTCCTTCTTTCAAATTTTGGAGTGGGCTGAATAGTTTGTTAACTTCGCTATGCTATTAAGAAAAACTCAGGATGATTTTAAGAATCTTGCTACTGTAAATAGAAAAAAAAAGGGCGGGGGGACAAAATAGTGTCCAGAAACAAACCCAGGTTACATTCCAAAAATGTCATTTTTATTTTTTTACATTTTTCTTCACACTTTTAAAATTTTAATGCCAGTCTAAGTAACATACAGTGTTTTGTACAATATAGTGATTCAACAATTCTGTACGTTTCTTAGTATTCATTGTGATGTGTCCTCTTAGTCTCCTTACCTATTTCTCCCAAACTCCCCACCTCTCATCACTGATGGCTAACAGCAGTTTGTTCTCTATAGTTAAGAGCTATTTTTTGGTTTGTCTCTTTTTTCCTTTGTTCATTTGTTTTGTAACTTAAATTCCACATATGAGTGAAATCATGTGGATATAGTAGTTGTCTTTGACTGACTTAGTTCACTTAGCATTACACCCTCGAGATCCATCCATGTTGTTGCACATGGCAAGATTTCAATCTTTTTGATGATTAAATAATATTCTGTTATAGATATATGTTATATGGAATGTATTATATATGCTAATGTATATATACCTCTTCTTCTTTATCTGTTCATCCATCCTTGGAGACTTGGGTTGCTTTCATATGTGGGCTATTATTATAAATAATGCTGTAAAAACTTAGGAATGCATATATCTTTTCAAATTAGTGTTTTCATATTCTTTTTTTTAAATACCCAGTTGTAGAACTATCGGATCATATGGCAATTTTATTTTTAATTCTTTGAGGAACTTCCATACTGGTTTTTTTTCTTTTAGATTTTATTTATCCCAGGACCTGGGATCATGACCTGAGCCAAAGGCAGAGGCTTTAACCCACTGAGCAACCCAGGTGGCCCTTCCATACTGTTTTTTAAAGTGGCTGCACCAATTTGCATCCCCACCAACAGTGCACAAGGGTCTCTTTTTCTCCACATCCTCACCAACATTGTTGTTTCTTATGTTTTTGAGTTTAGCCATTCTGACAGGGGTGAGGCCATACCTAGTTATGCTTTTGATTTGCATTTGCCTGATGATGAGTGATGAAATGCATCTTCTCATACACCTGTTGGCCATCTGGATGTCTTCTTTAAAGAAATATCTGTTCATGTCTACTGCCCATTTCTAACTGGATTTTGGGTTTTTGTTGTTGAATTGTGTAGCTTCATATATTTTGGATACTAATTCTTTATCAGATATGTCATTCGCAAATACCTTCTCCCATTCAGCAGTTTATCTTTTAGTTTTGTGGATTGTTTCCTTTGCTGTGCAGTAGCTTTTCATTTTAATGTAGACCCAATAGTTCATTTTACTTTTGTTTCTCTTGCCTCGGGAGACATATCTAGAAAAATATTGCTCTGGCCAATGTCAGAGAAATTGCTGCCTGTGCTTTCTTCCAGGGTTTTTATGGTTTTAGGACTCACATTTAGGTCTTTCACCCATTTTGAGTTTACTTGTGTGTATGGTGAAAGAAAGGAGTCCTATTTCATTCTTTTGTATGTTGCTGTCCACTTTTCCTAACACCATTTGTTGAAGAGACTCTTTTTCCCATTGCATATTCATGCTTCCTTTATAAAAAATAAATTGGGGACATCTGGGTGGCTCAGTTGGTTAAGTGTCTGCCTTCGGCTGGGGTCATGATTCCAGGGTCCTGGAGTCAAGTCCTGCATCGGGCTCCTTGCTCAGCGGGGAACCTGCTTCTCTCTCTCCCTCTGCCTGCCACTCTGCCTGCTTGTGCTCTCTCTCTCTCTGACAAATAAATGAATAAATAAAATCTTAAAAAAAAAAAAAGAGTTAAACTGACCATATAATCATGAGTTCATTTCTGGGCTCCATATTCTGTTATGTTGATCCATATATCAATTTTGTGTTTAATATTTTATTTATTTTTTTATTTTGAAAGAAAGAGACAGAGAGACAGAGAGAACAGAGTGTGAGTCGGTGAGGGCAGAGGGAGAGAGAGAATCTTAAGTAGGTTCTGTCATCAGTGCAGACCTTGACACAGGGCTCAACGTTACGACTCTGAGATCATGACCTGAGCCAAAATCAAGAGTCAGAAACTTAAGCAGTTAGGTCACCCAGCCACCCCTCCATGCGTCTTTGTGACAGTACCATATTGTTTTGATTACTACACCTTCATAGCATAACTTGGAATCTGGATTGTTTGTTTATTGTTGTTGTTGTTGTTGTTTGAAATCTGGATTGTGATACGTCTAGATTTGTTTTTCTTTTTCAAGATTGCTTTGGCTATTTATGATCTTTTGTGGTTCCATGCCAATTTTAGTATTGTTTTATCTAGTTCTATAAAAAATGCTGTTGGTATTATGATAGGAATTGCATTAAGTCTATAAATTGCTTTGGGTAGCAATGACATTTTTATAATATTTGTTCTCACAATCCATGAACATGAAATATCTTTCAGTTTGTGTCATCTTCAATTTCTTTTCAATGTAGCTTTCAAAGTACAAGTCATTCACATAATTGACTAAGTATCCCTAAGTATCTTATTATTTATTTATTTATTTATTCATTCATTCATCCCTAGGTATTTATTATTTATTATTTTTTATTATTTTAGTATTTATTATTATAAATATTACTGTTTTATTAATGTCTTTCTGCTATTTCATTATTAGTGTATAGAAATGCAATGGATTTCTGTATTTTGATTTCATATCCTGCAAACTTACCGAATTCATTCCTAGTAGTTTGTTGGTGGAATATTTAGGGTTTTCTATATATTGTAACATGTCATCTACAAATAGTGAAAGTTTTACTTCTTCCTTACTTATTTGGATGTCTTTTATTTATTTTTCTTTTCTGATTGCTACAGCTAGAACTATGTACTATGTTGAATAAAATGGTGAGAGTGGACATCCTTGTTTTGTTCCTGGTTTAAGGGGACAAGTTCAGTTTTTCCCCAGTGAGTATGATGCTCGCCGTGGATTTTTCATATATGGCTTTTATTATGCCGAAGTACAGTCCCTCTAAACCTACTGTTGAGAGTTTTTATCATAATGGATCTTGTACTTTATTAAATGCTTGTTCTGCATCTATTGAAATGATCATATGGTTTTTATCTTTCTCTTGTTGAAGTAATTTACCCCGTTGATTGATTTGTGACTATTGAACCACTCTTGCATCCCAGGAGTAAATCTCACTTGATCCTGGTGAGTCATTTTTTAAAATATATTGTTGCATTTGGCTTGTTAATATTTTGTTGAGCATTTTTGCATCTATAATCATCAGATATAATGGCCTGTAGTTCTCTCTTTTAAGTAGTACTTTTATCTGGTCCTTTTTGAGTCTTTTTTTTTTAATCAGTCTGGCTAAAAGTTAATCAATTTTGTTGATCTTTTCAACAACATGGATGGATGGATCTCAGCAGTATAATGCTGAGGAAATAAGTCAGTCAGAGAAAAAGAAATATATGATTTCGCTGATGTGGGATTTAACATACAAAACAAATGAGCAAAGAAAAAAGACACACACACAAAACAAAACAAAACAAGACAAAACAAAAAACAGGCTCTTAGAGAACAAACTGATGTTTACCAAAAGGATGGTGGGGTTGGGGATAGTTGAAACAGATGAAGGGGATTGAATATACTTGTCACAATGAACACTGAGTTATGTATAGAATTGTTGAATCACTATATTGTACACCTGAAGCTAATACAATACTGTATTTTAATTATACTAGAAATTTTAAAAGAAAGAAAGAAAGAAACAAACAAACAAACAAACCGGTTCCTGGTTTCATTGATCTGTTCTATTGGGGTTTTTTAGTTTCAATTTCATTTATTTCTGCTCTGATCTGTATTGTTTCCTTCCTTCTCCTGGTTTTAGGTTTTATTTGTTCTTTTTTAACTCCTTTACATGTAAGATTAGGGCTTGGTTTTTTTGTGGGTTTTTTGTGATTTTTCTTGCTTCTTTAGCAGGCCTCTATTGCTATAAACTTCCCTTCTAGTACAACTTTTGCTGCATTCCAAAGATTTTGGAAGTTATTTTTCATTTCCATTTGTCTCCATGGATTTATTTCCTCTTTGTTTTATTATTGACCCATTCATTATGTCATAGCATGGTATTTAACCTCTATATAATTTGTGTTCTTCCCAAATATTTTCTTGTGCTTTCTATAGCATTGTTGTTGGAAAAGATGCATGGTATGACTTCAAATTTTTTAATTTGTTGAGACTTATTTTATGGTCTAATATGTAATATATTTTAGAATGTTCCATGTGTACTTAAGAAGAATGCATATTCTGCTGTTTTAGGATAGAATGTTCTGAATACATCTGTTGACTCCATCTAGTCCAATGCATCATTCAAAGCCATTATTTCCTTGTTCATGTTCTGTTTAGGTGATCTGTCCATTGATGTAAGTGGAGTGTTTAAGTCCCCTACTATTATCATATTTTTATCAATTACTTCCTTTATGCTTGTTATTAACTGCTTTATATAGTTGTTATGTCTTGTTCAATTGTCTCCTTTATGATTATATATTGTCCTTCTATTTATCGCTTGTTATGGTCTTTGTTTAAAGTCTACTTTGTCCCGTAGAAGTATTGCTACCCTGGCTTTCTTTTCACTTCCATTTGCATGATAAATGCTTTCCCATCCCTTCATTTTCTTTTCTTTTTTTGTTTTTTCCATCCCTTCATTTTCAATCTGCATCTGTTTTTAAGTCTAAAATGATTCTCTTGTAGGCAGAATATAGTTTGGTCTTTTGTTTTTGTTTGGTTGGTTGTTTGTTTGTTTTAATCCATGCCATCACCCTATGTTTTGATTGAGCAATTTAGTCCATTCATATTGAAAGTAATTATTGACAACTCTGTACTTATTGCCATTTTGTTATTTGTTTTATGGTTGTTTTTGTAGTTCTTCTCTGTTCCTTTCTTCTCTTATAGTCTTCTTTCAGAGTTTTCTGCCTTTCTATAGTAATATACTTGATCCCTTTCTCTATTTTTTGCATATATGTTACCAGTTTTTGATTTGTGGTTACCACTAAGTTTATATATAACATCTTATGTATATAGCAGTCTATATTAAGTTGACTGTCTCTTAAATTTGAACCTATTCTAAAAGCACTACATTTTTACTCCTCTCCCTTCCCCCCACCCACAAGTTTTAAGTGCATGGTGTCATCTTTACATCCTTTTATTTTGTGAATATCCTGTCTGATTTTTATATGTAAGTTTAATTTTGCTGCTTTTGTGTCACCTGCTTTTCTTACTTCTGCTTATGGTCCTTACTTTCCACTCAGAGTGCCCTTTAACATTCCTTAAAGGGCTGGTTTAGGGGACATGAATTCCTTTCACTTTTGATTGGGAAACTCTTTATCTCTCCATTTTGAAAAATAATCTTTCAGCATTCAGTACACTTGGTTGCAGGGTTTTGTTTCGTTTTTTCTTTTTTCTTTTTTTCTTTCAGTACTTTGAATATATCGTGGCATTTTCTTGGGGCCTGCAAAGTTTCTGCTGAAAAAATCAGTTGATAACCTGATGTGGTTTCCCTTTTATGTAACTGTTTTCTTTTCTCTTGCTGCTTTAAAAATTCTTTCTTTATTACTACTTTTTGCCATTTTAGTTACTCTGTGTCAGTGTGGACCTCCTTGGATTGATTTTGCTGGGGGCTTTCAGTGCATCCTGAATCTGGATTTCTATTTCCTTCTTCAGATTTGAGAAGCTTTCAGATATTGTTTCCTCAAATGAATTTTCTACCCTTCCCTCTCTCTCTTCTCCTTCTGGGATCCCTATAATGAAAATGTTATTACGCTTGATGGTGTCACTGAGTTTCCTTATTCTATTTTTTTAAATTATTTTTTTCTCTCTCCTTTTCAGCTTGTTTGTTTTCCATTACTCTGTCATCCAGGTCACTGATCAGTTCCTCTGCTTTCTCTAATCTATTATTATTCCTTCTAGTGTATTTTTAATTTCAATGATTGTGTTCATCATAACTGATTGATTCTTTTTTATGTTTTTCTATCTCTTTATTGAGGGTCTAACTATGGTCTTCCATTTTTTTCTCATGCCCAGTGAGTATCTTTATGACCATTTCTTTAAATTTTCTATTAGGCACATTACTTATCTCTATCTCATCAGCTCTCTTTTTGTAATATTGTCCTATTCTTTCATTTGAGACATATTCCTCTATCTCCATTTTGTCTGTTTCTATGTTAGAAAAATCAGCTACATCTATTCTTGAACAAGTAGCCTCATGAAGAAGAGGTTCTATAGTGCCCTGAAGTTCAGGTTCCCTGTTTGCCAAAATCTGGTACTTCAGGGGTGTCTCCTATGTGTGTTGAGCACCCTAGTGTTGTGGCTGATCACATTTGCCTTCAGTCCAGTCATCCCATAATAGCTCTCTCTGCCTATTATGGGCAGGGTTTTGCCCCTCTGTTGTTAGTGGGCCAGTGTGGGACCACCTCAAGCTTGAATTGAATCAGACCAGGTACCTGCCAGAGATTCAGAAGAACCAAATTACAGGGTGCTTTCCCTGTGTTGTGCCTTGAAAAGCTTTCATTGGTGGGCAGGGCCCATACACCAGATATTTGATCCAAGCCCACTGCTGGGATTGCAGTCAAACTGGTATGTGGTTAACTTCCATTCTCACTAGGGCAGGAAACACTCTGAGGTGGTGATGTTTCCTATTGGGGTTATTTGAACACTGGCATGTTTGTGGAATTACTTTGGATGTGTTCCTGGCAAGGGCTTGTTGGAGGGGAATGGTCTGCAGGAAAACATGGAGGTAAGACACATTGTGTCAGTAAGGGCCTTGCCAGTGTACTGTGGGAGGAGGCCTGCACCTGACTAGGAAAATTCCTGTCCAGTCAAGAACAGAAGGGTTAAGTCTACAGAAAAGCCCTGAAGCAGTGCACAGTATTAGCAAGGTAGGTGGAGTGTTGGTGCTCTACTGGTTCTGGCAGATATCTGCATATCTACACTTAGGAACATGGGAAGGAAATGGTGCCCATCAACCCTTTGTTTTGGAGTAGTCTTCCAAAGATCTCTGCCCTTCTGGTACCTGCTCTGAGATTAGTAAACAAATCTCCCTCCTGTGTACCCCAGCTTTCAAACGACTGTTTTTAAGCTGTATGTCAGTGGGGCTATTTGTTATGTTGTCTCTTTAAGGGCAGAGACTCAGTTTCCTTTTGCCGTCTGGCTCTCCCAGAGCTAAGCCAGCTGATTTTTAAAGTTCCAGGTATTAAGCCCAACTGATTGTAAGAACTTGTGAAATTCAGCCCTTCTGGTTTTCAAAACCAAAAGCTATGGAAATTCATCTTCTCAGTGCAGATTCCCTGTTCCTGGGATAGTTGGCATGGTGTCTGTTCCTCTTCCCCCTCTGAACTCCCTACTTCCTTCCTTGCCATGGATAGTCTTATGGTCAGTTTGGCTCCCGACCACATCTGCACTCTTCCTTCTCTCTTTGATGTGGCCTCTTCTCTACATTTGGCTGCAGAGAGTCTGTTCTTCCAGTCTTTTGGTTGTTTTCTGGGTTATTTACACTGATACAGGTGTTACCTATGTGTATTGTGGGAACAGGTGAGCCTACTGTCCTCCTGTACTGGCATCTTCTCATCAACTTAATGGCATTTTTAATCAGCAGGGAAAGGGAAAACTATTCAACAACTAGTTTTAAGAAAATTGGCTATCTACTTGTAAAAAATATTATATTATTACTTCATACCACCCACAAAAACAAATTCCAGATAAATAAATCTATCAGTTTAAATCTATTTTAGCTCTCTATGTTATAGAAGACAATATAGTAAATACTTATAATAATCTCACTATAAGGAAGATAATTATAAAGCTTGCCAAGAAATGTAGAAAACATGAAGGAAAACTTGTGAGACCTGACAACATACAATTTCATTGCCTTTGTAAACTGCAAGATACCATAAACAAAATACGTAGTTTGAATCAACAGATTAGAAGAAAATATTTTGAACGCTTAGCCCATATGAAGGGCTAATATCTTTAATTCCTGAATGGTTCTTACAAATCAAAATTGAGAAAATCAAGCAATCCAATTAAAAATTGTGCCTGAAGAGATAAAAGTAGATGTTAAACCCCTATTTAGACAGTAATAAGAAAATGCTTAGTAAAATAACAGTGAAATATAGTTGCAAATGTTTAGAAGCTTGATAAGAAAATATTAACAATAATGTAAAGAAATAGACAATATGATTCATGTTGGTGAAAATGTAAATTGATACAGCTTTTATGAGAGGACAATGCAGCAGTATCAATATTTTAAATCCCTGTACTCTATGACCTGGCAATCTCATCAAGGGAAGTCTATCCTATAGAAATACTAGCATGAGTATACATACACATCTATTAAAGAATGATTGTTTCTTTTCTTAAAATAGCAAAAGTTAGTTCTAATCTATATAGTTATTTAAAGACCTAGAAAAACAAATTATAGCATATCTACTCATTTAAGTCATCTAATACTGTATAACAAACCACTCCAGAACATATGTTTAACAGAACATAATTTATTATTTTTCATGATTCTGTGGGCTGGGAATACAGTTGTGATATTGACTGGTGGCCAAAAATGTGCTATGACAGCTGGTGACCAGTCTAGGTTAGAAGTTCTAAAAGGTTCTTTCCACAGTTTGGTGACCATGGCCATTGCTGCTATAAATATTGTTAGGTTGAAAATAAATTTTAAAAAAAATTTTAACAAAAAAAAGGAGTTCTAAAAGGCTTCACTCACATTTGGAGCCTCAGTGTGCCTCACATGGCCTCTCTGTCTTAACATGGCTCTCCACAGAGGATGGTGGTCCCATAGTAGTTGGACTTCTTACATGGCAGATGGTTTTCAAGAGACAGCATTCCAAGAGGACAAACCTCCTTGTGGAAGTACCTATCAAACTTTTGTTCTCCATTTGGTTAAATCAAGTCACATGGCCAAGCTCAGTATCAGTGTGGGAGGGAATTACACAAAGCCATGGATACCAGAAAGTGTGGTTCTTTAGGGACTACCAATGCACCAGTCTCCAGAGCATGAAATAGAAATAACACAGCCATTTAGTTAATTATATTTATTTTGATTACTGGGAATTTGGATTTGAATGGAAAAGGTTTCGGGTTTTTTTAAAAAATTGTTGTTGTTGGCATTGGACTGTAATTTTTACTTGCTCTTTTGTATGCTTTAAATGTTTTAAACTACTTTTTGTTACTTCTGTAGACTTTTAAAAAGAAAAAGTATCCAGAAATCTCCTTTAGTTCACTGTGCAGACATATAAGCATTGGCAATACCTACTTGTGTCCTGCTAAAGCAGTGTGACAAGAAAGGGTGACAGGAAAGAAAAATAATATAGGGACATAAATTATGGCAGGACAACTTATTATAATAACATTTTGAAAAAGTTTGAAGCATAAAGATTTCTTTCATAATTTCTTCCTTATGACTTTTCCTAGGAAAAATGCAACTGAGATTTTGGTAGTAAAATTTAATATGTTCTGCCAAAAAAAAATTCTACCATATGGATTTTTAATTTCTTTGTTTCTATTGAATGAGTAGTTACCAGAATAGGATAGTAATAACAATGTGATAATAACACAGCACATGGTGCATGTCAAGACCTATATTAAGTATATCACCTACACAATAAGCTTATAAACTATTTACTACACAATAAGCTTATAAACTATTACCACTGTAATATGCATTTTGTAATCAAGGAAACTGACACTTACCCTAGGTCATATAAGAAGTGGAGGCTGAGATTTGATCTCAGGAAGTCCTGCTCCAGAGCTCCTAATATACTGCTTCTCCCTGGGAATGATGGTAGATGGTCTCTGTATACATAAACATCCTCAGAGAATTACAAGCTCTATCCTTAATACAAATATGTAAGAGTGATAACTAAAAGTCTACACTATTTAAAGCCCATTTCCCATGATCATTTGGGGGTACAGCTAGCTGAGGTTAAGTGTATATTTATGTCCATGATCTTGATTTCAGCATTGCACTAATTCAGAGGTAGTTGGGGCATGTAGCTTGCTTCTAGCACCACACATCAGTCTCTCTGTGCCATAAGAATTCTCTGTGGCAGGCAGAATCTGATCTCCCAATATTCTAATGCTGAAATTAGAGAGCTCAAACAACAGCTGATTGCACACCATGAGATCCACTAAAATCTGACAGCAGGTGTATTCACCAATTTTGACCATAATGATGGCAATAAGGAGACTTTCTGTTAAAGGGACAAGAGAGCAGATATCTGGCACCAGGCACTGGAAAAAAGCAAGACAATTTTAAACAAGTACCACATGTGGTGACTCATTAGATGTTGAGAGCTAATAAGAGACTGAAGATTTTTAGCTTAGCACTGATGCTGTGGACAGCAGGATATCCTAACATCTAGAAATTGAGAATGAATCAGGGGGTGGTGATAAATCCTGTGCTGATGCCTGGTGTGTGGAACTGTTATATTTTTAGGATAAAGTCAAGGATATAAAAGTCGAAGAGAGTGCCAGAGTGGAGCAAATATATTGAGAGATCTACACGTTTGTGGGTTCATTCATTCATGAAGCAGTACAACAATGTGGTGGGTAGTGTCTTAGGTTTCAGAATACAGAAGTCAACAAGAGAGACATGACACCTTTCCTGATAGAGCTGGTAATCTAATGGAAAGAAAACAATGAACCAGATAAAAATTATAAAGTGTGATGAGTATTGGAATACTAGAGACAGAGGATACCACTGGGGACTTGTTCTAGAGAAGTGAAGAAATTCCAGTGGAAGTGCAGGTCCAGGACAAGGAGAAGGAATAATGCAGAAGGAGGGAAGTCCCATAAGTAGGACTTGAGCACAGAAGGTCAGCTAGCAGGAGCTGGGGGTGACTAGTGAGCATGGAGAGGTGGGCAGGGGCCAGATGTTTATGCTCTATACAAAAGTATCTCTATTCTTGCAAACAAGAAAATTATTCCAGTAACCACCATTTTTAATAGTAGCCATTAGTAACCAACACTTAAATTTTCAGAAATTACTATGTGCCACACTGTGAACAAGATAAAGTCCCGGCTCTCAAAGAGCTCATCTAATAGTAGAGGGATTCAGACACTAAACAGATAAAAAAATAAATACAAATCAATATCCACCAAATGCCAGGAAAAGATAAAATTGGGTGCTATGGGAGAGAATGAGTGAGGAGCAGGGGATAGTTTAACTCTGCTGGGCGAGAACGACCACTCTTAGGGAGGAAATATTTGAACTGAGGTTTGAACAATTAGAGGGGAAGAGGCATGTGAAGGTCTGGGGAAAGTATTTCAGTCAGAAGGATAGCAAACAACGAGGGGCAGAAACAAGCAAATGTGTGTTCAAGGCCCAGAAACTAGGCCAGCGTGGCCAAAGAGAGGAAATGAAGGGAGGTTTAAGGTATACTGTGTCAGAGAAATGAACAGAGGACAGAGCAAGTAGAACCTCGAAGGAAGAATGACCAGATACCCACTTTGGCCCAAGATAACCCCAGTTACCACCTTTAACCAAATTTAATTTTTTAAAAAAGATTTTATTTATTTATTTGACAGAGATCACAAGGAGGCAGAGAGGCAGGCAGAGAGAGGGGGAGGCAGGCTCCCCGCTGAGTAGAGAGCCTGATGTGGGGCTCGATCCCAGGACCCTGGGATCATAACCTGAGCCGAAGGCAGAGGCTTTAACCTGCAGAGCCACCCAGGCACACCCCCGAATTTAATTATTAATAGTTAATTATTAATTAATAATTCTCCCTTCTCCCCTCTAAAGCTTGTAGGATATGGCAAATCGCTTAGATCTGGTTCAGATGAAATCCCACCAGGAAATTTTAAGCAAGGGAATGACATGATTTTATTCATGCTTTAGCAAAGTTGCTTGGCTACAATTTAAACAAGTTCTGGAAGGGGGAAGAATAGGGCAGAGAGCCCAGTCAGGAGGTCTCACATTTCCCCTCATTCTGTATAAGGCCCCGACAGCCAAACAAACAAACAAACAAACAAAACCTGGTTTCTCACAGTACTCCAGAATCTTGAAATTTGGAAAAAATCTTGAATTTGTCTATAATTCATGTACTATATAACAATGCAACAGTTGATGCTTACAATTAACTGGCTTTAATGAAACTCAGCTTTTAAAGAGACTACCTGGGGTGCCCGGGTGGCTCAGTGGGTTAAGTGTCTGCCTTCAACTCAAGTCATCATCCCAGGGTCCTGGGACTGAGTCCCTGCTCAGTGGGGAGTCTGCTTCTCCTTCTCCTTCTGCTGCTCCACCTGCTTGTATGCTCGCTCTCTCTCTCTTTTTCAAATAAATAAATAAATAAAAATTTAAAATAAATAAATCAATAAAGAGAAGACTACCACTGAATAAAGAAGCAGGGAATTTAAGATAAAAACCGTCTTTGAAGCAAGACAGTGTCTGATATGAGTCCTCAGTCTTTATGAGCTTTGTGACCTTAGGGAAATTATTTAGCCTCTCAGCCTTTCACTTGACATCAGCAAAACAGAAGTAATAAAGACCACCTGGCTGCCTTTAAAGAATTAAACTATAAAGCACTAACTGATGCATAGTATTTCAACATTGTAAAAATAAATTAAACAATAAAGTTTCTTTAATGTCATTTCAAAATTCCAATCCTACCTGACAGTGATTTTCAAATTATTATCAGCATCATTTTTTCCAGTACAGTTTAAACCTCTGTTGAGAACAACACATTCTCCCCCCTCCCCCGCCTGCTACCCTGAATGATGCACACATTCATATGTACATGACATTTTACAAACATTTATTGGATGGGGGCTCCAAAACAATTGTGGCAAAACTGTTGAAGGGTGTCTTTCAAACAAACTGGGTTGACAATTATAGAACTATAATTCCATCTAAACCCCACTTTCAGTATCCCAACTTTGTTGGGAAAGTGACTTAAATCTTTCTCCCTCTGGTTCTTACACTCCTACACTACCTTTAGTCTAACTAACTTCACTAAGCAAATGGATAAGTTGTAAATGACTATCAGACACACAAGAGGCAAGTTCTATACAGTACCATAATAAGGAAAGAAAAAAATTATGAAAAGTCTCCAGCAATCACAGCAGCAATGTTTTTCCAATAGTAATTTTTGTCCTTATAAATCTAGACAGGTCTGACCGTTCCTAAATATACATTCGCACGTCTCCTCCTCCACTCCTGCAACTAGGATAAGGTGACCCAAATCTTTGCGATTTACCACTGGTGCTAAGAGACCAGAACCACAAACACTCATTCACATCTAAAGGGATAACCTTTCTCAGAAATCTTGACCAGTAATTATACTAACTCTAAAAGGAAGTCTTTATAAAAATATCACAAAAATTATGTTGGTTTTCTAGAGCTGACATAGCAAAGTACCACAAACTGAATGGCTTAAAGAACAGATATTTATTGTCTCATAGATCTGGAGACTAGAAGTCCAAGATGAAGATATGGGCAGGGTTGGTTCCTTCTGAAGTCTATGAGAGAGAATTTGTTCCATGCCTCTCACCTAGCTCCTGGCAGTTTGCTGGCATTTCTTGGCCTATAGATGCATCTCCCTGATATTTTTTATATTTGTTTGGCATTTTCATGGTGTGTATATTTGTCCCTTCACATCACATTCTTTTTATAAAGATACCAGTCATATTAGAGTAGAAGCCCACACCCTACTCCAGTATGACCTCACCTTTACCTTTACAAATCACATCAGCAATGACCTCATTTCCAAATAAGGTTACATTGTGAGGTACTGGTAATTAAGCCTTCAGCGTATAAATTTTGGAGACACAAAACAACACAGAAATGAATCCTTTTTATTTTACATTTACAATCCATCCAAAAAAGATTTCATCTGACCTTTTTTAGTTTAAAAAAAGATGAAAGGGGAACTTCCTCAATTTGCTAAAAAAAAAAGAAAAAACTACAAAAAATCAATTGTTAACATCATACTTAATGGTGGAAAAACATGATGTTTTCCCACTAAGATTGCCTGCAGAACAAGGATGTCCCCTCCCACCACTCCTTTTCAACACTGTACTAGAAATTCTAGCCCATGCAGTAAGACAGTAAAAGAAAATGAAAGGCATGCAGATTGGGAAGAAAGAAATAAAAGTGTCTTGTTTGGAGATGACACAATTGTCTATGTAGAAAATCCAAAGGAATTGACAAACTCTTGGAATTAATAAGTGAATACAGCAAAATTACAGGATACAAAGTTAACATATAAAAGTGAAACACTTTCCTATATTCCAATAATGAACAAGTGGAATTTGAAATTAAAAACACAATACCATTTACATTTGAACCCCTAAAATGAAATACTCAGGTATAATTTTAACAAAGTATGTAGAACATCCAAATGAAGAAATCTATAAAACTCTGATGAATGAATCAAAGAAAACAAACAAATGGAGAAATATTTCATGTTCATGGATAAGATGACTCAATATTGTCAAGATATCCATTCTTACCAACTTGACCTACAGATTCAGTGCAATACCAGTCAAAATCCCAGCCGTTTATTCATAGCCAACATGATATTAAAGGAGAACAAAGTTGGAGGACAAATCCTACCCAACTTTGAGACCTACTGTAAATCTATAGTAATCAAGACAGTGTGATATTAATAAAAGAATACATAAATAGAATAATGAAACATAATACAGAGCCCAGAAAAGACCCATGTAAATATAGTTAACTGATCTTTGACAAAGGAACAAAGACAATACCATGGAGAAAAGATAAATCTTTTCAACAAATGGTTCTGGAACAACTAGACATCCATATGTAAACAGAAAGCAAGAGAGAAAGAGAGAGAAAAAGAAAGAGAGAAAGATAAAGGAAAGGAAGGAAAAGAATATAGACACCTTATACCCATTACAAAAACTAATTCAAAATAAATAATGTAAAATGCAAAACTATAAAACTCCTGAAAGATAACACAAGACAAAACCTAGATGACCTTGGGTATGGCAAAGACTTTGTAGATATAACACCAAAGGCAGGATAAAAGAAATCATTGATAAGCTAGACTTCATTAAAATTAAAAACTTCTACTCTTTCAAAGACGTTGGCAAGAGAATGAGAAGACAAGCTATAGTCTGGAAGAAAATATTTGCAAAAGGAAAGGACTATTATCCAAAATACAAAGAACTGTTAAAACGCAATAATAAGAAAACAAAACAAACATTTTTAAAAATGGGACAAAGACCTTCACATATACCCCATCAAAGAAAATATATAGATGGCAAATAAGCATATGAAAAGATATTCCATGTTATTTGTTATGAGGAAAATGCAAATTAAAACAATGAGATACCAGCACATACATATTAGAATGGGCAAAATCCAGAACACTTAGAACACCAAATGCTGGTGAGCATATGAAGCAACCAGAACTCTCATTTATTGCTGGTAGTTATACAAAATAGTATAGCCAGTTTGGAAGACAGTTTGGCAATTTCTTACAAGATCAAGCCTACTCTTACCACACAATCAAGCAATCATGCTCCTTGGTATTTACCCAAAAGAACTGAAAACTTACATATACACAAAACCTGCACATAGGTATTTATAACAGCTTAATTAATAACCACAAAGGTAGAAGCATCCAAAATGTCTTTCAGTAAGTGAACTACGGTACATCTAGATAATGGAGGGGTTCCTGGGTGACTCAGTGGTTAAGTGCCTGCCTTCAGCTCAGGGTCCTAGGATGGAGCCCCGCATCAGGCTCCCAGCTCAGTGGGAGGCCTGCTTCTCCCTCTCCCACTCTCCCTGTTTGTGTTCCCTCTCTCACTGTATCTCTCTCTGTCAAATAAAAATAAATAAAATCTTAAAAAAATAGATAATGGAATATTATTTAGGTATTAAAAAATGACCTTATCAAACTATGAAAAGACATGGAAAAAACCATAAATGCATATTACTAAGTGAAAAAATATGAAAAAGATATATATGTTGTATGATTCCAACTATATGACATTCTGGAAAAGACAAGGTAAAAAAAAAAATCCAAGATTACTGGAGTCTGACGTGGAGACAGGAAATGAATAGAGGATTTGGGGGTAAATGAAAATACTCTGATACTGTAATAATGGATACATGTCTTATGCATTTGTCCAAATCCATAGAGTGTATAATACCAAGAGTAAACTGTAATGTAAACTATGAAATTGGGGTGTTTATGATGTGTCAATGTAGGTCATCACTTAAAATAAATTTACCACTTTGGGGGGATGCTGATCATTGGCATATCTATGCATATCTGAGGTCTGGTGCATATGGAAAATCTCTGTATCTTCCCCTAAATATTTCTGCACACACATTAAATTGTTCTTTAAAAAAGGTGTTAGTAAAAAAGTAACTTTTAAAAGTATCTTAGAGCTATATAATTCTTTCCTGTTTAAAAAGGTATTTCCTTTGAAAATATTATGCTTTGTTTAAAAAAATATATACAACATTATAAAAAAGAAGTTAAAGTAGAAAACAGTCTGAGGCAGACTTCCCCACAGACCTACCCCTGCCACCACTTCTTTCCAAATTGACATTTGAGTCTCAAGGGTAATCAAGAACCTGGAATTTATTCTGAAAATCTCTTCTGTTCGGTTGGAACAACTGTTTGTGTTTAAAAGGCACATGGTATGATGAAGATTACATTTATTTTAAAGTAGTCTGGGGATGGCATTGTTGTTCTAAAAATCTGAAGATGAAATTATAAATTTAAATAGTTCATGGTAGTAGCAAAGCCTGCTGTTTGCTCTGGCGGATTCTGTCATATCCTGTAGGATTTGTCTTATCAAATATGGCTGTCATATCCAGCCATATCCTGTAGGATTTGTCTTACCAAAAGCACCATGACTCTGTGCCAGAAGAGAACTGTGTAGCAGGCTGGGAGTCCTGGGGGTTAATATCACTGGGAGGAATCCTCAGTCAATGGCAGATGGCAGTTTGCAGACAAATGGTATAACTTGGTTGGGATAACTTGGGTGGGATAACTCTAAGAAATGTCTACACTGCCTTCCGGGATTCCCCAGCTAGAGTATTTTCAGTTGCCCATTCTTGTAACTTGATTTATAAAACAGTTTTTATTAGCTGACTTCCTTCCTTCTCTCACTTTCCTACTTCCCTTATGTTTCCTGGTTTCATCTCCTAAACAACCTACTTATACATTGTTTTAGGATCTGCTTCTGGGATAACCCAAACTAAGACCAATATCTTCCCAATACCTATTGCCTTCTTCCTTGTTAACATGACTTCAGTTTTCCTGAAATTCCTACCCTCCTCCCCAACATTATGGGCTTCAAGGAAGGCTGACTCACATCACCCCAAGAAAGGGGTCCTGACTAGTTTAGATCAAGCATGGTGTTCCTATTCTTCTAGCACGGTCAGTTGGTTCAGTTGCGACCACTGAGACATGCTACAAAGTCAGCTGGGGGGTTTTGAAGACAGAGGAAAAGCCACTTTATTTTCAGATCCTAAATTTTGTCATGTCTAGGTGAGATGCTAGAACTGGTGAGGTCCTCTTACAACAATGAGGGGAAATAGTAGGAAGACAGAAACAACACGGAGAGGATAGAGCCATGAGATTTCCCAAGAAGTAGAGTCAGAGCCCCAATTATATTATATGTGGAGCTATTCTGCCCTTGGAGTTCTTGTTATGTGAAATAATTCCTTTTGTTTAAAGCAGTAAAGTCAGGGTTTTTGTTACACCAGGCAGAAAGCATCTTATTAATAAATTTCCTTGACTATAGGAAAAATAGAACATAGTCCTTAGACTGTCAAAAGACAGCATATGGCCTCTGAAGCAGAAATCAGGAGTCAAAAGGAGTCAAAAACACTTCAGCATTAAGAATCCAAGGGGCAGGGTGCCTGGGTGGCTCAGTGGGTTAAGCCTCTGCCTTCAGCCCAGGTCATGATCTCAGGGTCCTGAGATCGAGTCCCGCACCGGGCTCTCTGCTCAGCAGGGAGCCTGCTTCCCTTCCTCTCTCTCTCTCTGCCTGCCCTTCTGCCTGCTTGTGATTTCTCTCTGTCAAATAAATAAATAAATAAATAAATAAATCCAAGGGGCAGGGGAAAGGGGTATGGAACAACGTTCACCAAGCAATAATGGCAAACGGAGCAAGAATATACAAACCAGACAAGTACGGCACCTCACCCAAGCTGTCTCCTTCCTTTCTCCCTCCCTCTTCTCCTCCCTCCCTTCCTCCTCCTTCCTGCCTTCCTGCCTTCCTTCCCTCCTATCTTCCATGATCATCATTGAATGTATATTCTATTCCAGGCACTTTTAGGAGCTGAGAATTTTGTGGTGAACAGGACTGATATGGCCATAGCCCTTGGGAAGCTTGTGTCCAAGGAAATCACTGGAAAGTTAGAGCCTAGGAGTACTCATTGGAGAAAGAGGAAGGACGGTGGGCACATGTGCAGGCACAGATAGTTGGTTCTGCTCCTCTGCTACTGTATGTGGCTATTTTCACTCCAAGCCTCAAAGGAGCCAAGAATGACTTTGGACTCAAGACAGTATCAGTGACTAAACTATCCTCAAAGAAAGAAAATTCTTTATAGACCTCCATGGAAGTCCTGTGAACTGGGCAATATTTGGTAATGATGCACTGAAAGAGAAAAATCACTTTTATCATAAATATGGCATGAATGAAGACCGGTAGTTGGCAAATGATTTTTTTCCTCGCACAAGGAATGACCTAAGTGGAGAATATTAGATAAGATCAACCAAAAAGCTACCTGGAAATCTGTGTTGACAAGTTAATGCTCATTAACGAAAAAAAAAATGCTGTGGTATTTTCATGGACACAGAAAGAATGATAGTCACTCAGATAATGCATTTGCTGTAGCCAAATTTCAGGAAATCATGGAAAAGGAAAGTCTTCATTCGTTTTTATCTTTATGGGAGAAATTATTCTGCCACCAAAAGAAAAATAGGACCAAAAATTAGAGCTCTACTTGTTTCTCTTCTTGGAATTTATGACATAAAGACTGTGACTCTTGAATATGGCAAAATACCCTTTCCTGAGTGTCAAGCTCTAAATTGACCCCAACGTCTTTTAAATGTAAAATGCAACATTACTTAAACAATTTAAGTGTAGATTATGCTTTATTATTTATGGGTCCCTAAGATTTACTTAAAATGTTTTACTGAATGTTTACCATTTGTACATTAAGTCTGATAACACCTTTTTTTGTGCACCAGCTTACAGATGGCCATGTTATCTATTGTTGTTCTGCTTTATATGTGCACTGTTTTATTTTCAAACATACCAATAATATCCACATAGACACATTTATGCTCTCTTTTCAAAGTAATATGGCTGGCAGTTATGTTTAAAAATATATGATTATTGCTAAAAATGTGTGGCTTTGTGCATTTTATGGAAGCATAAAGACTACTTGGTTCATTTATTTATTCATTCAGCTAATATTTGTGGAATCCCTATTACACATTAGATGCTAGGACTGGGCTAGAAGTTAGATTTGTCACGTAAGTCTGTTTGTGGAAACTGTATTTTCTCTGTTGCCTTATAATAGAGCCAGTTGTTATTAGAATTATTTGTATCAAAGTCTAAGTAATAAATCACTCTCAGATGGCAAAAAGAAAGAAGTCAAAAAACAGAAGAGCTTTGGTAAGATGTGAGAACCAAGAATTTTGGACACAAGCAGTCACAACAAGGCCAGATTTAGATACTAAAATTCAAAGAATTGAAGATACAAGATTTAAAGAATGATCAGGAGAGAGTATAAAGACAATGGGAAAATCTGAGATGCTAATAGACACAGAAGCTTTCAACTAACAAGGAAAGCATTCTTTAGTCCATGCTCAAAGTAAGCAAATTCTCACTGACAGAGAACTGTATTGAAAACTTTGAGCCCCATTCTTTGATCCCAATTGGCATCTGAGAGGTGCATCTAGTAGAACCAAGAGCACTATTTTCTACTGCCTGAGACTTCATCACTTCCTCACAGAAAGCCAATCCCTCCATAATCTCCACTTTATATTTTTTGCCTACCAATTTTCAGTCAGTGTCTAATTATGGAGGCAGAATTCCAACACTGCATCACAAATGGCAGAATCTGGATTTATCCTGCCATTTCAACCTATAGTACATTCTCTTCAGTTTATGAGATAGCAATCATTTATGCTACCTGAACATCGCTGTCTTCTAAGCTACAAAGAACAGAACATCACATCATTAATGTCAACAAGTTAGAAAAAAGGAAACTTGATGACAGCAAGTTACAAACTAAGATAAGCTCCCATGAATGTGGAAATCTTAATGGGAGAGGTCAGACATTGGCAGGTTAATGCTTAAAGAGCACTGGAATCTAAAGGACAAATTCTGATAAGTGGTATAGATTCAGAAATTTAGCGTTAACATTTTTCTTCAAATTAATCAGACCCTAGAAATTGAGTAAATTAACTACATCTGAAGAGATGGAAATATGTACAGTTGGTCAGTTAGTTGCTGGTGATCAAAATACTCATGTCACCTTTCCCAACCACAAGGGACTTATAAAACTAGAGATTCTGGGGAGATCATGGACTTAGAATAACAAAAGTCAAAGAGTCTTGTGACCTTTTATCCATGAAGTGGTGATCAGACTCTATTCCCTATCATCTAAGAACTCATGCCAGACAGATGGACTGTGGGGCTTGGAATAAGGCATCATTTCCAGGACCTAAGTTCTGAGACTCAGGAATGAGTACTGGAACATAGCAGAGTTGACCCAGAGCCTATTGTATGAAGCAAGTAGAGAGAAAAGGGATGGAGTTATTCAAGATCCAGAGAGTCCAAAGGAAAATCATGGCTGAAGCAACAGGGCAGTTAAGGTTCAAGTAGATAGGAGGTGGTGTCCAGAAAGAGTCTCAGGATGTGGAGTTCCAGCTAGAGACCTTTTTCTGGGGGCGCTTATGGGCCTCACCAATAAATGGAGAAGGATGAGTCAGGTGTGCCAAGTGTTTCTGATTCATGACAATTCACTGGGGTGCTGCTGACTGGAAACTTGGTTACTCTTACATACTACTGGATGAAAACTGATAGATTTACCTTTTGCTTTTCTGAACTCTGAAAATTACCAACTTTCTCCATGCAAACTATAATTCGTTAAACCATTAATCTATTAATCTTTAATTAAACTTTAATGACAAGACTGAACTACCAAAAGCAAGGTTTGACAAGTCATTTGATCACTCTTACTATGTAATTCCAAAGACAGGAGAAAATGAATGGTATAATTCTTTAGTAGTATATTTCCTTAGGAATTTTGAAGAGAGTGGATTAAACCCAAAACAACAAATGATCATCTGTTAGATATTCTCTGTTTGCCTTTCAACATCTATTCTTTAACATGATCTGCCCTGCTCTGTGTTAGAAATCTACTTTTTTTTTTTTTTTTTTTTTTTGGATACATAAACCAGGTTGATGGCTCCTTTTTTTTAAGTTTTTTTTTTTTTAAATTCAGTTAGTTAGCATACAGTGTTATGTTAGTTTCAGGTGTACAATATAGTGAATCCACACTTCCGTACAACACTTGGGGCTCATCACAAGTGCACTCTTTAATCCCCATCACCTATTTCACCCGTCCCTTTCCCCCTCCCCTCTGGTAATCATCAGTTTGTTCTCTACATTAAAAGTCTGTTCCTTGGTTTGTCTCCATCCATCTCTCACTTATTTTTTTTCTTCTCCTGCTTTGTTTCTTAAATTCCACGTATGAGTGAAATCATATGGTATTTGTGTTTTTCTGACTTATTTTAACATTATACTCTCCAGTTCCATTGATGTCATTGCAAATTACAAGATTTCTTTCCTTTTTATGACTGAATAACATTCCACTACGTATATAGATCACTTCTTCTTTATCCATTCATCAATCCATGGACACCTGGGCTGTTTCCATATCTTGGCTTTTGTAAGTAATGCTGCTATAACAGAGGGATGCATGTATCTCTTTGTATTATTATTCTGGAATTCTTTGCATAAATACCCGGTAGTATAATTGCTAGATTATAAGGTAGTTCTATTTTTGACTTTCTGAGGAACCTCCATAATGTTTTCACAGTGGCTGCACCAATCTGCATTTCCAACAACAATGCATGAGTGTTCTTTTTCTCCACATCCTCACCAATACCTATTGGTTTTTATGCTTTTCTGTACTTTTTTGTGCTATTCTGATAGGTGTGAGGTGATATCCATTGTAGTTTTGATTTGCATTTCCCTTATGATCAGTGATGATGAGCATTTTTCATATGTCTGTTGGCCATCTGAATGTCTTCCTTGGAGAAATGTCTTCTGCCCATTTTTTAATTAGGTTATTTGATTTTGGATGTTGAGTTCTATCAGTTCTTTAAATATTTGGGATACTAGCCCTTTATCAGATATGTCGTTTACACGTATCTTCTCCCATTCAGTAGGTTGCCTTTAAGTTTTCTTGGTTGTTTCCATCCCTGTGCAGAAGCTTTTTACTTTAATTTAGTCCCAGTAGTTTGTTTTTGCCTTTGTTTCCCTTGCCTCAGGATACATATCTAGAAAGAAGTTGCTAAGCTTGATGTCAAAAGAAATTGCCGCTTGTGCTCTCTTCTTGGATTTTTATGATGTCAGGTCTCACATTTATGGGCCTTTAATCCATTTTGAAATTATTTTGAGGCATGGTGTAAGAAGGTGATCTAATTTCATTCTTTTGCATGTTGCTGTCCAGTTTTCCCAACACCATTTGTTGAAGAGACTATCTTTTTGCCATTGGTATCCTTTTCTGCTTTGTGGAAGACTAATTTGACCACATAGTTGTGAGTTTATTTCTGGACTCTCTATTCTCTTCCATTGATCTGTGCCTATTTTTGTGCCAGTACCATACTGTTGTGATGTAACTTGAAGTCTGGAATTGTGTTTTCTCCAGCCTTGCTTTCTTTTTCAAGATTGCTTTGGCTATTCCAGGTCTATTGTGATTCCATACATATTTTAGAATTCTTTGTTCTAGTTCTGTGAAAATCATTTGATATTTTGAAAGGGATTGCATTAAATGTGTAGACTGCTTTGGGAATCATATACATTTTAACAATATTTGTTCTTCCAAATCATGAGTATGGAGTGTCTTCCATTTCTTTGTCTCTGCTTCAATTTCCTTCATCAGTGTTTCATTGTTTTCAGAATATTGTTCTTTTACCACTTTGGTTAGGTATATTCCTAGGGATCCTATTATTTGGTGTGCAATTGTAAATGTGATTGTTTCCTAATTTCTCTTTCATTTCTAGCAGTGTTTTGGTGGAGTCTTCTGACTTTTCTGTATATAGTATCATGTCATCTGCAAATAGTGAAAGTTTTACTTTTTCCTTGACAATTTGCATGCCTTTTATTACCTTTTCTTATTTAATTACTATAGCAAGGACTTCCAGTACTATTTGAATTAAAGTGGTAACAGTAGGAGCATCTGGATGGTTCAGTCAGTTAAGTATCCAACTTTTGATTTCAGCTCAGGTCATGATCCCAGAGTTGTGAGATCAAGCCCCACACCAGGCTCCACACTGGGCGAGGAGCCTGCTCAGGATTCTCTCTTTCCCTTTCCCTCTGCCCCTCCTCCCCAATTCATGCTTTCACACATGCACATTCTCACATTCTCTCTCTGTCTCTCAAAAAAAAAAAAAAAAGTGATGAAAATAGACATTCTTATCTTGTTACTGAACGTAGGGGGGAAGCTATCAGGTTTGGTTTTTTTTTTTTTTCCTCTTGAGGATGATGTTAAATGTGGGCTTTTCATAGATGGCTTTTATTATGTTGAGGTATGTTCCCTCTAAACCTATTTTGTTGAGTGTTTTTTATCATGAATGGATATTGGACTTTGTCAAATGCTTTCTATTGAAATCATCATGCAGTTCTTATCTTTTCTCTTATTGATGTATCACATTGATTTGTGAATATTGAACTACCCTTGCAATGCAGAAATAAATCCCACTTGTTCATAGTGAATGATTTTTAATGTATTGTTGAATGTGGTTTGCTAGTATTTTATTGAAAATGTTTACACCTATATTAATCAAGGATATCAGCCTTTATTTATTGTTTATTTATTTATTTACTTATGCATTGGTTTCTTTATCTGGTTCTGGTATCAGGGTAATGCTGGCTCATAGAATGAAGTTGGAAGTTTTCTTTCCTTTTCTATTTTTTTAGAATAGTTTAAGTAGAATAGGTATTAACTCTTCTTTAAATGTTTGGTAGAATTCATCTGTGAGACCTGGGCTTTTGCTTGTTGGGAGTTTTTGATTACTGACTCAAATCTTTGTTTGTTATTGGTCTGTTCAAATTTTCTATTTACTTCTATTTCAGGTTGGGTAGTTTATTTGTTTCTAGAAATTTCTCCTAGAAATTTATTCTAGGTTACCCAATTTGTTGGCATAAAGTTTTTAATAATATTCTTTTATGATTGTATTTTGTGTTATTTGTTGTTATTTCTTCTCTTTCCTTTGCAATTTATTTATTTGAGTCCTTTCTCTCCTTTTTTCATGTTAAATCTGGCTAGAGGTTTATCAGTTTTATTGATTTTTTTTTAAGAGTCAGATCTTAGTTTCACTGATCTGTTCTATTCTTTTTTAACTTTGTATATCACTTATTTCTATTCTAATCATTATTATTTCATTCCCTCTTCTGGTTTTAGGTTTTGTTTGTTGTTCTTTTTCTAGCTCCCATAGGTGTATGGTTTGGTTGTTTGAGACTTTTCTGATTCTTGAGAATTGCTATAAATTTTCCTCTTAGAACTAGTTTTGCTGTATCCCAAAGATTTTGGTTCATTGTGTTTTCATTTTCATTTGTCTCCATGTCTTTCTTCATTTCTTCTATTGTTTCCTGGTTGGCCCATTCATTGTTTAGTAGCATGTTATTTAACCACTATATATTCATGTTCTTTCCAGATTCTTTTTCTTGTGGTTGATTCTAGTTTATAGTGTTGTGCTCAGAAGAGATGCGTGGTTTGATTTTGAGTTTACTGAGTTTGTGGAAGCTGGTTTGTGGGCTAATATGTGATCTAGTCTGGAGGATGTCCCACATGCACTTGAAAAGAATATGCATTCTGATGTTTTAGGATGGAATATTCTGAATATATCTGCTAAACCCATCTGGTCTAGTATGTCATGCAGAGCCACTGTTTCCTTGTTGCTGTTCTGTTTAAATGATCTGTCCATTGATGTAAGTGGAGGGTAAACATCCCCTCCTTTATAGTATTATTACTGATTACTTCCTTTGTGTTGGGTATTAACTGTTTTATGTATTTGGGTGATCCTAAATTGGGTGAATAAATACTTACAATTGTTATATTTTCTTATTGGATTGTTCCCTTTATGATTATATAGTGTCTTTCTTTGTCTCTTGCTACAGTATGTGTTTTAAGGTCTATTTAGTCTGAAGTATTACTATTCCAAGTTTCTTTTGGTATCCATTTGCATGATAGGTGTTTCTCCATCTTCTCACTTTGAATCTGCAGGTGTCTTTAGGTCTAAGATGGGTCCCATGTGGGCAGCATACAGATGGGTCTTAATTCTTTATCCATTCTGTCACCCTATGTCTTTTGACTAGTCCATCTACATTCAAAGTAATTACTGATAGAAATGAGTGTACTGTCATTTTTATTACTTGTTTTGTGGTTATTTCTGAATATTTTCTCTGATCCTTTCTTGTCTTTCTTTCATGTTTTGCTGATTTTGTTTAGTGATATATTTGGATTTCTCTCTCTTTTTTCTTTGCATATGCATGAGTGGTTTTTGATACACGGTTACCATTGGGTTTGTACATAACCTTTTCTGCATGTAGCAGTCTATATTGAGTTGATGGTCATTTAGTTTGAACCCATTATTTTCTCCTATTCTCCCCATGTCTTAGGCATGTGTTATTATGCTTATATTCTGTTTTTGAGAACTGCTTGACTGATATTTTACAGAAATGTTCATTGATACTGCTTTTGTGTTTCCTACTTCCAAACTGTTACTTTTGGTCTTCCTTCCCCCTCTAAGAGTCCCTTATAAAATTTCTTGCAAAGCTGGTTCAGTGGTCATGAAGTCCTTTATGGTTTGTTTGTCTGGGAAACTGTTGACCTCTCCTATTCTGAATGATAGCATTGCTGGATAGAGTATTCTTGCCCACAGTCTTTTCCTATTCAGCGCTTTGAATATATCATGCCATTCCCTTCTGGTTTGCAAAGTACATGTTGAAAAATCTCTTGCTAGCCTTATGGGTTTTCCCATCTAAGTTAATGACTTCTTTTGTCTTGCTGCTTATAAGAGGTTTTCTGTATCACCATATTTTGCAAATTTAATTAGAGTATGTCTTTGTGTCTGTCTGCTTTTGTTGATTCTGCTGGCAAGTGTCTGTGCCTCCTGGATCTGGATATCTGGTTCCTTCACCAGATTCAGGAAGTTTTCAGCCATTATTTCTTCAAATAAATTTTCTGTCCCCGTTTTCTCTCTTCTTCTTCTTCTGGGACTCCTATGATACAAATATCATTACATGTGATGGCGTCACTGAGTTCTCCAAGTCTATTCTTGTTTTGCATGATTCTTTTCTACCTCTTTTGTTCAGCTTGATTACTTTTCATTATGCTGTCTTCCAGGTCACTAATTTGTTCCAGTGCTTCTTCCCTCCTGCTGCTCATTCCGTCAAACGTGTTTCTCATTTCATTTATTAAGCCCTTCATCTCTGCTATGTTATTCCTTGTCTCTGTGTTAAGGGTGTCACTCATGTCTTCCACTCTTTCTCAAGTCCAGTGAGTGAGTGTCCTTATGACCATTGCTTTAAAGTCTCTATTAGGCAAGTGACTTGTATTTGTTTCACTTAGATCTCTGGCTGTAGTCTTCTCCTGCTCTTTATTGGGGATAAATTTCTCCATCTCCTCTCATTTCTGTCTGCCTCTCTGTGTCTGTTTCTGTGTGTCAAGAAAGTCATCTGTGTCTTCTGCTCTTGCAAGTAAGGAGTTTATGCAAAAGAGATCCTGGAGTGCCCTCCAGTGCACTGTCTTCTGTTCACCAGAGCCTGGTACTTTAGGAGAATTGCTTATGCCTTGTTGTTGTGTCTGAGTCACTTTTCCTTTCAGTGCAGTCATCTGCACTTACTTTCTGCTTGTTATGAATTGTGTTTGCTCTTTGTGGTGTTAGTGGGATCCCTCAGAGCAGCTCTGAAGGGTGGGGGCATGCCCACTGGTGAAGGTGGGAACAGGGCAGAGACGTTACCAAATTGGTTTTGGGCCTGTATTCTATGTGAAGTGCTGTGGCAGCTGGGATCTGCACAAAAGGGTGGCCATGGTCACACAGCTTGGTGTGGTGCAGTGGATGTACATAGCATGTGGTAAAAACAGTACACTCTGAGTGGGTGCCCTTGAGGCTTTAAAAATTTGCCTTGTGCCTGGGGCAGGGGCTAGCAGGCTTGGAGTAGATGAGTTGTCAGGATAACTTGTAGGCATAGGCCACTGCCATATTATTAGCAAGTATCTGTGCAGCCCCATTTCCTGCAGGTATCTCTGTGTTTATGCTAGGGAGTTGGGGTGGCAAATGGCACCTGCCTATTCCCTTGTTTTCAAAGGAGTTCCCTAATAATCTCTGAAATCTGTATGAGCAGATTTGTCTCCTGTTTGCCCCTGATGTTATACAAACTGCCATTTTTATGTTGCTTCTCCACAGGCTGCACTCTTTAAGGACAAACTAGCTATCATTTGCCTTCCAGGCTCACCAGTGTTGACTCAGTTTAACTCCAAAGTCCTAGTTCCATGTGCCACGGGTTTTACAAACTCATGAAATTTCAACTCTTCTGGGTTTTAAAACCAAACACTAGGGGGATTAGTCTTCCCATGTGGGCTTCCTGGTACAAGGACCCATTTCTCTACCCTCTCCATGCGTGCAGCTCCCTCCCTCCAGTGGGCAGCCTCCCTCCACCTTTCTGACCTTCCTAATCCTTCAGATGCAGATCTTCTCTATATTTGGTTGTGGAATTGTTCTGCCTGTCTTTGGATCCCTCTCCAGTTTACTGACTTGGATGTAAAAGACATCTAGTTGTAAACATGGAATTAGGTGAGCTCAAGTTCTTCTATCTCCACCATCTTCCCCAGATATCAGCTGATGACTTCTCCTCTGGCTCCCCCTCAGTTCAGCCAATGAGAACCAGTAATAGGAAGGCAACAAGTGAAACAAAGATGAGATTATGTCAGTAGGCCTCACACATTTTGATCTCAGGACTCATTTATACTCTGAAAAGATAAAAATTGTATCTATTGATTTTATCATACAAAAATTAAAACAAAAAAAATTGTATCTAGATATAGATATATAATATAAATATAGATATATAATAGAAATTGATACTGATATATATCAATACATTGATACAGAGAAAAATTCTGTCTATTGATGTTAGAAGCTAAAACAAATTATATCTATTGAAGTTACCACATTAGATATTAAAACAATACATTTTTAGATTAATTTGTAAATTTATTTCAAAAATAATAGTTCCATTGTACATTCATATAAATAACATGTTTTTATGAAAATAACTATATGTCCCCAAAACAAATAATAGTAAATGATAAAACTGGCATTGTTTTATATTTTTGCAGATCTCCTTAATATCTGGCTTAATTTGAAACAGCTGGATTTCTGCTTCTGCATTCAATCTATTGCAGTATCATGTCATGTAATCCTTGAAAAATTCCATGGTATACACATGAGGAATTTAGAGTAAACAAGGCAAATACCTCAGTATTATTATGAAAATACTTTTAAAAATAATTATTAAAAACTAAAATAGTTATAAAATTTGTTGGGGACACAAAGGAGTCTCGATGCCACACTTTGAAAACTGCTGGCCAAACCATGACTCCAATGTTCTCCTTTCTGGGCTGCAAGTTGACAGTGGCAGTGTTCCCTTGTCAGAGCTACACCTGCCATTTGGCAGCCAGCCTCCTACACTTACAGGATGCGCTTTCCAGCCCCTTCCCCTCCCCTTGAGTAAGAAAGTCTACTGCTATTGCTAGGCCTAGGGTTCTTCAATACCTCTCGTTGGTTTCTCTTAATTTTGCCCAGACCACTCTTTGTAAATAGGCCCCTCATTAAACTCTCACTAATGTCCTGTGGTGGACAGACTCTGAGCTGGTCCTCCATGATCTCCACCTCCTGATATCCATGCCTTTGTGTAATCTCCTCCACTTGAGAGTGATCTTGACCTGAAATTTGTTTCTAACTAATAGAATGTAGCCAAAGTGATGGGATGTCATGCCCATGATTACATTATGTTTTGTAGACTCTGATTAACAGATACATTCTAGATACTCTCTTTGTTGGCTTGATGGGGTAAGTAGCCTTGTGGGAGAAGCATCCACATAATAAGGAGCTACAGCCAGCAAGAAGCTGGACCTCAGCCCTATAGCTATAAGGAAATGAATTCTGCAAACTATCTGAGTGTGCTTGAAAGTAATTCCCTTCCCCCAGTTGATTCCCCAAATAAAATTACAACCCAGGGGCACTTGGGTTGCTGAGTCGCTGAAGTGTCCAACTCTTTATTTCAGCTCAGGTCATGAACTCAGGGTTCTGAGATCGAGCCCCACATCGGGCTCTGTGCTAGACAGAGAGCCTATTCAGATTCTCTTTATCCCTCTGCTTCTCCTCTCTCTCTCCATCTATAATTAAAAAAAAAATCACAATCCCATCAGCACCTTGATTGTAGCTTCATCGGATCCTAAGCAGAGGCTCTGATGATGGTATGCCCAGATTTCCTGAACCAAAGAAACTGTAATATAGTAAGTGTATATTGTTCTAAGCTACTAAAATTTTGGTAACTTCTTACACAATAATAGATAACTAATACAGTGCTATTTCCCCCAAAAAACCTGATTCATAAACTACTACCAATTCATAAACTGTAAAAAATGTTTTACCACTTCCTTCCAGTCTTTAATAACCTTTCCTGTATTCATTTTCATATCACATGATGGCTACCAAAGCAATAATAATTTATAGCATGAAGTATGTAGTAATATTGGAGTCCACCATTTTAGTTAAGACCTTGTTCCACTTGACTTTTCTCTGGATTAGAAAGATATAGTATATACTAGTTATACGCACAAGACTCTTTTACTTTTAATTCTGTAGCAATTAATAACAATACATGCAGAATATTTTCATGTAACTCATACAATATGTGTATAGTATAAAATTGCAGTACCATGAACATCTGCATACCTACCACCCAGTTTAAAACACTTGAGTATGACCAGAACCTTTGATACTAACTCCTTGAATTTGTATCTAAAAGCCTATTTTCAGGTGGTTGGGTTGTGGACATTGGGGAGGGTATGTGATATGGTGAGTGCTGTGAAATGTGTAAACCTAATGATTCATAGACCTGTACCCCTGGGGCAAATAATACATTATATGTTAATAAAAATAATTTAAATAAATAAATAAATAAATTTTTAAAGGACTATTTTCTTGCCTCCTCAATTAGGTAACCAGTATCTGGTATTTTGTGTTTGTCACTCTCCTGACTGTGTTATTAGTTATCAACTATATGTGTATGTTTAACATTGTATGGTTTAGGTTAGCATGTCTCTGAGCTTCATATATATGTATATACATACATACATATGTGTATTTATATTTAATAGAATTCCTCAACAATTTGCTGCTGTTTCTCAATATCATTTTTAAATCCATTCACATTGCTGTATATAGCTGCAAATCACTCACAGTTTATTATACCTAAAGTTAGTTGTCTATTCTCCTGTCTTATATATTTAGATTATCTTCAGGGTTCATTATGAACAAATTTGCTTAACACAGGGTTGAGAGTTGAGAGTTGAGAACTTCTAGAATATATACCTAGGAGTGGAATTGCTGTATCGTAGAATATGTTGATCTTTGCCTTTTATCAGATAATGCCTAGTTCTTTCCCAAAGTTTTTTGCCTAACTATGCTCTTTGAAGCAGTGTATCAGACTTCTTGTTATTCCATGTTTCGCTAATAAGACTAACTTAGCATATTTATTAGTCTTTATTTTCCCTACCATGATTAAGAATGGGGCACAAAAGTAAAATTACATCAGTCATAGAAACAAAGAAAGCTGTATTTTCTTTGTTCATTAATTCACTTATTCAGTAAATATTTATTGAAAATTTACTTCATATTAGACAGTATTCTAGGCACTGTAGATACATCAGTGGATAAAACAAACTTCCTGACCTCATGAAACTGACATTATACAAGAAGGAGACAGACAGTGAATTAGAAAAATAAGTAAAATATACAACGTGCTGGAAACTGATCAATACAGTAAAGGAAAAAAAAAAAACGCACAACGAAGGAAGGTAGGGTGTGTTGGAATGAAAAAGGGTGTACAATTGTCAATTGGTTGTCGGCAAAGGCCTCCCTGAGATGGAGACATCTGTATAGAGCTGCAAGGAGGTAAAAGAGGAGCCATGAATAATCTGGGGAAAAAAAAGCAAGTGTAGCAGCCTGGAGATGGGAGCACATTTGTTATGCTCACAGAAGAGCAAAGGAGCAAGGCTGTTGTGGCTAAGTAAAGGCAAGACTAATGGGTAAAAGTGAGATGAATCAAGTAAGACATTGAGGTCATTGAAAGGACACTGACTTTTATTCTATGTGATACAGGAAGTCTTTGGACAGTTTTGAGCAGAGGTGTGACATGATATGTATTTTAAGTGCATCATTGGTTTCTTGGTTGTAGACTGACTATAGGAGATTCAGGAACAGGAGAACATTTTGGAAATGAAGACAATAATTCCAGCAGTTTGATAAAATAATGTCTCAACAGACGTTACTAGTTTGAACCTGGATAATAGTGTTAAGGTGAGGAGATTTCAAGATTGAGGAGCAGTTTGCTGATGGACTGGTTGTCAGGGATAAGGGGTGTTGTCAGGGATTATTCCAACACTGTTGGCTTATCTAACTATAAGGGTAGAGGTGCCATTAATTAAATTAAGAAACGATGCAGAGAGGGCAGGTTTGGGGAATATTGGTCAGAACTGACTTCTAGAGATGTTAAGTTTGAGATGTCCATTAGTCACCCATATGGATATGTTAAATGTGCAGTTGTTTATATGAGAATAAAGCAGGGTTTCTCCACCTCAGCTCTATTGACATTTGGAACTAAATAATTCTTTGCTGTGGGGAGCTGTCCTATGTACTGTTAGATGTTTAGTAGCATCCCTGGTCTCTATACACTAGATGCAAGTAGTATCCACTCCCCCTGTTGTGAGAATTAAAACCTTTTTAGTCATTGTTAAATATCCCTCAGAGTGGGAGCGGGAGGCAAAATTTCCCTAAGGTAAGAACCACTAGAATGGAATAGAATTATGAAAAGAAGTCTGGGCTGAAGCTATAAATTTGGGAATCATGAGCATACAGATGATATTTGAAGTCATTAGACCAGTTGATATCACCTAAGTGTAGATGGAAAAGAGAAGAGGTCCATGGACTGGGTTTGGGGTGGGGGGCTTCGATATTTGGAAGTCAAAGGATGAGAAGGAACTAGCAGATGTTCAGCAAAAGAAACCTATAAGAAACATCAGTTAGATGGGAAGAAAACTAAGAGAATGTGATGTTCAATTGGGGGGGTATCATAAAAGGAGGGAGTATACAACTCTGTCAAATACTGTTGAGAAATCAAATAAAATAGGACTGAGAATTGATCATTGAGTTTATTGTCATGCAAGTTATTAATGACTTTGTCATTATCTATTTGTGTAGAGACTAGGGAAAATATATACTTCTAATTGATTCCAGAGATAATGGAAGAAAAATAATTATAAACATTGAGTAAAAAATAATATTCTCAATGAGCTTGCTGTAAAGGGAAAGAGAGAGAGATCAGTAATCAGCTAGCAAGAGAAGCAGACACAGTGAGGGAAAAGGCAGAGCATATTAATATAATGCAGAAGTAAATCCAGTTCATAGGGCAATTTTCATGATGCAGAAAGGAGAGGGGAAAAGGTTTGAGTGGTATCATAAGGTAATCAAGAGAGAATTGATCACAACATTTGAATCATTATATGTACATTTCAATATATTCCACAGATGTCAAGAATGTTAAGTCTGAGATCTGCAGGGCAGATACCCATATCCTCTCAACCCTTTCTGTCCTGTGCTTGCCTACAGTTTCAACCTAGAGCACACCATTTATTTCTCTGACTGGAAGTAGAAAAGTAGATGTGGTCCACAGATGTTGACCCTTCTTCCCCCAACCAATCTTCAACTAATGACAGATAGAAGTTGGAGCGTTAATACCCCAGAGTCTTCACCCTTGGTAAGAGGGCAGCTTTACGGAGGCTGCTATGGCATCTCCTCCGGGTATCCAGGGGAATTGGACCTCAGTTGTCCTCAGCTTTAATCTGCTCATTAGCTCACCCACTACTGCTTTCTTTTCCCTGTTTCACTTGTCCACCCTCTTACAATGCTACTACCTCCTGGGATCACATCCCAAATAAGCTATTACACTCAAATCCTTATATCAGTGTCTGCTCTAGGGAAACCCAATCCAAGACAGTGTAAATCACATAATTCTGACTAAGCCCTACCTACTTGTTAGTAGTACAATACTTCTTACAGGTTGCATAGAAAAGTTGTCATTCCAGACTAACTTCAAACAATGTCTATATGCCTTAGCAGACTCAACCCGGAATATAACTGACAACTAAAATGGCCTTATATCTTTGCCTGAGTGTCATTCTTTGTCACATCAGCATGGCAGCACTAAGTGTTTTGCTTGAATAAGTGGCTCCTTTGATAATACACCACAGGTCCAGCATTCTGCTCGCCATGATTTTCAATTCTATCAAGGGAAACCTAAGACATTTCAGAATTCCCAGAGATTCTCAAACTGTGCTTCATTTATTCTATTATGCACTCAATCTGTCTTGTCCATTTGAACTGGATTCACCAGGGAATGCAATTAGATAGCCACTTTATTTGCTTTTTCTCTTCTTACACTCTCTAACCTGCCATTTCATTTTTAGTCTAAATTGTTGTGTTGCTTTCTCATCCCCCACTCACCCCATCTCCCTCATCTTTCATTTTAAATCCCACAGAGTTAGGCAACTATAATATTATTCCTTCCCTTAGTACCAGAAGATTTCATTTTGCACAGTTAGGTAATAGTAGCTAATATCTATGTAGTGTTTATATGTTCCAGACGTTATTGTAAGTGCTTTACATGAATATTTCACATCAGCATGGGTAGCAGGTACCATTATTGTCTCCATTTTACAAGATTGAATTGCTACAAATTTTTATTGGCACATTTTGAATTGCATAGCACCTTAGATCTAGAAATAATGTGAAAACTCCTTTAGGTAATCTTTTCTTAATAGGTATTTCCTTGGTAAATAAAGATGCTTCCAAGTACTCCTTGGGTAATTATAGATCCAAAATTTAAAATAGTCTACAGGTTCTATGCACTGAGTTTTGTCTTTCCAAAATTCAAATGTTGAAGCCCTAATCCCCAATGTTATGGTACTGGGAGTTATTTAGGATTAGGTGAGATCATGAGGGTGGAACTGTCATGATGGGGTTAGTTCTCCTATGAAAAGAGACCAGATAGCCATGTGAGAACACAACAGGAAGATGGTTGTCTGCAAGCCAGGAAGATATTCTCACTAGGAACCAGATTGGCCAGCACCTTGATCTTGGATTCCCCAGCCTCCAGAATGGTGAGAAATAAATGTTTGTGATTTAAGGTACCTAGTCAGTGGTATTTTCTATAGGACAGCCTGGGCTGACTATGACAACAGGTTTTTGCGGGAACCCCCCCTCTCCCTGGCCTCTCTCTCTAGACATTCTTGTCCTCCCCTTAAAGTGACAGTCCAGTTACAGTAGTTTCATTCTGCTTCTCCAATGACATATGTCCCTCTAGTTCAGCACGTCAGTAAGTGCTGTTTCCATTATCTTGTACACTGTGGTAGACAAAATGATGGCCCTCAAAGATGTCCATGTCCTAATCCACAAAACCTGTATTGATTTTATATGAAAAGGGCACTTTGCAAATGTGATTAAGTTAAAGATCTTGAGACAATAAGATTATCTTGGATTATCCAGGTAGGTCAATGTAATCACATGGGAGGGAAGAAGTTTGGAATCAGAAAGAAGGACATATGAATGAGGCAGGATGTTTAGAATCAGAAGAAAGGAGATGTGACCACAGAAACAGAACTCAGAGTGCTGACATTACTGGAAAAGGGCTATGAGCCAAGGCATGTGGCAGTCTTCTAGAATCTAGAAAAAGTGATCTGTTCCTTAAACAGATTCTGCCCTAGAGCCTCCAGAAAGAATGAATCCCTGCTGACCCATTCTGATCTCCATAATTGTAAGATAATGAATTATGTATATTTAAGCCACGGTTTGCGGTAAAGTGTTACAGCAGTGAGAAGAAACTTCCCTCTTCATTTTAACTCCTATTGATCCTTCAGATTTTGATTCAAATATCACTTCCTCAGGAAAGAGCGTATCACTTCCCTTCCATTTTGACCACAAACTCATTTAAAAAAAAAAATGCCTCTATTACATTTACACAGCATCCCATACTTTTCCTTTGAGACACTTAACACTCTCAGATAATTTGATTAATAACCGTGTAACTCCCGGCACTAGAAATTCCATGAGGGTAGAGTCTATGCTTTTTTCACCATTATATTCCCAGCATCTCACACTGTAATATCACAGTATTCAATAAATAATTGTTTAATGAAAAAAGAAATGAAAGAAATAATTAATATAGGATACAAAAATGATTTATAGCTCTAAAAATGACACGCAAATATTGTCGTTATAATTTTAACTGGTTAGACCTCCAAATGAAAATGCTATCTATAAAAGGCAGCCTAATAGTATATGCACATTGTTCCCATATTAAAAGGCATCAGAAGTTTATAGTCAGAAACAACTTCACTGGTTAATGAGAAGTTGGAAACTCTTTCCTACTTTCTGTCTTATCTTCATTCTTCTCTTTCTAAGACATGGCTTTTCCTTGTTTCCATCAGTTCAAATATATGAAATTGCCCTTATAAAACTATTAGTCAAGATAATCCTTACTGTCGTGTAGTAACAACCCCCCAGATCTCAGTGATTTCAGACACAGATAAAATAACTTCTTGTTTTTGCCAAGTCTGAAGAGGGTCAGCAGAGCCGCCTTCCATTTGTTGACTCAAGAATTCATGTTCCCTTCCTCTTGTGATGTCACCATTTCAGCCTGTGGCTTCCAAGGCTATCGTGTCAGGATAAGGCATGAAGAACGCACAGTCCTTACCTACCTTTGTCCAGAAGTCATTGATATCACTTCCACTCATAAGTCATTGACCTAAACTTATCACCTGGGACCAAGCTGACTACAAGGTCTGAGAAATGTAAGGAGCATGGAGAGCATTTGGTGAGCATTGCTGTATTGTCCACAGAGACTATATATATACATGTTGTTTTTAGCAATGTTTCATTGCAATATAAATTGAAATGTTGCTTCGCAGGTAATATTTTAATGCATTTAAAAGTTCCAGCTCTTCAAGGAAGCAGTGAGGTGACTCATTTTGTAAAGAATCTTTTGTGACTAATCACTTCAAATATGTCTCTTTTTACATTGGCTTTTCTTAAAGTGGTATAATCATTGATGTGCTAGAACTGGCTTGTACTGGCTCAGGAAGATGAGTTGGCAGATCTCTTCCAACTCCCAAGTTCATGTTAATATAGCTTGAATTTGGCCATAGTGGGGATTAGCTATACTATAGAAGTCAGCAAATGCTACAAAACAGGACTTCCTTCATTTTTTTCAAAGAACCAATTGTCAAACATTTACAAGTATACCACTGTATACACAGGTAGTCAAATGACTGTTTGGCCTTCGAAATCAGATTGTTGCATAGTATTACAATAATTGAGTTCTGAAATTTTAAAACCAAATTATGTTTTTGTGCCTAGGTGTCTGTGCATACATGCACACATGTGTTCATGGTTTGCAATGCAATGAAATAAAGGGTTCTAGGAAAGGGTTAGGAAACCAAAGGTCTATTCCAGATTCTGCCACAATCATTCATGAGACCTTAGCCAAAATCCTCAATCTCTCTCAGACACAAGGTTTTGTTTTGTTTTGTTTTGTTTTAATGTAAAGATCTTGAGATCTTTATATTAAGAGCTGACCTCCTATCTTGTTTTGATATTCGGAATTCAAGTCCCAAGCTGAGTTAAGTCATAATTATCACACACTGCATTAAGATTGAAGCCAACTAAAAGCACTTAATTGTTTCAGGGTCAGAATTTATTCCTAAATTATTCTGTTGTGTTATCTCTGTAAGAAGTACGTGCATACAATACAAAAATATGTATGAAAGAATGGTGCTCTGCTACTATAAGTTAAGTGAAAGATTTGCACTGCAAGGGATTCGTATTGTAAGCTCTGTCATCTTGAGGATTAATCTACTACAATTGCAGCATTTTCTTTCCTTTTAGATAATGCTCTTAAATCAGTCTTCATTCCAGTTATCTATTGCTGCTTAAAAAAATCACTGCTAAACTCAGTGGCTTAAAATGTAAACTACTTTACTATATTTCACGGTTTTCTGGGTCAGGAATTCAGACACATGGGATCCAGTGGGGTTGCCAGATAGTATCCAGCTGACAGCTAAGCTCATCTGGAGAATCCAAGGCATCTTTATTTTCTAGACTGGTGCCTTGACAGGAAGAGATAGAGGACTAGGCTCACTTTGGCCCCTCTCTTTCACTCCAGGAAGGTAGTCAGACTGCTACGTGGTGACTCAGGGTTCCCAGAAATCAAAGCTAAAATGCCAGTTCTCTGAAAGTCTAGATCCAAAACTGCCATGGTGTCACTCGTGACATAGTCTACTTGTGAAAGCAGTCATAGGTCTGTCCAGATTCAGTAGAAACAGGTTCAAATAATTTGTGGTCACTTTAATTTGTAAAATCAAGACAGATCTTAAATGCTATCAGAGCTTCTTGAAGACCCTCTGTAATCCTGTTCTCCCCTAAATACACAACTGCCCCCAATTATGGTAGAGAGATCAACTACCACTACATTGTACCTTGCTCCTCTATATAAACCTTGGAACACTTAGCACAATCTTGATATATAATAGTTTGTACAAAAACATGTTAATTATATCAGTACATTTAAAAATGTTGTCTGTCTACAAAACTGTATAGGTTATGGCTAGTGTATTAGTCAAGGCTCTCCAGAGAAACAGGACTACTAGGATGTATTTTTATATATATAAGATACATACATATATATATATATATGCATACATAACTGTATAAGATAATATACATAAGTACATATAAATGTATATTTATATACATACACATATAAGATATATACACACATACATATATATGTGTGTATGTATATACATATAGCCTATTGGTTCTGTTTCTCTGGAGAACCTTGACTAATATACTAGCCATTAGATAAATATTATGTCTATATTATCTTGTAGATCTCATATTTATGCATATAAATAAACATTATATATATATATATGAAGACATTTATTATAAGATATTGGCTCATCCAATTATAAAGGCTAAGAAGTTTCACCATCTGCCATCTGTAAGCTGGACACCTGGGAAAGCCAGTGGTATAGTTTGAAGGCTCATAAATTGTAATCAGTTATATAGCACTCTTCACTGATCAGGTTGATAAAAAAAATTTTAAAACTGGACAGTGTTGGGGTGCTTGGTTGGCTCAGACAGTTAAGCATCCAACTCTTGATCTCAGCTCAGGTCATGCCCTCAGGGTGGTGAGTTTTAGCTCCACATTGGGCTCCATGCTGGGCATGGAGCCTCCTTTAAAAAAAGTAAAAACTGGACAGTATTATTAGCAATATTGTGAAGAAATGGGAATTTCTGGTAGAATTGAATTTGGTATAGTTTGCAGGCCAATTCAGTGGTATTTATTGAAACAAAAAATTTACATACCTACTGTGACTTAGTAATTTCACTTCTCATTAACCTCCCTTATTCTATACAAAGTGAAACACTTTGATGTTGTCAGAATTATTGACAAAGTCACACATTTTATCATATTTTTTATTATCAGTTAAATAAAATGCTCAGGTTACTAACCATGACCTGCAAATTTTGGCAGGAAGGTATCATCTTTAATATGCTCATAAATTGACATGTTCTGCACAATTACATAAGCAGCCATATTTAAAGTTACAAAGATTATGTACCATTATGCATAAGCATAAGCATGAAAAAATCCAGAAACAACCTAAATGACCTTAAATAGTGGAGGGGCTAAACAAGATATACTATAGTACATGTACATAGTAATATATATATATATATACATATATATATATGTATATAGTATATGTACTATAATCTTAGTTAAAAGAATAGGATAAAAAAAAAAGAATAGGATAAACAAAGTGAGGGTTGCTGGGGAGAGGAGGGTAGGGAGAGGGTGGTTGGATTATGGACATTGGGGAGGGTATGTGCTATGGTGAGTGCTCTGAATTGTGTAAACCTGGTGATTCACTGACCTGTACCCCTGGGGCTAATAATACATTATATGTTAATAAAAAAAAAAGAATAGGATAGATTTATGTGTTCTAACATGGAATGGTCTCCAGGACAAATTGTTGAGTGCAGAAGAACATAGTGGAACATTATATACAATGAAAACCTCTTTATAGATTCTGGGTATCAGTCGTTTGTTTGTACTGTCATTTGCAAACATCTTCTCCCATTCTGTGGGTTGCCTCTTTGTTTTGTTGACTGTTTCCTTTGCTGTGCAGAAGCTTTTGATCTTGATGAAGTCCCAAAAGTTCATTTTCGCTTTTGTTTCCTTAGCCTTTGGAGACATATCTTGAAAGAAGTTGCTGTGGCTGATATCAAAGAGGTTACTGCCTATGTTCTCCTCTATCATTCTGATGGATTCCTGTCTCAAGTTGAGATCTTTTATCCATTTCGAGTTTATCTTTGTGTACCATGTAAGAGAATGGTCGAGTTTCATCCTTCTACATATAGCTGTCCAATTTTCCCAGCACCATTTATTGAAGAGACTGTCTTTTTTCCACTATGTATTTTTTCCTGCTTTGTCAAAGATTATTTGACCATAGAGTTGAGGGTCCATATATAGGCTCTCTAATCTGTTCCACTGGTCTATGTGTCTGTTTTTATGCCATACCATGCTGTCTTGGTGATCACAGCTTTGTAGTAAAGCTTGAAATCAGGCAACGTGATGCTTGCAGTTTTGTTTTTCTCTTTCAACATTTCCTTAGCAATTCAGGGTCTCTTCTGATTCCATACAAATTTTAGGATTATTTGCTCCAACTCTTTGAAAAATACCTGTGGAATTTTGATCAGAATGGCATTAAAAGTATAGATTCCTATAGGCAGTATAGACATTTTAACAATGTTTATTCTTCTGATCCAAGAGCATGGAATGGTCTTCCATCTTTTTGAGTCTTCTTCGATTTCTTTCATGAGTGTTCTGTAGTTCCTCAAGTACAGATCTTTTACCTCTTTGGTTAGGTTTATTCCCAGGTATCTTATGGTTCTTGGTGCTATAGTAAATGGAATCGATTCTCTAATTTCCCTTTCTGTGTTTTCATTGTTAGTGTATAAGAAAACAACTGATTTACAGAAATCATTGTACATTGACTTTGTATCCTGCCACATTACTGAATTGCTCTATGAGTTCTAGTAGTTTGGGGGTGGAGTCTTTTGAGTTTTCCATATAAAGTATCATGTCATCTGCAAAGAGAGAGATTTTGACTTCTTCATTGCCAATTTGGATACCCTTTATTTCTCTTTGTTTTTTGATTGCTGTTGCTAGGACTTCTAATACTATGTTGAACAAGAGTGGTGAGAGTGGGCATCCTTGTCATGTTCCTGATCTCAACGGAAAGGCTGTGAGCTTTTTCCCATTGAGGATGATATTTGCTATGGGTTTTTCATAGATAGATTTTATGAAGTTCAGGAATGTTCCCTTTATTCCTATACTTTGAAGCATTTTAATCAGGAACGGATGCTGGATTTTGTCAAATGTTTTTTCTGCATCAATTGAGAGGACCATGTGGTTCTTCTCTCATCTCTTATTGATTTTTTCTGTCACATTGATTGATTTGCAAATGTCGAGCCATCCTTGCAACCCAGGGATGAATGCCACCTGGTCATGGTGGATAATCTTTTTAATGTGCTGTTGGATCCTATTTGCTAGGATCTTGTTAAGAATCTTAGCATCCATATTCATCAGTGATATTGGTCTGAAATTCTCCTTTTTGGTGGGGTCTTTGCCTGGTTCGGGGATCAGGGTAATGCTGGCTTCATAAAAAGAGTCTGGAAGTTTTCCTTCTGCTTCAATTTTTTGAAACAGCTTCATGGGAATAGGTGTTATTTCTTCTTTGAAAGTTTGGTAGAATTCCCCAGGGAATCCGTCAGGTCCTGGGCTCTTGTTTTTTGGGAGGTTTTTGATCACTGCTTCAATCTTGTTACTAGATATCAGTCTATTCAGGTTGTCAATTTCTTCTTGGTTCAATTTTGGCAGTTTATAGTTTTCCAGGAATGCATCCATTTCAACAGACAAAGGCTGATATCCAGGATCTATAAAGAACTTCTCAAACTCAATACACACAAAACAGATAATCATGTCCAAAAAATGGGCAGAAGACATGAACAGACACTTCTCCAATGAAGACATACAAATGGTTATCAGACACATGAAAAAATGTTCATCATCTCCAGTCATCAGGGAGATTCAAATTAAAACCACATTGAGATACCACCTTACACCAGTTAGACATAGCTAAAATTAACAAGACAGGAAATGTGTGTTGGCGAGGATGTGGAGAAAGGGGAACCCTCTTACACTGTTGATGGGAATGCAAGTTGGTGCAGCCACTTTGGAGAACAGTGTGGAGATTCCTTAAGAAATTAAAAATAGAGCTTCCCTATGACCCTGCAATTGCACTACTGGGTATTTACCCCAAGGATACAGATGTAGTGAAAAGAAGGGCCATCTGTACCCCAATGTTCATAGCAGCAATGGCCACAGTCGCCAAACTGTGGGAAGAACCAAGATGCCCTTCAACGGATGAATGGATAAGGAAGGTGTGGTCCATATACACTATGGAGTGTTATGCCTCCATCAGAAAGGATGAATACCCAACTTTTGTATCAACATGGACAGGACTGGAAGAGATTATGCTGAGTGAAATAAGTCAAGCAGAGAGAGTCAATTATCATATGGTTTCACTTACTTGTAGAGCATAAGAAATAACACAGAGGACATGGGGAGATGGAGAGGAGAAGGGATTTGAGGGAAATTGGAAGGGGAGATGAACCATGAGAGACTATGGACTCTGAAAAACAATCTGAGGGTTTTTAAGGGGTGGTGGGTGGGAGGTTGAAGGAGCCTGGTAGTCGGTATTATGGAGGGCACATATTGCATGGAACACTGGATGTGTTGCATAAACAATGAATTCTGTTACACTGAAAAGAAAGTAAATAAAAAAGAAAAAAAGAAAAAGAAAACCTCCTTAAGTTAAACAAATAGACAGAAAAACAATACTATAAATTATTAATGATTTTGTAAATAACGATATATAAATGTAAAGAATAAGGTCTGGAAGGACATTTATAAAGCTATCAACAGTGGTGATAAGAGAAGTATTGAGAGTAGGGGCAGAAATCAAAGCAAGGATTAAAGGGATTTTAGCCTCATCTGCAATCGTTTAATCTCTATGAATACAATATATTATTCATAATGTAAAAAAGTAAAAATAATTACTAGCTAAAAAATTTTTATTTCAAAAATTTGAAATGGGTAGATTACTATTAGTAACAAGATGAGGTATATTTAGTAGACAAAATAAATTTTAGATCATTACATGTAGCATAACTTCATTTAGATAAAAAGAGAGAGAATGACTATTCTCTAGATACATATTGCATTTAAGTGGCAAATGCACAAAATGGAAAGATCCCTACCAACTGTTAATGAAGGTGACTTTGTGTGGGAAGGGAGTTAAAGTGAGAGGCAGAGCAGGCAGGGGGAGATTTACTTATCTTAGTATGCTTCAGTACTGTTTTAATTTTTATAATGAGCATGTACTATTTTTTTAATTAAAATAGTAAATTCAGGGATGGCCTACATGGCTAGTTTTAAAACATCCAGAATTTCACACCTATACTGTAGATTATTTCCAGGTCTCACTTTTGTGAAAAAGATGGAAGCATCGGGCGCCTGGGTGGCTCAGTGGGTTAAGCCGCTGCCTTCAGCTCCGGTCATGATCTCAGGGTCCTGGGATCGAGTCCCGCATGGGGCTCTCTGCTCAGCGGGGAGCCTGCTTCCCTCTCTCTCTCTCTCTCTGCCTGCCTCTCCATCTACTTGTGATTTCTCTCTGTTAAGTAAATAAATAAAATCTTAAAAAAAAAAAGATAGAAGCATTTATGTCTAAGGGATTGACTTGGAGTTCATGTGTTCAGTCAACAGACAATAGCCTCTATGGTTTACATGTGCACGGACTGGCTTTCTTCATTATGAATATAAGAAATAAGCATATGCAATTATTCTTCTGTAAGAGTTGGGGACAATGCCCTAAGAAGGACACATTACATTTCATTGGTTTGTAACTTTCCCAGCAAAAGGTGTAAAAGCTGAATAATCTGATCCAAACCAAATTATAAGGCGTGTACCAAAAGACACTGTATTGACTGTTCAATCATTTTTCTATTAACATAGGCACGAAGGGATAAATATATAAACTGACAACCATTACTGTTCCACTCCCTTATGCCCAAAAGAAAAACAAAAGAAAAAGATTTTACAAAAAACGTCTGTTTTGATGGTATCAAATGTGGTAGGAAGAACCTCTTCCTTTTAGTCGTTTCCTGTTTGTCAGCTTTCTATCTAGGTGTCAGGTTTAAATTTGGAACATGCAATATGCAGTGAATTTATCTCAAGCAAGGGACAAAAAAAAAGAGAGAGAGAAAGAGAGAGAGAGAAGAAACAAAACTTCAGATTACCCATCTGAAAACAAAATATATTTAACATATAAAGTAATATTACCTTTTCTGGTTATAAAAGCCATTGTTCTATAAATGGGGTTAATTTGCATAATGCCAATCAGTGTCATAAATAAATATGGCTCTAATTGTTTATGAATTGTTATACCATGATTTGAAAATGCCGGCATTAACAGATTATAAAATAAAATCGATGATGAAAAGTGTTTGATTCCAAAATCAGAAGTCAAAAGTGAAATATCAAGAACAAAATTAATGTAAGAATCTCCAAAGAGAATGATGAGAAATGAAAGAATATTCTAACAGAAAACAAGGAATACAAAGCACTGATTAAATCATATGATTGTTATGAGAATTCACTGATACAAAAATGAAGTTCCCTCTTAGCTAATATATGGAGGAAAGGAAGGGAGGAAATCACTCTTAGACCCACTAATGATTGACCCAAGGAGGGGTAAAAGAGAGTTCTCTCAACGCATGTGTGAATCACTAATGTGTGATTCACTATTACACATATGTGAAATCACTATTAGACCCACTAATGACTGACCCAAGGAAGAGTAAAAGAGAATTCTCTCAGTGCATGTATGTATCTACCTAAACAATATGGAGGACAACCACACCTGGAATTTCAAATACAATGACTGATTTTAACTATGATATCAGTGACACCATAAAAATGCACAAAGCGGGGCGCCTGGGTGGCTCAGTGGGTTAAGCCACTGCCTTCGGCTCAGGTCAAGATCTCGGGGTCCTGGAATCGAGTCCCACATCGGGCTCTCTGCTCTGCAGGGAGCCTGCTTCCTCCTCTCTCTCTCTGTCTGCCTCTCTGCCTACTTGTGATCTCTCTCTGTCAAATAAATAAATAAAATCTTTTAAAAAAATGCACAAAGCTTAAGTGCATAGCACAATTAATTTTTACATTTGTATGTGTCCATGTACCATCTCCCACACCAAGATAAAAAATATTCCATCACTTCAGAAGATTTTCTTAAGCCTGTTTCCAGTCAATTCTTCTTCCCCTAGAGGTAGATAGCCACTCCTGTAACCTTTACCATTGTAGCTTAATTTGCATGTCCTTGAACTACTTAGTATAAATGGAAACATACAATATGTAGTCTTTAGTGTCTGATCTCTTTTTATTGCTGAACGATATTTGCGTTATTCCCATTTTGAGATCACAATGAATGAAGCTACTGCGATCCTTCTTTAAAAGTGTTATTGTGGACATTGCTGCTATAAACATTCGGGTGCACGTGCCCCTTTGTTTATAGCAGCAATGTCCACAATAGCCAAACTATGGAAAGAACCTAAATGTCCATCAACAGATGAATGGATAAAGAAGATGTGGTATATATACACAATGGAATACTATGCAGCCATCAAAAGAAATGAAATATTGCCATTTGCGACAACATGGATGGAACTAGAGCATATCATGCTTAGCGAAATAAGTCAAGCAGAGAAAGACAACTATCATATAATCTCCCTGATATGACGAAGTGGTGATACAACATGGGGGCTTAAGTGGGTAGGAGAAGAATCAATGAAACAAGATGGGATTGGGAGGGAGACAAACCATAAGTGACTCTTTTTTTTTTTTAAGAGAATTTTTTTTTTTAAAGATTTTATTTATTTACTTGACAGAGAGAGATCACAAGTAGGCATAGAGGCAGGCAGAGAGAGAGAGAGAGGAGGAAGCAGGCTCCCTGCTGAGCAGAGAGCCCGATGCGGGACTTGATCCCAGGACCCCATAAGTGACTCTTAATCTCACAAAACAAACTGAGGGTTGCTGGGGGGAGGGAGGTTGGGAGAAGGGGGGTGGGGTTATGGACATTGGGGAGGGTATGTGCTTTGGTGAGTGCTGTGAAGTGTGTAAACCTGGCGATTCACAGACCTGTACCCCTGGGGATAAAAATATATGTTTATAAAAAAAAAAAAAAGAAAGAAACAACAAAAAAAAGTGTTATGGCTCAATTCTTTAAAAGTGTTATGGTTCACCGCTAGTGGTCAAGTACAGTTCCCATTGATCATAGAATCTGTGAATTAAAGAAAAAGGCTTCTCAACCTATAATGGTGAAACAGAGATTAGATGGCCAAAATAAACAAATCCATCCAAAAAAGGGAAGGAACAGAAAGTACCTAGTGTTTATAGACCCGTAGCAATCCACTCAGGCTCATGGCACCACTTTAATCCCTTGACTGGGGCCCAATTCTGCTCCCTTGTAAAGGGATTATGAATGGTTCTTGACTTTGATGTTTGGGCTCTTGATCCCTCCCTTCAAATCATCATTTCTCATCCATAAAAAAAAAAAAAGAATTTGTTTACACCAATATAGCTCTCTTAGCCTCCTTCTCACTCAGAGAAATTAATTTTGTACTATCTCTGTCTCTTTCATTCCAAGCTGTTTTGATTCCTTTAACAACTTTGTGGGTTTTTTATATCAATTCATAATAAACTCCAGTAAACAAAGTCACACTCCCATTTCTTTCTGAGACAAGTCCTTTTATACCTGGGCCATGTGTAAGGCTGATATAGAAAAATACCCTCAAAATTCTTGAAAGCTTTATCATTTAACTGAGAGGACCTATAAAAGCCTACACTAAACCTTCCTGAAATCCTCCTAAAGGTTCTTACACCTACATATGTGAGATATTTACCCTGAGGCTATGCTCTACTGTTGACTCTGTATTTGATCTTGCTATTTATTACTTTGAAAATCTTTTGCTGGGAGACACTGCGTATAGAAAACAGTTTTATTTTCAAGCCCAGCAAATCCTGGATATATTATAATTCTTCTAAATTTGACTCAAGAAAGCCTAATAGTTTCTTCTTCATTTCCTCTCTTTCTTAAGTTATCATAATCAATAGAAGAAGCCAATTGGCACTTTCTGCACTCCTCCTGGAGATCTCCACAGCCAAGCCCATGAGTACCTTAAGTTTTACCCTTTTGAATTTCCAAATCTCCAGAGGCAGTACTTATGGCAAACTGTGCCACTGCATAGCAAGCATCCTTTCTTCCTCATCTTCAGACAACCTTTTCCGCAGTGTCATAGGAGCCCTCAGCAGTGGCCTCATGAGGTTCTTTGAGATTACATTTACAATAATTTTGAGGCCATACCGGCATCCACTGAGTCCCAAAGCCCATATCACATCTTAAGGTTTTTGTCGTATAGCACCTCTTTTCCATTTGCTGCACAAGAAATTGCACCAAAATGTAATGGCTTCAAACAATAGCAGTTTAATTAAACTTCATTATTTTGTGGGTCAGGAATTTGGATAAGGCTCAGTAGAGTGACTTTTCTGCTCTATGTGACATTGACTGAGACGACTCAGAGATTTTCAGCTGTGGCAACAGGGTTGTTTGGAGAATCCAAGAGAGATTCCTCGCATATCTGAAGCACTTTGTTGTGGATGGTTGAAAGTCTGGGCTGAACTGGAGTGCCTGCACATGGTTCAACCCTCTAGAAGGCTCTGGTATGTGTCAGAATTATTCAGAAGTATGTCGTCAAAGACAGGGATAAAGAGAAGATTTATGTCATCCACAGGGCCTTCTCTGGCTTAGACTACTACAAAGAATAGAAGAGGTCATTTGCTTCATGCCCCAGAGAATCATTCTGTTTAAGAAAAAGCTCTAATTTAAGAGGAATTTCACATTATTGTATGTTTTGCCCCCAATTAGAGCACCTATAGACAAAGAGGCCATCCAATGTATGGTTCCAAGGAGCACATTTTAAAATGTGTGTGGTGCTCTTATTTTTGAAGCTGGTCAAAACTTTGAAAATCTTAAATCTTAAGATCTGAAGTTTCCTGGGAAATACATCTTAATTTCCCAGGTCCCAAGATCCCCTCTCTTTCCATGTGTTTGTGTTTTTTCTCTCCCAGGTCCACAGATGGGCAATAAGGTCAAAATAACACCCAATGAGGACATGGCAGACTCTTTCCTCAGAAGGCATGCCCAATCCAATAAAGATAAAGTTTATTTTCTGGAATGTCTTTTATAAGAAAAAGTCTCTGTCCTGATCACTTTTCACCATCTTCCTTTCAACTATTTTTCTTTCAAAGGTTGGCCTAATATTGCAAACTCATCAGTGAAGCTGCTAGGCCCAAGCTTTCTCAGGAAGTTTCTGGTTAATTCAGGCCTTCCAGGAAAGTAAAAATAAGCCTGAGAACTGAAGTGTCCTCAATCTAAATGGGGCTTTGGTGATAAATGATGGTCATTCTAATTCATTAAATGGAGAGTGTATTAGCCTGGACTTTGGAATTTACATTATAGAAGAGTAACTAAGTACAAACTGACAAGATTGCTTAGAAATATAAGAATATTGTGCTACTTTGTCTAACAAACCAATGATATTTGGTTTTTATCTCATTTTCTTGCTATCAAAAACCCTTGACATTTGCTTTTCTGGTGTCATACCCAAGAAAGACCAAGAAAGAAGAAGCAATTTGGGGTGATGTATTTACAGTTGGAGGCACTTAGAGAACAAGGTTGTTGTTCAGGAGTCTGCAAGCTTGTCTTAGCGTCCATACAGAACCACACCTAGGAGAATGCCTTCACCCACTCTCTGAAAAAAGAAGAAAGCAGAAAGCTTATGACATGGTAGAAACATTTTCTGATCAAGAGAAATAATTTTTTGTTTATTTTCAGTCCTTGGTTTACATCATAAAGAAGACTTGTAGGATATTAAAGATCAATTGCACCAGGTTAATGTAAAATCAAAGCTAATACTGATCTAGGAGTGAGGAATTATTACCTTTCATGATGGATCAAAACTTGAACATATCTTTACTTCAAAACAGTATGCAGTTACAGATAAACTTCTATCCCTTAGTCTCTCTTTTCAGTCACAATACCCTATACATCAAAGCTAACAACTCACTAAGATAGAAAAATCAGTCTCCAAAGAGATGGTGAGCCAGATTCAAAATTAGCAAACTTCATTAGGGTCAGAGAACAGCAAAACTAAAAGCCAGCTGGACAGTTTATTGCTATTATAATAATAGCACTATTATTATTTTGAGTTACTAGTGTGTTCAGAAGGCTCGATGTATTTAATTAACCTTTCAGAAGACAAGTCTAAAATGTCTGGCTTTGTCGTAATGAAGTTACAGCTGTTGTTAAAATCTGATAGAGCTCTGTTCCCTTTCAAATTTCATGAGAAAGTGATTCATTTATAAAATGCCTCCACTTCACTCATTCATTTATAACCAAAGAGATTCACTAATCCACTCAGGAAATAATTCTTATGATACATAGGAGATCAATTGTTTTATGAAATAAAATTAAAAGTGTCAATGTGGTTAACATTTTAAAGGTATGCCAATTGAAAGTACTCCTTGAACTCATTTGACCAAGTATTTTTTTTTTTTCATTTTTTGAAATCACACCTGTGCTAAGACATGCACTCTCTTCCTCTATCTGGTAAGCACAAGGTGTGGGAACTTGTGCAATAGATAATTAATCTCTATTGCTATCTATAGTTTCATAGTTAACACTGTCTTAGCAGAAGTGTGAAAACACATTCACACCTTTGAAAATGGATGATTAACTAATCAAATGACAATATGAATGTTAGAATTACAGAAAAGACTGCAAGGCAGAGCTATTTATGATTATAACATTCTATTTAATTTTTAAGGGTGGATTGTTCAGTGTAATCTGTGCTCCTCAAACATCCAAGTAGATTCTCAACTTTTTAATTGCATGAGTCCTCAAAAAAGAATGAATAAAATTTCATATTCTCCCCTAATTAAGCAATTTTTAATATGAGAGTTTAAGAAGGAGAAGAGAGTTATGTTTCAAGACCAGAGGCAAGGAGGAGCGAAGAAAGAAGAATCACATTTGAGTGAAGAGTCAAGTTATTTTTTTACTCTGGACATTGTCATTTCCATTTAAAATGCAAACTAAGCTGAATAAAGAATTGAATATAGTTAGTTCTCTTTTGATAGTCTGATGTATAGAAATCCAAACTAAGAGGTAGGCCCATGTGCATTATTTTGTTAATTTTTTAGGTTTACTTGTGTGTTCTCTTTAAGAAATAATAATCAGGAAAAGGCAGAGACTCCTTGTTGAAGGAATACAGATCTAAGTACTAGGGCTTTAAAATTAGTATTCTGTGCACACTGTATTAAAAGCCTTTAGATAAAAATATTTACCCATATTTATATTCTTAAAGCCAAAGTGTATATTTGCAACACATATCACTTACTGCCTCATAGTATGATATTTTAAAGACATGGTATCTCCTTTGTAATACCTTGAGATCTGGCTACACGTCTGATTCATTATCCCAGCCCAATTTAGCCCAGTGTTTTATATTGAGTGGACATCCCTGTCTACTGAAGCAAGCCTAAATAGTAAATGAGGAGACAAGTGTTGTTATAAAGTGCATTTTCATGGAAAAACTTGATTATTTAAAGAGTAAAATACATGATTTTTTTCAGTTCATAAATTAGCCACACATTTCTCTGTTATATACAAAAAAAAAATTCTATTAATTAGCAATAGTTGATTTATCAGCACCAAATAAATCCACTGTCAGCCGTTTAACCCGTAGTTCCTATTGCCGCACCTTGAATGTGGGTGCGGGTGTAGGTGTACGCATGCATCTATTCCCCCTCTTCAAGCTGGCTTCTGTCTCCATTTCTTTACTGAAACTCTTCTGAAAAAGGTCTTCTCCATCTTTCTTTAACTTGACTTTGCAGCAACATTTGACACCACTAAATAATCCTTCCTTTTGAAACATTGCCTTCTCTTGTTTTTCATGCCAACACATGCTCCTAATTTTCCTCCTGCATCTCTTCTTGGGAGATCTCATTTACTCCCGTAGACTCAGTTATTATGTATATATTCTTATGCCTACCAAGTTTAAGCCTCTAGCCCAAATATCTCTTCTCATCTTCATTCCATGCACTTATATGAAAGTAAGTACACACACAATACTACACACATGCATGCAAACACACACACACACACACACACACACACACACTCTCAGGGCATCACACACCTGTCCCTCACACTTATTACTTCACTATGTTTCCCTCTCTCAGTAACATCAGTTACCCAAATAGAAAGCTCGGTGTCATCCTTTACCCTTCTTGTTCCTCAACATCTAATCTCTCAACATATCCTATTCATTCTACCTCCCAGTGTATCGCAGATTCATTGTCTCTTATCCATCATGGTCGCAGCAACCATTATCCTGAGTCATTTATTGCAACATCCTACTAGCTAGTCTTTTTGTCTCCAGTCTTGCCCCCTTCTGTTTCCTTTTCATACTGTACTCAAACAGATTTTCTGCAGTGGTCATTACACTTTTTTGCTTACAAACCACCCTTAGAATTTTTGAAAAAATATATACTTTCTTACTATTTTTTAAGTTCACATAAAATTATTTTACTGTAAAATTAGATAATTACAAAGGGTGGAATATCCAGTATGATGCAACACTGATACAGAAAATAAAACAGCTGTGTCCTCTTTTGAATAGATCCAAATGAATTTAAATGATAAGATTTGATGTCTATCATTGTTCTCTTATAAATACATGAAGAAGTTCCTCTCTAACAACTGGAAATGGCAGGGGTTTGATACTTTTCCCTTGAACTTGTACTTCCACTCCATTTTTTTCCCTACAGTTTTTATCCTAAAGAGTAATTTTTAGTCCTGGTTGATTATCCTGTCACATTGCAGAAAAACATATATATAAGTCAAAATGTTTAAAAATTTCCTGTGACCATAAGGTTGTAATTATTATTAGGTTCTTATAGGTTGAGTTACTGTTATCTTATAATATAATTGATGAAAACATCATAAACATATTACATATTTAGAAAAAATTTTTCAAACATGAAAGTAAAATTTTGTAAGAAAATGACTTTGTAATGAGACAAATAAGTCTTTTTTTTTTTAAGATTTTATTTTTTTATTTGACAGAGATCACAAGTAGGCAGAGACACAAGCGGAGAGGAGGAAGCAGGCTCCATGCTGAGCAGAAAGCTCAGTGCAAGGCTCGATCCCAGGATCCTGGGATCATGACCTGAGCTGAAGGCAAAGGCTTTAGCCCACTGAGTCACCCAGGTGCCCCAATAAATAAGTCTTTTTTTTTTATCAGTTTATGTGTCTGTGGATAAATATTATATATCTCTGGAATGATAAAGCATTCATAATAACTTCTATGCCCATACTTGGCCTTATAGATATAATTTTTGAGAAGCTTTGATTCCCTAAATAACTAGTGGGCCAGGAAAGAACTTTATTACACCAATGAGGACTCATCTCATTAAACTCTTCTCAAGCAATATGCCAAAAAACACATGATGTGATATATAATATAATATAATATATTATGCAATGTTATATATATACACTGTAAGTATAAATATATACAATAATATATATTTTATATATCATGTGTTTTTTTAACATTGATATATCAGTTGAAAACATGATTAGATCCTCCTTCATCTTATACAAAGCACAAACTTGGACACCTCTTAGTGAAAGGACATTTTACCAGTTTCTAGTGTTATTTTCTTGGCCAATGCCTGAGATTGTACCAGAAACTGTAATAAACTTTATTAGGAGTTCTCCTGAGGACTCACCTACTCCAAGCCCATTAGACTCAGCCATGAGCATAAGGCACATTTTGTTAAAACCACACACACTCAGGACCCACCCAGCTGCTAGGTACACAGCAGATTCCATGTACCCCACCAAGCCACAAAACCACACCCAGACACCCACTTCCAACCACTGTCACACACTGTGACCACTCTCATACCCCAGGCTGCCCCACAGAAGAACTTCAGGTGATCCATAAAAGGACTATTAACCCAGCTCAAATTTGCTAACACCACTGGCCTGCTCCCAAGGTCTGGCAGGCACATCCCCACAAGGCTGATCTGGCTGAGTCCCACTAATAGCACAGAGAGTAATCATAGCCCACAGCAGGCAGAGAGTCAGTGCAGATGACTGACCTAAAAGGAAAAGACACAACAACAGGACATAAACAATACATGTCAGATACTCTTCCAAAGTGCCAGTCACTGATAGACAGAAGACACTGCAGTGGAGGGCACCCTTCTGCATAAAGCTACGCCTTTTTCCTTTTTTTTTTTTTTTTTTTAAGATTTGTTCATTTATTTGAGTCAGGGAGAGAGCACAACGTGAGGAGGGGGAGGGGCAGAGGAAAAAAGAGAAGTAGACTCCCCACCAAGCAGGGAGCCTGAAGTGGGGCTCTATCCCAGAACTCTGAGATGGAGACCTGTGTGAAGGCAGACACTTAATTGAGCTGCCCAGGTGTCATATAAAATCACTACTTTCAAAAGCAAAAGACATACCTGACTTTCTTAACACAGAGAAACAGACACAGAAGCAGACAAAAATGAGGAGACAGAGAAATTTATCCCAAATGAAAGAGCAGGACAAGGCTACAACCAAGTGAAACAGTTACAAGTAACTTGCCTGGTAGAGACTTTAAAGCAATGGTCATCACTCACTGGACTTGAGAAAAGAGTGGAAGACATGAGTGACACCCTTAACACAGAGACAAGGAATAACATAGCAGAGATGAAGGGCTTAATAAATGAAATGAGAAACACGTTTGACGGAATGAGCAGCAGGAGGGAAGAAGCACTGGAACAAATTAGTGACCTGGAAGATAGCATAATGAAAATTAATCAAGCTGAACAAAAGAGAAAGAAAAGAATCATGTAAAACAAGAAAAGATCTTGGAGAACTCAGAGACTCCATCACATGTAATGATATTTGTATCATAGGAGTCCCAGACGAAGAAGAAGAGAGAAAAGAGGACAGAAAATTTATTTGAAGAAATAATGGCTGAAAACTTCCTGAATCTGGTGAAGGAACCAGATATCCAGATCCAGGAGGCACAGACACTTGCCAGCAGAATCAACAAAAGCAGAGAGACACTAAGACATATTCTAATTAAATTTGCAAAATACGGTGATACAGAAAACCTCTTATAAGCAGCAAGACAAAAAGAAGTCATTAACTTAGATGGGAAAACCCATAAGGCTAGCAAGAGATTTTTCAACATGTACTTTGCAAACCAGAAGGGAATGGCATGATATATTCAAAGCACTGAATGGGAAAAGTCTGTGGGCAAGAATACTCTATCCAGCAATGCTATCATTCAGAATAGGAGAGGTCAACAGTTTCCCAGACAAACAAACCATAAAGGACTTCATGACCACTGAACCAGCTTTGCAAGAAATTTTATAAGGGACTCTTAGAGGGGGAAGGAAGACCAAAAGCAACAGTTTGGAAGTAGGAAACACAAAAGCAGTATCAATGAACATTTCTGTAAAATATCAGTCAAGCAGTTCTCAAAAACAGAATATAAGCATAGTAACATATACCTAAGACATGGGGAGAATAGGAGAAAATAATGGGTTCAAATTAATGACCATCAACTCAATATGACTGCTGCATGCAGAAAAGGTTATGTACAAACCCAATGGTAACCATGTATCAAAAACCACTCATGCATATGCAAAGAAAAAAGAGAGAGAAATCCAAATATATCACTAAACAAAATCAGCAAAACATGAAAGAAAGACAAGAAAGGATCAGAGAAAATATTCAGAAATAACCACAAAACAAGTAATAAAAATGACAGTACACTCATTTCTATCAGTAATTACTTTGAATGTAGATGGACTAGTCAAAAGACATAGGGTGACAGAATGGATAAAGAAATAAGACCCATCTGTATGCTGCCCACATGGGACCCATCTTAGACCTAAAGACACCTGCAGATTCAAAGTGAGAAGATGGAGAAACACCTATCATGCAAATGGATACCAAAAGAAACTTGGAATAGTAATACTTCAGACTAAGTAGACTTTAAAACACACACTGTAGCAAGAGACAAAGAAAGACACTATATAATCATAAAGGGGACAATCCAATAAGAAAATATAACAATTGTAAATATTTATGCACCCAACTTAGGATCACCCAAATACATAAAACAGTTAATACCCAACACAAAGTAAGTAATCAGTAATAATACTATAAAGGAGGGGATGTTTACCCTCCACTTACATCAATGGACAGATCATTTAAACAGAACAGCAACAAGGAAACAACAGCTCTGAATGACACAGCAGACCAGATGTATTTAGCAGATATATTCAGAATATTCCATCCTAAAACAGCAGAATATATTGTCTTTTCAAGTGCATGTGGGACATCCTCCAAACTAGATCACATATTAGCCCGCAAACCAGCTTCCACAAACTCAATAAACTCAAAATCAAACCATGCATCTTTCCTGAGCACAACACTATGAAACTAGAAGTCCACCACAAGAAAAAATTCTGGAAAGACCACAAATACATGGAGGTTAAATAACATGCTACTAAACAATTAATGCATCAACTAGAAATAAAAGAACTAAAAAAGTACATGGAAACAAATTTAAAAAAAAATCTGAAACCTCTGGATGAAGCAAAAGCAATTCTAAGAGGGAAATTAATAGCAATACAGGCTTACCTCCAGGAACAAGAAAAATCTCAAACAAATGAACCATACACCTAAAGGAACTACAAAAGGAACAACAAATGAAACCTTAAACCAGAAGAAGGAAGGCAAAGAGAAAGATTAGAGCAAGAATAAATGATATACAAACTAGGAACAAGAAAAACAACTACTAACACAATAGCACAGATAAATGAAACCAGGAGTTGGTTCTTTGAAAAAAAAAAAAATCAATAAAATTGTTAGACCCTTAGCCAGACTTATCAAAGAGAGAGAGAGAGAGACAGAAAGACAAAGGATTCAAATAAATAAAATCACAAGTGAGAGAGGAGAAATAACAACCAGTAATACAGAAATACAATCATAAGAGAATTTTATGAAAAACTATATGCTAATAAATAGTATAACCTAGAATAAATGGAGAAAATTTCAGAAACATATAAACCATCAGAACTGAAACAGGAGTAAATAGAAAATTTGAGCAGGCTGATAGCTAGCAAACAAATTAACTCAGTCATCAAAAAGTTCCCAAGAAACAAAACTCAAGGACCAGATGGTTTCACAGTGGAGTTCTACCAAACATTCAAAGAAGAGTTGATATCTTTCTTCCCAAACTATTCCAAAAACATGCTAATGTAAGGAAAACTTCCAAATTCATTCTATGAGGCCAGCATTACCCTGATACTAAACCAGACTAATGGACCACTAAAAAAGAGAACTACAGACCAAATATGATAAAGATAGGCATAAAAATTCTCAATAAGGGGCACCTCAGTTGCTCAGTGGGCTAAGCCTCTGCCTTCGGCTCAGGTCATGATCTCAGGGTCCTGGGATCAAGCCCCGCATTGGGCTCTCTGCTCAGTGGGGAGCCTACTTCTCCCTCTGTCTCTGCTTGCCTCTTTGCCTACTTGTGATCTCTCCCTGTCAAATAAATAAATAAAATTTTAAAAAATTCTCAATAAAATACTAGCAAACCACACTCAACACATTAAGAAAAATCACCCCCCATGATCAAGCGGGATTTATGTGCTTCAACATTCACAAATCAATGTGATACATCACATCAATAAGAGAAAAGATAAAAACCATATGATCATTTCAACAGGCACAGAAAAAAGTTCAACATCTATTCATGGTAAAAACCCTCAACAAAACAGTTTTAGAGAGAACATACCTCAACATAATAAGGCCAAATGTGAAAAAAACCCCACAGCTAACATCATCCTCAATGGGGAAAAACTGAGAGCTTTCCCACTAAGGTCAGGAATAAGACAAGGATGTCCATTCTCACCACTTTTATTCAACATAGTACTGGAATTCCTAGCCATAGCAATCAGAAAACAAAAAGCAAAAAAGGCACCCAAGTCAGTAAGGAAGAAGTGGATGAAATGATACTATATATAGAAAACCCTAAAAACCATAAAATTGCTAGATTTGATAAAACAAATTCAGTTAAGTCACAGGATACTAAATTAATCTACGGAAATCTGTTCCTCTTCTATGCACCAATAATGAAGCAGCAGAAAGAGAAATTAAGAAAACAATCTTATTCACAATTGCACACCAAACAGAAAGATAAGATACCTAGCAATAATCCTAACCAAAGATGTGAAAGACCTGTGTTCTGAAAAGTATAAAACCCTGATGTAAGAAACTGAAATGACACAAAGAAATGGAAAGGCATTCTGTGCTCATGGAATGAAAGAACAAATTTGTTATTATAACATCTGTACTACCTATAGCAATCTATATATTTAATACAACCCTTATTAAAATACCAACAAATTTTCACACAACTAAAATGAACCATCCTAAAATTTGTATAGAACCACAGAAGACCTCGAGTAGCCAAAGCAACCTAGAAAAAGAAAAGCAAAGCTGAAGACATCGAAATTCACCTCAAGTTATATTACAAAGCTGTAGTAATAAAAAAAAAGTATGGTACTGGCACAAAAATAAACACATAGATCAATGGAACAGAAAAGAAAACTCAGAAATAAACCCACAACTATACGGTCAATTAATCTTCAACAAAGTAGGAAAGAGTATGCAATGGTAAAAAGACTCTCTTAAATGGTGTTGGGAAAACTGCATATTGCAGTCAGCATATTGCTAAATAAAGCAACTGGACCACTTTCTCACACCACACACAAAAATAAACTCAAAATGGATGAAAGACTTAAATATGAGCCCTGAAACCATAAAAATTCTAGGAGAGAACCCAGATGGTAATGTCTTTCACATCAGCTGTAGCAGCTTTTTTCTAAATACGTTATCTGAGGCAAGGGAAACAAAAGCAAAATAAGCCATTGAGACTATATCAAAATAAAAACCTTCTGTACAGCAAAGGAAACAATCCACAAAATGAAAAGACAACCTACAGAATGGAAGAAGATATTTATAAATGACATATCCAATCAAGAGTTAATATCCAAAATATATAAAGAACTGGTATAACTCAACACCCCAAAATTAAATAATCCAGTTGAAAAACGGACATGAACAGACGTTTCTCCAAAGAAGACATCCAGATGGCCAAGAAACACATGAAAAGATGTTCATTGTCACTCATCATCAGGGAAATGCAAATCAAAACTACAATGAGCTATCAGATAATACCTGTCAGAATAGCTAAAATCAACAACACAAGAACAACTATTGGTGAGAACATGGAAAAAGGAATACTCATGCACTGTTGGTGGGAATACAGACTGGTCCAGCCACTGTGGAAAATAGTATGGAGGTTCCTCAAAAAGTTAAAAATAAAACTATCTCATGATCTAGCAATTGCACTACTTGGTATTTATCCCCCCAAAATTAAAAGACACTAATTCAAAAGCAGACATGCACTATGTTTATTGCAGCATTATTTATAACGGCCTAATTATAGAAGAAGTCCAAGTGTCTGTTGAAGTAGAGATTAAGGAGTGCACTTGTGTTGAGTACAGAGTGATGTATGGTTTTGTTGAATTACTATAGTGTTACACTTGAAATCAACATAATACTGTATGTTAACTATATTGGAATTAAAATAAAAACACTAGAAAACCTTATCAGATGACAAATAATTTTACTCTTTTACTTAGAAGCACCTTATTTGCGAATTTAAAATTACTCAAATCTAGGTTTTATATTCACTTAAATTCATACATTTCACATATGTATTAAATTCCACATGTTGGGATATTTTCTGCCTTCTGTTCAAAAAAAAACCTTTACATTTGTGCCAAAGCTCAGTTTCCTAGGTCATTTCTCGATGCTTTAAAAATCATGACAGGTAGGGACACCTGGGTGGCTCAGTGAGTAAAGGGTCTACCTTAGGCTCAGGTCATGATCTCAGGGGCCTGAGATTGAGCCCCATATTGGGCTCCCCGCTTCACAGGGCTTCTGCTTCTCCCTCTGCCTGCTGCACCCCCTGCTCAGGAGCTCTCATTCTCTCTTTCCCTGTCAAGTAAATAAATAAAAATCTTTTAAAAAATCATGACAGGTAGACATAAAGATAGGCTCTTGATAATTATTATATATAGATAGTGTGGTAATATTTCATGGTGGAAAAAAAATAGAATTAGAGCAGCAAATCCACATTTGAGATAGTGGACTTAATCACAATAAGCTAATACTGATTTTAAGTTCAGAGTGTCAGATTAATGTTCTTTGTAAAAATTAAGAGTAAACAGAAGAAAAGATATTGCCGTATATTAATGATTTTGGTTCATTGCATTATACAGAGCAGAATTTACAACACATTTCCTTGCAGTTATTCCCATAATAAATACTGGGAGGAATGAGTAGATGACTAAAGATATTGATGAGACACACAGAACGAAAAACATGGTCCAAGCAAAACTTTCAGACGTGTTCACAATATTCAATAATCCCTTATAAAGGATAATGAAATTGTTTCTCCATAACCTGAATAAAAATATGAAACATGAAGTTAACTTTGTCATATGTTCCTTTTACTGAAGCTATAAATTCTGTTGAAAATAAATAATTTTCCACAATTTTCTCTCTGAAATCAGGCCAAATATACAGCTGAAACTGTATATTTATACAATATATAATATATAATACTGTAGATGTATATATAATACATGCAATATATAAAACTGTGTAAGAGGTAAATGAGAATTCTTTCACTGGTGCTTTCTCCTTACTGAGGAGGATGAAAATGTTCAGAAGGCACCCCTTGTTGCAGGTTCTTATTTTCTAACATGCTTTTTTATAATTCTAAAAATTGTTTAGATTTTCTAAAAAATCCAAGGAATTTACTTCGGTGAAATAAAGTACCATCTTCATCTATGTTTTTGACCAAAATTCTCTTTCTTTGCTCTTTCCAACTTCTTTTCAGGAAGAATGCATTCTATGGTAGTAATTCAGGAATGAAATGGACAAAATTATTAAGTTAGAGTTTCCACTACTCCTGTATCTCCACTGTGCAGTATACCTGACTTCAAAATATTCTAAGACTGTTTCTGATACCTGTTTTATGCTTAATGAAACTATTTTTAAACAAGAGGAAATCTCAAATCTATAAGCAGATTTACTGTGTCTTGAGAAATGAAGACTTCACCAAAATCAGTATTTAGATTTGTCCATTTTTGGGAGCTCCTGAATAACCCATCAGAGCAAGATTCAGAATGAGTGAAAGATAGGTCTCTTCTGTGTAAAGAGGAAGAAGGACAGACGTGAGATATACCAGGGAAAAGAACCCTGCATGATGCCTTCACTGCAAGTGTATGCTTTCTCGAGAGGGTCCCCTTTAAGAAAGAGTACAAAAGGGAGTGGAGGACCTGAACATTGATTATCTAAAATTGGTTATGCCCGTGACCTCTGGAGTCCCACTGAATGAACCTACCATATTGGAAGTCTTTTGTTTTAAAATGTAATTTCAGACCACTTCATTCTTTATCCCGTAAGTGGCCTCTCCTTCTTCTCAGGACCAATACCAACCCTGGTAATGTCATCTGTAGGTGAAAGGGCCTGTGTCTACAACTTCACAGCTTAGACTTGCTCTGAAGCATCAGCCAGACTAAACTTATTTAGGTTTTTAAAACCCATCAGGATTTCTGTTGGGTTTCCTGAACCTAGAACATTTTTCTCTTCCCTTTCCTATTTTTTAGCCTGACTTACTCCTATTGATCTCAAATTTTAAATGTTATGACCTCTCACCTTCAGCTCCACTCCATCATTGGCTGGAGTCAGCATCTCTGCTATGTACATATGGCCCAATCTCAGTAAAGCCCCATTATTAATAAAGAATTAAAAAACTTGCTTCTAGATACAAAGATCCTGAGGGCCATTAAGTACTGTTTTATTTACCACTGTTTGACCAACACCTATATCGAATGCCTTGCCTATAATTCAATAGTGGGCATAGTTTTTCAACAGAGAGAGAATTTACAAATTCAAATAAATTTTGACCTTCAAAGTGGTTACTTCAGCCAACTATCAGCTTAAGCTATTACTCAAAAACAAGTAAAACTGTCTCCACGTGAAACATTAACACAAACCAGTTATAGTGTTCCTAGATATGCCAAGAAATCTGGGTTCTAGGCTGGACTTGGGCATGAATTCATTTTCCATTGGGCAAGTTGTTTAAGATCTACTTATCCCTCTACTTCAAAGTCCTGTAGCTTCTTACCACTGTTTTACTTTAGTGAATTCAGTAGCCAAACTTAGGTGTGGGCTATGAACAGAGACTGAGATGCCTCACTTGTATGATAAGATACTTCATGGACAATAGAGTTATCCATCTATAAATTAATCAGGTATCTTATTTCTTTTTCCATATCTTTTTTTAAAATATTTTTTCTATTTTTTTAATAAACATATAATGTATTGTTAGCCCCGGGAATACAGATCTGTGAATCGCCAGGTTTACACACTTCACAGCACTCACCATAGCACATACCTTCCCCAATGTCCATCATTTGAATTTGAATCCTTGACTGTCTTATCAAACTGATGAAAAAAGTTGATAAATCTGTATCAGTTCTTTACCACCTAATTGGGTTGCTAAGAAGTTTGGTATTGAAGAGAGGATAGACACAAATGAAATTGAAGCTTTTAGATTACTGTGGGTTTCATAAAAATTAGGTTTCATTATTCCCATTTAAAACAAGTCACCCGGGCGCCTGGGTGGCTCAGTGGGTTAAGCCGCTGCCTTCGGCTCAGGTCATGATCTCAGGGTCCTGGGATCGAGTCCCACATCGGGCTCTCTGCTCAGCAGGGAGCCTGCTTCCTCCTCTCTCTCTGCCTGCCTCTCTGCCTACTTGTGATCTCTGTCTGTCAAATAAATAAATAAAATCTTTAAAAAAAAATTTAAAAAATAAAAAATAAAAAATAAAAAATAAAACAAGTCACTATTTATGTCCTATCTTGAGAAACTTGATGAATTTGCCATGGAATACTGTATCTTGGAATTCTCTAATGATTTGAGAGAATCGTGTCCTGTAAGTGTGTTTCTGTGGGTTTTTAAAAAATGTTCAATAAGTGATTACAGTCATCTTTTAAAACATGTTAGACAAGTAAGAATTAAAAGTATAAAACCTGTTAAAAAGAAGGAGAATAACAGATGACAGGGACCTGGGATGAGTTAATTTATGAAGTTTAGCAATTAAATAGTGCAAGTTTCCTGGCAGCTAAGATATAATGGGAAATTCGCTGGCTAACTCAGTTCTGAGTCTAATAAAAGAACATGCACTGACTTGTTCTTTCCTAGACAGGCTCTTTTTCTACTCACATCAATTCATAGACAAAATCTAACACAAATATTACCCAACTCCTAATGTTTTTGGTATCTTCTCAGTTACTGGTGAACAGAAAGTTTGGGTCATAGGACTCGTTATATCCTTATATTCTCTTATACATTGCCAAAGAAATCAATGCAATTTTATTTGCTTCTTAGTCACGAATTTAAAATCATAACATCCAATTATTAATAGTTATCAGTGGGCAAATCATCCATTAATAGGATGAACTAAAGAACATTTTTATTTTTATTTCATTTATTTATTTATTGAGAGAAAGAGAGCTAGATAGAGCTCAAGGGGAAGGAGAAGGGCAGAGAGAAGGGAAGAGAGAGAATCTTAAGCAGGTTCCATGCTCAGTGTGAGCCCAATGTGGGGTTTGATCTCACAACCCTGAGATAATGACCTGAGCTGCTTAATTGCCTGAGCCACCCAGGCAACTTATAAAGAACATTTTTTTTTAAAGTGCCTTGCAGTAAATATGACCTTTCTGACCTTTCTCATCTATTAAATCTAATGATAGGTATAGGAGTACCTATTATATTTTCTATTTAAAACATTTAATAATAAAAAATAAATTTCTAATTTCTAATGTGATGAAAAATGCAAACATTGAAGGATCTTTTTAAATGATATTTGTATGAATAAAGAGAATACTTGGGAAATTTGCCAGTTCTCAGTGTTTAGATTATAGGGCCATGACAAAAAGTGCTTATTAGAAGCACCTACTGACATCCTAGTGCCATTTTATATTTGTGGAATCAAGTGTGTGTCTAAAGAAGGAGTTTATGGGGTGCCTGCATGGCTCAGGTGTTAAGCATCTGCCTTCGGCTCAGGTCATGATCCCAGGGTCCTAGGATCAAGCTCTGCTCAGCGGGAAGCCTGCTTCTCCCTCTCCCATTCCCCCTGCTTGTGTTCCCTCTATCACTGTGTCTCTCTGTGTTAAATAAATAAAATCTTTAAAAAAAATGAGTTTATAACCATGAGGATGTGTTCTGGACAGAAAATGAAGTATCTCAGGAAGGTTTTAGGGCTCTATTTTACCTTTCCTTGAAAGAGTCACTGCTTATCAGAAACCTTCTGTAAATGGAATGAATGGAGCCCCAGAGGGATAGTGATAAGTGGGAAAGAGTGGGATTATAGAGTCAAGTTAGTCCAGATGTAGTCCTGGAAGGCCAGGAGTTTGGAAAACCTGTGGAAACTCAGGGGTCATTGTAGGGTTTTCAGTAAGCAATGCTGTGATGAGTTAGCAAAGGTTGTTAAAAGACATAAACTAGCTGAGGTGCACAGAATGAACTGGAGAAAAGAGAGTCTGCAGGTCTGAAGTAGTTGGAGTTGGCAGGCAGGTTGTGGCTACAAAAACAGTCAAAGTGGGAAAGGATATTGGTGTACACAAAGATGTTGACTGAGGAAAGAACAATCTATGACATTAGAGAACGTTACTCAACGTGATTTTAGGTTTAGGGAGTGAAATGTTGAACCAATTCTAACATGACTGACATGATAAGCATGAACTGAGTTCTGAGAATAGTAAAAGAAATAAGGATGACAGAAAGTGAGTCTTTTCTAATATGCTGAGTTCGGCATATCAATACAACATCAACAATTACTCGGTAGGGAGCTGTAGAGGAGATGCAAACCTGAAACTTTAGAAATTAGAACTCCAGTGATATCTGGGAACCCTCCACATAAATTACAAAAGTTGCATCCCCCAAAATGGATGGATTCTCTATGAGAAAGTCCACAGAGAAGGCCATGGATCTCAAGATTGAACATAATGGAAAGTCAAAAATTTAAATATGGAAGCGGTTTAATCAGATAGCAGAAAAGGGCAGAATTCATGAGAGAAGAATGTGAATATAGTTTCAATCTGGTACAGAGAAAAGACTTTCAAAAAGAGTAGCTTAGGGTAGAGGACATGGGCAACAGTGTTGGATACCACAGAGAAGCAGAAAATGAGGGCTGAGAAGAAATCTCAATGCATTCATCTTCCAAATCCGTTCACAGAGACAGCAATTTTAGTGATTTCCTACTTGTCTCATCTCTTGACAATAAACCTCCTCTTGGCAAATGTGATTCTGTTTTGCACAGTGGAAAATGCACATTTCCCAAGGCACTGAGCTTCTCTACCTCCCCTCCAATAGCCTTTCTAGAACACCAGATGTGTCCAATTGGGTACTTCATGTGTTCCAACATTCTTCTCGAGAGCACTGCAAGGAACGATTCACTCTACTTGACCAGAAAATATAAATATTCACAACCAATTTCCTGTAAGAAAGCACATGGATGCCTGAGCTATTTCTGGGACTCACAGACAGTGGTACTATTAGGGGACTTCTAACATTTATTGACCACCAACTGTGTGCATGCATTGGCTAGCATTTCCATAATTATTCCCTTATTTAATACTAACAATAATACTGCAGGTTGGACATTATTAAGAATTGTTGTCTCCCATTTATTGAGTAGTACCCCAAGATTGTTTTATTCCTCTTGTAGTAGAAGGCAGGATCTCTATGCCTTTTAAAACTGAGAAAACCAAGCCTACACTTGGTTGAAGGGATCAAAGAATCAAAACTAGAAAAGCATTTCAGCTAGAGAATATATGTATCAGGCCATATAGCACCTATTCTTCTGGTTTGTTATGAGTAATTATTTGAAACGGCAAATTACAGGGAATTTCATCTGGTAGAGATAAAAATCAAACTCCTTATATAAACGAGAAATAACATAATTTCTGAGAGTAAGGAATTTTTTACAAAGTCCGTTTATTTGGCCCAAGTACAGTTAAAATTATTAATTTGAAATTTGACATGGTGGCCTAGCTATCACCTCTTGCATCTGGTTTATCAGAAGTTGACAGTTTCTTCTTTTTTATTTTTAGCCTTTTAGCTTATCTGAGAAATGAATTATCATTTATACTTAAGCCTGACCTACAAAGCAAAAATAATCTACAAGTTTGAGAAGGTGTATTTCACCCTGAAAGTAAACAGGGTATGAAATTTTTCACGGCTGATAATTTTTATAATTGGAATACTATATGCTTCCAGTATAATTAATAAAGAGCTGGATTATTCATATCTTCTGAAAATCCAGCTTATGTTGCCCTCTTACTGATAAACTGAAGAGGCTGTCATTAGCAATATTTCACAGCTGAGTTGTGACTGAAATTTTTTTCTTTCTTTCTTTTCCAGCTCAGAGTTTTCCCCCTTTATGACTTCAGTGCGTAATAATACATAGTTTGAAGTAGAAATGTAGTAAGTGATGCCATACACTTTGTCACCTACAAGCTCTGAGTGGAACAACAAATAGAAGAATGAATTGAAGGTTGGTTGAATAATGAATCAAGTGTTAATAGGTGGGAACTGGGGAAAAGGGAGAGTAAGGCGAAAGGTTTAACCAGCAGCCTTTCTTCAGGTTATAGTGACTGCAGATGTGTGGACCATTAGCCTAGTGGCTGTAGATGGTTTCAAAGTTCCGGAACCAGTGGGCCAAATCAGATCAAACAAAGCGTGCTACTCTGGCAGGTAGTAGAGGCAAGGGAGGCTAGTGAGAAGAGAGCTAGAGGACCCAGTCTGAACCTCAAGAAGTAAAGGTGTAAGCCGAAGAGAATGCTGGAGCTTGCCAGACAAAAACATGGCCAGCAAAGCCTGGAATGGAGGTCAGCTACATAGACAAATTGAAGGTGAGATCTAATGAATAAGGGAAGCCATGCACAGTAGCTGAAAGTAGACGAAATGCTCTTCTATAGGGTCTCAGATCCTAAGAGGATGAAAGGAAACTTACAGGATGTCAGAGCTACCTTACATCCCATGAATGGTTTAAGCCTTTTATGGATAATCAAACTGAATTAACTTTAAATACAAATTCAACATATACCAAGCAGCCATTCTTGGCAGACACTATGTGAATCATCAGAAATACAAAAATGAGACATGTCTCCTGTATAGTCAAACCCACCGTGAAAGAGAAGGGCTTGAAAAATAATAAAAATAAAGCAGTAATATAAAATAGATATATATGAATACAGTATGTGGAATCATCATTAAAATACTCCGAAAAAGTAAGGGAGGCTGTGTATAGAAGGAGCATGTGGGCTGGGTAGGAAATAGACTTTGCCAGCCATGAAGGCACGAAGTATGACAATGCTGAAGTATTCCGGACCTGGTGAAAACATGTGGCTAGCATGTAAGATCAATGGGAGTTAGAAGGAGGAAGGTAAGAGGAAAAGAGGTGAGCAAGCTGGGGCCAGACAGAGGCAAGAGTCTGTGGGTCAGTCTTCTCTGCAGGACAGAGCTTCTCAAAAAGTCGTCAGTCCCAGGATCAGTTTCATTTGCGTCACTTAGGAACAGTTAGAAATGCAAATTCTCAGGGCTCTACAGCGTTGGAAACTCTGGGAATGGGGGCATGAGTCCTGGAGAGACACCACTCTGTTTCAATGAGCCTTCTAGGTGATTCTGATAGGCAATGAAGTTTTAGAACCACTGTCAGAGGGAGAAATGAATATATAGAGAAATGAATATAAAGAGATGAATATATAGAATATATAGAAATGAATATATATGAATATATAGAGTTAAGCAAGGGAGTGACAAGGTCTTATTTTCTTCTCAGGATGAAAACTAGTCCAAGTATGGAGGATGGAGTAGATTAATGGCTGAAAACCATAGCTATTTCAGAATACAAGAAAGAGAAGCTGAAAGCTGAATGTCTTTAATGAGAAAATGCGGTCAGAATTTGATTTGGTGGTTAAGAAGATACTTCATGGTCTGGCAGCCATTTGGAGTCACTAATTAGAGGAGGGCCAAATAACCCCAATGTTGGAGTACTACTGTCTATTTCTAAAGTTTCTCACACCTTTCATTCCAACATTTTTCTGTTTTTCTCTTATTTCTTATGTAATTAGACACAACTGGCATCATTACTTTCATAATAGGTGTGCAGAAGGCAGAAGGAGAGCATCGCAATACTATCAAAGTTAGATTCCTCTACATCTTTCTGTTTTTATAATAAACCCTGGAAATCTTTCTGTTATGGACCAAATCATGTCCCCCTGCCCCCAAATTCATGTTTTGAAGCTCTAATCCCTGATGTGACTATATTTGGAGATGGGGCCTACAAGATAGTAGTAAAGGTTGAATGAAGTCATAAAGAAAGTTGGGCCTTTAATCTGATAGGACTGGTGTCTGTATAAGAAGTGGAAAAAACACCAGAGATCCTTCTTTCCTTCTTTCCCTTTCTCTTGCTCTCCCCCCTCCCTCCCTGCATGTGCCCAGTGAAGAGGCCACATGAGAGCACAGCAAAATGATGTCCCTATAAGCCAGGATGAGAGGTTTCACCCATAACCAACTCTGATGGCCCCTTAATCTTGGACTTCCAGTCTCCAGAACTTCTTTTGTCTAAGCTATCCAATCTGTGTTATTTTGTTTTGGTAGCCTGAGCGGACTAGGACACTGTCATAGTAGAAAGAGCCTGGCCTCTGGAACCAAACTGAAGTGGACTTATATCTCAGCTCTACCATTTATTAGATCTCTTTTGTACCTCACTTTCTTCTTTTAAAATATAGACAAAGAAGATAATATTGTTTCTTTTAGTCATGTATTTATTCAGCAATTATTTATGGAGTGCTTTGTACCCATTAGGTACTCAACAAAAAATTGCTATGCTCTGAGGCTGCAAAAGAGATTAAAAAACAGACATGGTCCTTTACTTCCTGGAGCTTATGATATAGAGAGGGACAGTTAATAATGAATGCATCTCGGAAATTAACGTTAATTTTTAATTATAATTCTGGTAATTAAAATCATGATTAGTGCAACCTACTAAAAAGACATGCCTCACCCAAGGCCATGCCTCTTCCTAGGACAGCCTTCTACCAATGATTGGTCAATGCAGGAGGGAATATGAAGCCCATTCCCCTTGCTCCAATTCAGGACAGTTCAGAAGGGTTAACCAGCTTCAGAGCTTGGCTAAGTTCTTATTAGGACTACACCACTGTTTATCTCCTCCTTCCCTGTTTCCTTTTCCTCTTTTCCAAAAGTCTTAACCACCAGAGCACTCCCTAGAAAACTTTCTGTGTGTTAATCTCTGCCTCAGACTCTGCTTCCCAGGGACCCGTGGTATAATAATATAAATAGTATGAAATAAGTATAAACATGCACTGCAACCAAGAATGGGAAGTCAAGAAACATTCTTTAGTTGAACCTGGAGAGGGGAATATGGGCTCTCACAGCCCCTCCCTCATCTGTTCACAAACGAGGAGCCAGCAGGCATAGAGCCAGAGTTGATGGGGCAAGTGACACTGCTCATTGTCCTGACACACACGAATCACAGACAGTGTCTTGAGCGTAAAGTAAGTTCAGTGCTCAAATGTGCTGAGACGTGGTCTGAAATCAGAAGAGAGGATATATCATTTGTATCTTCACTTTATCTACCCAGAGCTTAAGAGTTAGCTGAAAAATGAAAAGACGATGACATAGTCATAGAAATAGGCGGGGAAATGGAGAAGACAAAGAGCATAGAGATAGATTCAAGATCAGAAAAAAACTGAAAAGGAAAAGGTAGGTTATTCAGTAAATACTTTTGGGAAAACAGTGTTAGAAGAATTGGTTAGTTCTCTGGAGAAAAGGATAGATCCTCATTTTCCACCATAAGAAAATAAAATAAAGAGGAAGAAAAGAAAATAGTTGTAAAATAGCAATTTATTTATTTACTTACTTACTTACTTTATTTATTTGAGAGAGAATGAGCAAGAGAGAGAGAGAGCAAAAGTAGGAGGAGTTGCAGAGAGGGAGGGAGAAGCAGGCTCCCCACTAACCAACAAACCTGACACGATGCAGTGCTTGATCCCAGGACTCTGGGATCATGACCTGAGCTGAAGGCAGCCACTTAACTGACTGAGTCACTCAGACATCCTGGCAATCTGTTTATTTTTTAAAAACCCAGGAAAAAAGAAATATAGAAAATAGGATGGGTTATTTCTAAGAATTAAATAATGGAATAGACAACAACAACAAAAAAATACTCCATATGTACATGAGTCTGTCAAATTATTATTCATAAAAGTAAAAAGAAAACAACTCTAATAAATAAATGCCACAAATGATAGAAATAGGCTTCTTATAAAAAAGCAATAGATAAATCAATAAGAAATAATAATGGTTTAATTTAAAATGGGAAAGAATATGGATAGACAATTTATAAAAGGACAATGCCTATTAAACAAGCAAAATATTTATCACTACTAATAAAAATGAGTAAGTTGGAACAAAATGCCTGTCCGTACTAATTTAAGCAAATATATTTAAAGCGACTATTTATTGTGGCCAATTCATCCACAGTAATTAGCACCATAATTCCACTTCTAGGAATTATCTTTCAGAAATAAACAGAGCTAGAGATGAAAGCTTTTTTTTTTTTTTTGAATATTCACTTCAATGTTAATTTTAAAAGAAAAATTAGAAACAGCCTTAATCTTCAACAACAGATAAACAGTAAAATAAAGTGTGGTATCTAGACACAAGTCACAGCAGGATAAGAACAAATAGTGAACTGGAGCAATCCTGGAGATAGTAGGGTTTTTTCATGTGTGTGCCTGGATTTTTTTGTATTCTCAATGACCCGTTGCATTGTTAGGGAGAATTTGATTAACTCTCAACTGGGAGAGGGGATAAACATCTATGAAGCACCAGAGAAGTTAAGAATGTAAACTCTGGATCAGATTTCCATATGTTCCCATCCAGTTCTCTTGCTTGTATGCTTGTATTCTATGGGCGACTGGGGGAACCGTTGCAGGGCTTTGAATTAATCTGGACAATGTCTTTGAGTCACAAGGAATAGGAACCAACTTGAATCAGTTTAAAGGAAAAGAAACAATGAGCAAGTGCTCATTTAACCTAGATTATGTGCAAGTAGATTATCTTTGAATATCATCCCAGAGAGCTGGAAGGGGAGACAGGGAAAAGTGAAGCAGGGAAGTAGGGAAAGATAATACACTCATGTTTTAGTGAGTGTCCCACTAAAGGTGACTAGTACTGGATACCATGAGACTGTTGGAGGGGTCTTATAAAATGTGCTTCAGAACTATTTTCCCAGGGAATAAAAGGTAGGACACTTTTATCTATTGGATTCCATTCACTGTTGACTAAAATAACCCTGCAGGCAGTAGCTTCCCCTGCACTTCTGTATGTGTGTAACTGTGTAACTGCTCAGAGGATCCCATGGATGTTCCAGGCAGTGGTCTCAGAGAGATACAAAGTACTAACAGTTTGCACCTATACGAAGGTGTCCGAAGCCTACAAAGAACTAGTGGCCACATGCGAGAATTGGGACGTAGAAGATTTGGAGTCATGAGTCTTTGGTGGCTCAAAGAGCCAAGCCCCAGAAAGGCAGGAATAGATATAACTCTCAGAGCAGCTACAACCAGAGATTCAAACTCTATATGGATTTTCTCAGTCTTGAATCTCTGTACTTTTCTGGTTAGGCATCATCTTTACTCTTCCTTAAAGATAACTTTCTCTACACGGCACAGCACTTGTGTCTTACTGGCTTCTACATTTTCCAATTCTAGCCTCAGGAGACAAATACTGATGATATACTTAGACCCAGGGCTAATATTTTCTAGACAGAAACATCACTGGTCTACTTTAGGTCAGGTAACTGTTCTTGGACAAATGAGTATGGCTAAAGAGAGAGGTCCTATAAGGACATGACAACACTGGTAGAAACCATGTAACAAAATAGGGGAGGAGCAGAGTCCGAAAGAACAAGACATCAAGCAGACAGTGCCATAAATAAGTATATCATGTTCTAAGTGAGGGGATGCCTTGACCAGGAAACATAAGAATGTAAAACCTGAAAGCTATCTTTAGCCGAAGATCAGGAATGGCAACCTGAATTAAGGTAGGGGTTAGTGACAGGAAGAAGAAGAAAGTGATGCTAAAGAAAAATAATCTGTGGACCATGTGACCCATATTAGTTTTACATGGTGCCACTATACTCTCCATTAATAGGAACTTATGCAACCAACATTTACCCTGCCAGATGCTAAGTTGTCTAAGAGGTACTATAGTGGTGCCTAAGACAGTCTCTTCCCTCAAAACAGCAGAGTCAAGTGGCTTAGCAACAACAATACCTCTTTCCTTTAGGAAACTCTTCATCCATACCTTGGGATCCCTGGCTCCATGATGTAGATTTTTTTTTTTTTAAAGATTCTATTTATCTGAGAGAGAGAGAGCAAGAGAGCACAAGCAAGGGGGAGGCAGAAGGAGAGGGAGATGCAGACTCCCTGCTGAGGTAGGAGCCAGACGTGGGACTCCATCCCAGGACCCCAGGATCATGACCTGAGCTGAAGGCAGAGACTTAACCATCTGAGCCACCCAGGCGCCCCCGTGACATAGAATTTAGTTAATGGAATAGATCTCTGTAATCACTCTTCTTTACTGAGGGTCAGGTCCTGAGTGTTTAGGAGCTCTTCGTTTGGACTGATTTCTTAATGTCCTATTGATAAATATACCAGAATCAATGACATAGGGTTGTTTTGTCTGAGCGTAGCACTAGTGAGAAAGCATCAGAACTTGATAGCAGTTCTCAATTCTTGATTTTTATCTTCTTTGGTGTCTAAGTGGCTCCAACTGATAGTGGCCAATCCAGCTATTTCAACCATATTTGTTGTTCATGATGGTTACCCTATGCCTATTCTATACAGTAAAACGCTGTTAACTATAACCATTGTCTTTCTCTTGTTGAATAATAACTTTTAAAGAGTTATTTCAAATATATCTTCTGGAAATCAAATTAATTTCCCTCTCTGGGCTCCCACATCATCTTTTATCATGTTGGACTGTGATTGTTTGTTCGTGTGTTTGTCTTATGCCCCCTGTACTGTGAGTTCCTTAAGGGAAAGTCTGTCATCTTTATTTATTCCAAGGCTCAAAACAGTGCATGGCACATAGTACGCTCTCTGACTTGGGGGAGGGGTGGGTAGTGAATTCAGGAAGTTTGTCGTCTGATGGATTAATAGTGCAGAAACATCTGGAATGAGTTGTTAGAGTTTTCACTAACTTTATTTTATCTAAATAAGCAAAAAATCCTTGAGATGTTTTCAGGACAGCTGGCCATCTAATCAGAATGTCACTGCTCTTTCAGATTCACTGTACAATGAAAAGCCCTACTGTTTTTGTCAAGTTTGCTAGCTCCTGTGAGAAGTTCTACAAAGGATCATAATATCTGCACAAGACCAAGGTGAGAGAAATCCAATATAAGTCATGTCATAGAATTATTATTATCTTTATTACCCTTTTTTAAAAACTATTTTTTAGGAATAAAATTCTGTGACCCCAGAAAAAAATTGTGGTCTGTCTTAAAGGAGGCCACCCAGAAAACAATTCACAGTAAAAACAAAACATAAAATATAAAAAGCCTTCCACAGAGGTGAGAGGTGATTTTTTTTTCACACCTTTTTTCTCACCTGATAAGTGATAGGGCACACTGTTAAATCTCCTTTGTTCATTTGAAGGATGTTCACATAATACTGATTTAAACATATTGTTACCCAGATTTCAGTCTTGAAAGCAGAGTAGCTCTGAAGTATTACATTGAAAAAAAAAAAAAAACACCCTGAATATAGTGCAAAACTTCAAAAAGACAGTTTTCTAGAGTAAAAAATAATCATTGCAATAACAATAGCTTGAATTTAGCAATGGCCTACCATGTGCTAGAAACCACTATCACTGTTTGTCACAGGTCTTCTTTAATGCTCCAATAAATTATGTAGGCGTGGTGTGATTGAGGATACTGAGACTCAGGGGGAGAAACAAATAAATTACAAGTAGAGAGCAGATATGTGGATATTTACAACGTGAATGAGTCTCATGGCTTTTGAGCTGAGCAAAAGAAGCCAGATATGATAGACTATACTATACAGTTATGTTTACATAAGTTTGAGACCGGGCAAAACTAATAAATTCTCATAGAAGTCAGAAGAGTCATTGTTTTTATGGAGGCTGGTGCATCGGGAGGAGGTATCAAGGAAAGTTCTGGATGACTAGAAATGCTCTCAGCCTCATCAGAGGTGTAGTTCAAAAGTATATACATATATAAGTACTCATTCAGCTACACAAAGATTTGTGCCCTTTTCTGTGTATAAGTTATATCTCAATAAAACAGTTAAAAAGTAAAAGAAGGCCAGAGGAATTAGAATTGAGCTCTGCTTAGTTCCACAGCCTCTGTCTTTCCACTACACACTCTTTTGGAAATCAGTTTCAAGTGTCTGTATTCAGCACAGAACCTTACCTGTTTTTCTGGGATAATGCACAGAAAAGTCCCCACAGATACTTTCTAAACTATTGCAAGTAGTCTCATACAGTGGATAACGTAGAGGACAAGCAGGTTGTTCTTGAAAGGATGATGTAATGAGCTGGAATTTGTCTATCAGGGGCTTTGTGAACCTTGTCCGAGGGAAAGGTTTGGATTTTATTTATATGAAGAACCACTGAGGGACTCTATGTAAGAAATTTTATGATCTTATTTGCGGTTGTGGGTGAAATGAGTTAGAAAGAATGGGTGGTAGGAGAAACAGCCCAGGAACAGAGAGCAAGTTAGAGGACTATTGTAAACATCTCTGCAAAAGCAGGTAGATCTTGGACTGAGTCGCAACAGTACAGTTGGCAGATGGACTAAAAAGATTCGTTAAAGAGCCAGGTGGACGTTGTGATCATTTGGGTGTGGGCAGTGGGGGACAGACAGGAGCTGACTGAAGTGGCTAGGAGGACTGAGCCACTGCGAGGCAGAACCTACTCAACTACTAGAAAGACAAGAACAAAGTATATTGCAATGGGCGGAGGCCATAGCTAGGCAAGTTATCAGGGCTCTAGCCAAGTGATTTGGGATTCCAGGAAGGGTTCTGGTCCTTGTAAGGAACTAGACTGTTATAATGGGCTGAACTGCATCCCCCAAAATTCTTTTGCTGAAGTCCCAAGCCCAGTACCTGAGAATGTGAGTGTATTTGGAGATAGCGTCTTTAAAGAGATAATTAAGTTAAAATGAGGTATTCAGGCAGGCCGTAATCCAATATGACTGGTTTCCTTATTTTAAAAAGAAAAGGAATTTGGACACAGATACTCACATCCTGAAGACTATGTATGTGAATAGACAGGGAGAAAATGGTCATCTGTAAGCCAGGAAGAGAGGTCTCAGAATAAACCAAACCTACAGATATCTTGATCTTGGACCTTTAGCCCCCAGTTGTGAAAAAGATAGGTTTCTGTTGTTTAAGCCACCCATTTTGTGGTTCTTTGTAATGGCAGGCCTAACAAACTAATTTAAGTGTCAACCTGGACCTAAATGCATTCAAATGGGAGAAGGGGGAGGTCCTGGGGGACCAGGGGGCTGAATCATACAGCTCAGAAAGCAGACCCAATGGATAGGGCCCAATGGATGGGGATCTTCTAGCCAAGAACTAGTTACAAATTTCGTGTACTGGTAGTGATGGAGCTTCTAGTATTCTTCCTAATGTAATTCTCACTGGCTCAAAGACAGGGGCAGAGCAGAGCTATTGGTGAAAAGTCTTCAATTCTGACGTTGGGCAGAGTTGGAAGCAAGCAGGGGCTGACTTTCTCAAACATTAGAAATAGTTAACTGATTATCAACATAGAGCAAAAAAGTATGCTAGATCTAGTCAGAATTGATGCAATAAACAAGTAATGTATTTATGCATACTTGCAAATTCCTTAGACATTCAACTAAGAGATATGTATATGTGTGTGTGCATTGATGTCTAGTCTACATACTAAGCAGTTCATTTCTCTTTGCTTTTGCATGTTCTGCCACACATCAGTAGCTGTCCTTCCTCCCTTGGGTCACTGCAATTTCCTCCTAGCTGGTTCCCCTGTCTCAGTGTTGCTCCCCAGTAATGACGATCAATGGCAGATCATTTGAAGCATGAATAGGTACGTCACCATGATTTTCTCATTTGTCTGTGTACATTTGCCAAGGAACAGAATCACCTAGAGATCCTTCTTGACTCCTTGATCTAGTCTCCTAAGTCAGTGACGAAGAATGGATTCTTCCTTTCCAGGAACATTCACTACGGTCCTTTCTTTTATATTGCCACATACACCCATTCAGGCTCTTTTCAGATCCTGCCTGAACTGCAATAGTCCCTTACCCTTCCGCTTAGCCCCTGCCTCCCTCCTTGCCACCTATATTTAGCCTACAAAAAATCTTTAGAAGACATCACTTTGACCACAAGGCCATTTTTCTAGTTGTTAACCTTCAACAGCCCCTGACTGCTTATAGCAACAGATTCAAACACTCCTCAGCCTAATATTTAAGGCTTTGGGAATCTGACCTCTTCTAACATTTTCAGTCTCATTTTTAACCATCCTAGCTTCGCAAATCCTCAGATGAATGGTTTCAGGCATTGCTCCCCACCATGCCTGCCACACATCCCTGCTTCCTACCTAGGTTTTGCACATAGGTTTTTATTGCTTACCTTCTGTCCTTTCCATGCCTCATTTGTCCTTCAAGAACATCTCAAATCCTAGGTACTTTTTTTTTTTAAGATTTTATTTATGTATTTGACAGAGATAGAGCATGTGCAGGAGGAGGAGGCAGAGGTAAAGGGAGAAGCAGACTCCCCGCTGAGCAGGGAGCCCAACACAGGGCTTGATCCATCCCAGGACCCTGAGATTGTGACCTGAGCCCAAGGTAGATGCTTAACCGACTGAGCCACCCAGGTGCCCCCTCCCAGACCCTTTTGTTTACTTTTCTCCTAGTGTGACATGCATTCTTCTCTGCTGACACATGCTACCCATCTTTCATGGCCAGCCATAATTTCTACCTCATCTTTGAAGTCCTTTTTAACCATCCACCCTGACATTCAGTCCTTTGTGAAGGGCTACTGTGGGGCCATTAGGTACCAGATATTGTTTGAGCCCTAGAGGTCATGCTTAGATAATATATATTTCTTCATTTCTGGGACATTGTGCTCTCTTCCTTTTTATGTTCCCACTACAGTTACTGCTCAAAGAATTGTCCATTCATAATGTGATATCTTAGGAAATTTCTTCTGTTTTAAATTACCAAAATTACATTTCTATGGTTTAACTTTTAATAATCGACTTATCTTTCCCAGGTACATTATAAAGACTTTGCCCCCAAATGATCTGATTTAATAAGACAGGAGAAGGGTACCCTGTTAGGTACCAGGTACTGAGATGCTAGCGCTTCTCATAGTGTGATATGTCCAGCAATCCATTTTATGGGACATGGAAAACCCATGATTTTACAGGTATTATTGCATAGGATAAGGCTGAAGTGGTTAATACCCTTGTGCATTTTCCTTTAAGCGAGCTGATTTAGATTTAATAAAAATAAATAGTAGTGGTTTAAGTGATAGAAATGGTTTTTCAATGACTGAAACAGTTAAATGATATCACATTTACTCCTCAAATAATTTTACAAATTAGAAACAAAAGTCTAGAGAAATGTCGGAATTTGTGATGCTAATAGGTTGTAATGTAGGATTCAGGAAGAGGTACTTGGGTCACTGACTGAAGCTCTCTGTGATGCCTTTTACATCTAGGAAGATTTAGTTTAATTACCTCAGTTTGAGGCCTGGCTTTTGTTTTTATACTTCACCTCATCTCCTCAAAAAGATTTATTTTCTAAAGGAAATCCTCCACCTCCAGAAAAAGAAAAGGGGCACCAGAATGAATCTGGTACGTTTCAAAACACATGTATAAAACACACAAGAAAACGGACCTGCTTTCCTGCCTGGCTGAGTGAAACATTAATTCTTCACCTTGGCATCTCAACCTACAGCTGTAATAAGGGCCGTTATGCCCAAATAGGCCCTTAAACGGAAGACTTGCTGAGCAGAGACCCACTTTCCCAGCCCTGCTCAACTGCGGCTGCTTTTTCTGCCAACTGACCAGGCTGAAGCAGCAGCAGGGGAGGAGGGACTGCAGGTAGGTGGGGAGGGGATCATTTTGAAAGCTCTAAATCCCTCCCAGGGAAGAAGCAGCTGCTCCTTGTTTTTCTAACATCTGTCCCATCTGTCCCGGCTGCACCTCACTCTTCAGAGGCTCAAACTAGCTACACGTGGGTATGACAAGGAAGCATTTCAGAAGGCTGGTTGGTGAGTGGAAATGAGCACCACTGCCACCAGAAAGTTTCTTTTTAACAAGAGGGCAGTTGGGGCTCTTCAGGAGCATAGCTATGGCCTTCCTTCATTTTTCTCAAAACAGCTTTAATTGACAGAGTCGGGATTTTTAACATCACCCAAATCAGGCTGTACGCCCTAAGGATATTTTCTAGCGCCCATTTTTTTTTAAATTTCCCCTCCAGGGGAACCGCAGGCTGCTGATGCGTGGGACAAATAATGATACTGCACAAACTATACCACTTCTATAGTAGAACAAGCTGTCTATAACTCGCACGTGTGGAGTTCATCCCATTTAACAGCGTGTTGCTGGTATTTGACTCCCCTGCCAACACGATACTCCTCGAGAATAGGAACCTTATTTTTATTCAGTTATCTGTCCCTCGTATTCCGAACCCGTGGCTGGAACCCGACAGGCATAAAATAGACACTTATGAATGAATGAACGTTAACGAGAAAAAAAATAAAGGAACAGGATGATTCATTCCGTTCTCCGAAGGCGGACGTGGAGGGAGGTGCTTGGCGGTGACCCTAGTCGGCACGGGAGGCGCACTCCCAAAGGCCCACAGCTTCTGCTCTCGTCTTCGCTTAGCCCAGTCTGCAACCGGGTGCTCACGCTCCTTCCCAAGCCAGGCTGCCCGCGTCGGAGGCAGTTCCGCCTCCAACGCACGCGAAGCCACGCCCCCCTGCCCGGCCATTCCCCCGCAGATGTCGGTTCCACAGCAATTACAGGCTTCGGGGCGGGGCCAGGAGGGCGCAGGCGCAATGGGAGGCGGAAGTAGTGACTAGGGAAATAAGAAGGAAGGAAAGAGGCCTGCTGGGCTCTGTAGAGGGCACGGCGCTCCTCCTCCACCGCCGCCTCCTCTTCCTCCCGCGGGAAGCTCCTGGCGGCCGCACGTGCCGCCCAGCCCAGGCTCCTCCCCTCCCCTGCCCCCGCCCGGGAGCTGCCAGGCGCTGCTTTCTCTCCGCCCGCCGAGATGGCGCTCGACCCCGCAGGTACGGGGGCGGGACGCGGGGGTTGCTGAGGAGTTACGGCCGGGGTCCCTAACTGCGGCTCTGCGGTTGGGGGCTGGCCTGGAAAAGGGGCCGAGCGCTGAGGTTGCACCGCTTCCGCAGACGTCAGCGCACGCCCGGCCGGCCTGCCGCCTTAGGGTTTCTGGCGGCCGCAAACTTCTTCCCAGCAGTCTTCGGTCTTCTTCCCGCTTCTTGGGGTTAGGGTTAGGTGAAAGGCGTTGGGTTTGCTGTGTAAACTCTCGTCCAGTCGTGGCTTACACACATTTCCTTCTTAACGCGACTGGTCTCTTCGTCATCTTTTCCGCCCTTCTGGGGCACTGATTCCTTCAAATAATCTGTAATCTAACCTAAAAGCGAAAATCCAAAAGAGCCATCACTATGGCAAGATTCAGTTTCTTGAGAAAGGATCTCCAGGGTTTTGATAAACATTATTTTAACTTTAGTGTTAACACGCCACTTCCATTTGCAGCAGTGGTTTCAGGTTCCTCGCATTCCCGTCCTTAAAGCAGCTCACCTGCGCCTGTGTCCTTGCTTTAAGCTATTTATGTTGCGGGAAGCTCACCTGAGGCTTCCGTAAAGGGTATTCATGTAAATATAGGGAACTTCATTTTGAAGGGAATAGTAATTGGTCTAGTCCACTCCCTTCATTTTATGAATATGAAAACTTGAGGCATTGGAAGGAGTAGTAATAGCTTCAAACTTCTGGAGATTCGGAAATGAAGTCATTTTGGTGACTCTCAAGGAGCGCGGAAAGTGTATGTAGCCAACAAATACTACTACTTATTGAACGCTTTATTATCAAGCTAAGTTTTCACAGTTGTCCAACAATAGTGTGCGGTATGTTAGATAGTATTATCTCCCTTTTATGGATTAAGAAACAGGTGGACAGAGGATCAGGGACTACTCTGAAGCATAAAAGAATTTCTGGAACACCTAATGATCATACCAATACTGGGCCAGGTGGTTGAATTAGAATTTATGAGGCAGTTAACAATTGATCTGGGCTTTTAAGGGAAACTTCCAGTGGTTGGAGTTGGAGAAGAGGGGGCAGAATGAGGAAATGTACAGGCAGTAAAGTGTAATGTTTGGTTGCAGGGTGGAAATAAGGTGTGCCTAAGGAAAATTAGGTTAAAAAGTAGATTAAGGCCTGTTACAATAGCTGCAACCCCAGCATAGAGCCCATTGTAGGGCTTGAACTCACAACTCTGAGATCGATACCTGAACTGAGATTAAGAATCCGAAGCTCAAGCCACTGAGCCACCCAGGTGAGCCTTAGTTCTAGTATTTCTTAGCTGAAAGTGGTATTCAGAGCAGTCTCCTACAAATGAGGAAACGGAGGCAGAGAGGTCAAATGCTTTCAAACATCTATATTCTTGAATTTAGATCCAGGAGAAAATTAAGGAAAAAGAAATCCTACATGCCATCTCCACTTTTTTTTTTTTTTTTTTAAAGATTTTATTTATTTGACAGCACAAGCCAGGAGGAGCAGCAGAGGGAGAGGGAGAGGCAGGTTCTGGGAGCCAGACGTGGGGCTCCATCCAGGACCCTGGGATCATGACCTGAGCCAAAGGCAGCCGCTCAACCAACTGAGCCACCCAGGCGCCCCATCCACTTTTTTACTGTCCAGTTACTCTTAACCCACTCAAATCTTGTGGTATGCCCAAGGCTATGCAGCTAATTGCTCGTAGAGTCCAGTCTGGAATAGAATTCTGTAATACATTTGCATGGTTATAGACCGTGCCTCTGTTGGAGTATTTATTGATTAAACAAATAAGTGCCCGTTACATGTCACAGGCATACAATGGTAAAAGAAAGACCCCCCCCCCAACTCTATGCCCCCATATACATTCTGCCAGATTATGATAAATATGAAGAAAATAAGCAGTGTCATGTGTTAGGTGGCAAAGAGCGGACTACCTTAGAGTGGTATGTGAACAGATCTATGAGGAAGTATTTGAATTGGAATCTGAAGGACAAGATGAAGTAGTTATGTGAAGAGGTAGGGAAAAAGTATGCCAGGCAGTCAGAAGTAGCAAATGCTTAAATATTTGCCATGAACGAGGGCCAGAGTGGTGGAGCTCCAAAAGGGAAGATGTTGGGAAAGTAGGCAGGAACTAGATGCTGCAAGGCCTTGAAGGCTCTGATAGGAAAGCACTGGGGGGCTTCTAAAGAGGGCAATGGCATATTATAAATTGTCTTTAGTACCCTGACTGTAGTGGTATCATGCACTATGGAGGGGTCCTGAATGCAAGCAGGGAAACCGGTTAAGAGGTGGTGGCAGTAGTCCAGGCCGGATATGTTAGTATTGTAGACTGGAATGGTATTAGAAAAGCTGGAAAAGAATATAAAGCTTATTAGGTTGTTTTGGAGGAACAATTGAGAAGACCTGCTGCTGTATTGAATAAAGATGGTGAGGGAAAGGGAGGCATTAAGGATAATTAATGGGTTTTTTACTGACTGGCTGGCTGGTGATGGCCAAATCTAACAGTGTAATCATTGGAAACTTGATTAAAAGCAGGGCTCAGTGGGTTGGGACTCTGCCTTCAGCTCAGGTCGTGGTCTCAGGGTCCTGGGATCGAGCCCCGCATTGGGCTCTCTGCTCGGCGGGGAGCCTGCTTCCCCCTCTCTCTGTGTGCCTCTCTACTTGTGATCTCTCTCCGTCAAATAAATAAATAAAAATCTTAAAAAAAAAAAAAAGCAGGAATGGAAGCAAAATTGAATGGGAAGAAAGAAAGTGGATTCAGCAAGTTGGAAGTTTTAAATTTTTCTTCTCGGTTTAAATTCCAGAATAAAAATATATTAAAGCTGTACTCGCTTTGGCAGCACATATACTAAAATTGGAATGATAGAGAGAATATTAGCCTGGCCCCTGTGCAAGGATGACACCCAAAAATATATTAAAGCCAGTTTTGTATTTTTTAGCTTCATTTTTGTTTGGTTCTTGAGTTGAAGCATAGGTTCACATTTTGATAATTCTCTTGCTTTTTATACAGAGGCTTGTGCCCATGCTGGTAGTTGTTTCAGATGAGGTTTACATAGCAAGGTCTGTTTTCACAATGGTTTATGTTAGATTTTTAAAAATATTTTTATTAAGTTTTTTATTTTAATTCCACTGTTGTTGACAGTGTTATTAGTTCCAGGTGTACACTATAGTGATTCCACAATTGTATGTGTTACTCAGTGCTCATCAGGGTAAATGTACTCTTTAATTCTTATCACCTATTTCATCCATTCTTCCACCTACCTCCCCTGTGGAAGCAATCTGTTCTCTATAGTTAAGAGTCTGTTTCTTCATGTCTCTGTTTCTTTC